>NC_138771.1:548372093-548694593 GCF_965119305.1 Pelophylax lessonae | reverse complement strand
CTATGACACATTAGTTAGAATAGGTGTTAGGAGGGGGCTGGAGCATTTTTAGAGTACTTGGGTTTCGCCTTGAATTCCACTTTAATACCGAGAGTGAAAGAACATACCAACTTAAGGTTGTCGCCAAAGCAGGAATAAAGGGAAAATCTTTTGATGGGCACACTAGTTTTTGTAAACCCTTGTTACAACCAATGATTCCCTCTCTTTGGGGAAGTTTCCTCTCACTTCCTGATTTGGCTATGTCGGGATAGGAAATGGAGAGATCTCCCCAATGGGACACAAATTGCAAAAAAAAAGAAAAACTGATCCTGCTTTACTTTTTTCCAAAATGAGGAAAATGTTTTCCTTCAGCTCTTCTTTTTTGTGCATAATGAGGTTCCCTATATTTAAAAACGAGCAAAAAAAAAAAAATACATATTTGGAATGTAATCTTCAGTTACTCTTTAAAAGCAAATTTTCAAATCAATTTTGATTCCAAGCTGGTGTATTAGGTTAGTCAGTGTGTGTAATACAGACATACTTTTAGGTTGTATACACTGGTATTTTTAATGCTTGCTTGTAAATGGTGTGCCCATCACAGTAGGTTAACTAGTAGCACTACTGTGGGTACATATTCTGTAACTTATAGCACAAATTGGCTTTTTCAAGGAATAGTTTAGCGTTGAACAGTTCTTCTTTTTTATCCCTGTCCTCTGTACCCATAGAAGCAGGGTAAAGTGTTAGCATGATCCGTGTACCCATAGAAGCAGGGTAAAGTGTTAGCATGATCCGTCTTCTAAGGGTTACAGTCTGGACAGGAAGCAGCTACCTTTGCCAGATTCGGAGTAGGACATGCCAAGTGATCTACCACATCTGGTACTGCATTGGTTATTTTATAGAGAACAGTGTAGAAAATATTACAAATATAGCTTAAGACATGCAGTGGAAGCAACTCCAAACCTTTTCTAAAGCACTTCTGGTGGTGCCCCTGAAAGAAAATTTGCCCATGAGGCAGTTATTTTGGGATTTGGAACTTTGTTCATGGGAATATCTGCCTCTTGCAAACTAGCTGCCTCCCATCTCTGTAGGCCCATGGTGGAATTAGTCAGTCCATGCTAAACTCCTAATTCAGCCATGTGTAGGGTCTGTGGGGTTGCAACACCAAATGGCTACTTATATCCTCTAATGGCGCTTTTCCACTGCATGGAACCGAACGTTTCGGCTCGCTTTTTTGCTTTTCCACTGCTGGTATCGCATGGTATGGTGTAGGAATGGTTCGGTACGGTACAGCGGCGCTTTTCCACTGCATGGAACCGAAGGGTACGGCTCTCAAAAACAGTACCAACTCGATTGTGGTTCCAAGAGGTACCATACCCAGTACCATATCCCACAATCCTTTGCATGCAGTCACTACTAGCCACTGATTGGTCAGAGAATCCCACCCACCCCGTTGTTATCCCACCCACTTAACTTTAGTACTACTTTAGTGGAAAAGCAAACCGTACCGTACCGAACCGCTCCAACACCGTAACATGCGGTACCAGCAGTGGAAAAGCAAACCGGGCCAAGCAGGGCTGAGTAGAGCCGAGCCGGTACTTGCAGTGGAAAAGTGGCATAAGCTTTATCTGATCTGCTTCGTAATATAAAATAAGTTCAATGGGAGTGGATTTATTGCTGGACCAGGGATCTGTGGTACAGAGGTTTTGTCTCTGAGAGACATAAAAAGCCTTTTAGTGAAGTTGCAAATATCAGTTAATGTCACACTAATGTTTGTTTTATGTTTTTTTAATTTTATTTGACGAGTGAACAGTATGCTTAAGCCATAAACAGTTTCTTGTATCTGGAGCTGCCATCGTCTGTAGTGGCAAATCAGATCCTTCTTGCTCAGGGACTCGGAATTAATCAGATGTGAGAAATGGTGTTTACGGAGTTCCAAAAGAAGGGAAATGTTTGCCTATTTTTTTTCTTTCTTCCCCCTCAGGAGGGGTGGTGGGTGAAAAGAGGGTACGATTTCAGATGACTGTAAATATATAATTGTTTAATTATTAAAGAGTTTATTATATAAGCTTGCTTGCAGTTCATCTAATTCAGTTTCTGGTTTATATCAAGTCAACATCATCCAGAGTGCTTTGTGTGATTTATTCATCTCTATACAGAAGGTAACGTTGTTACAGGTGCATGATGGCACATATCTAGCATCTACAAGTGGCCGAAAGGAACAACACTGCGCTTATTTGTGCCACACTTCTGTCTTGAGGCTTGAGCGCGATAGGCTATGTTTATTATAAAGCTAAATGAGAATGTTATATACAGTTGTGCTTATAAATTTACATACCTTGGCAGAGCTTAAGATTTCTTGGCCATTTTTCCGAAAATATGAATAACACACAAACTTTTCTTTCACTCATGGTTAGTGTTTGGCTGAAGCCATTTATTATCAATCATCTGTTTACTCTTTTTAAATCATGACAACAGAAACTACCCAAATGACCCTGATCAAAAGTTTACATACCCTGGTGATTTTGGCCTGATAACATGCACACAAGTTGACACAAAGGGGTTTGAATGGCTATTAAAGGTAACCATCCTCACCTGTGATCTGCTTGCTTGTAATTAGCTTGTGTGTATAAAAGGTCGATGAGTTTCTGGACTCCTGACAGACCCTTGCATCTTTCATCCAGTGCTGAACTGACGTTTCTGGATTCTGAGTCATGGAGAAAGCAAAAGAATTGTCAAAGGATCTGCGGGAAAAGGTAGTTGAACTGTATAAAACAGGAAAGGGATATAAAAAGATATCCAAGGAATTGAGAATGCCAATCAGCAGTGTTCAAATGCTAATCAAGAAGTGGAAAATGAGGGGTTCTGTTGAAACCAAACCACGTTCAGGTAGACCAACTAGAATTTCAGCCACAACTGCCAGGAAAATTGTTCAAGATGCAAAGAAAAGCCCACAAATAACTTCAGGTGAAATACAGGACTCTCTGAAAATGTGGTTTGGCTGTTTCAGGATGCACAATAAGGAGGCACTTGAAGAAAGATGGGCTGCATGGTCAAGTCACCAGAAGAAAGCCATTACTACACAAATGCCACAAAGTATCCCACTTACAATACGCCAAACAGCAAAGAGACAAGCCTCAAACCCCTTCTGGCACAAAGTAATTTGGAGTGATGAGACCAAAATTAAGCTTTTTGGCCACAACCATAAACGCTACATTTGGAGAGGAGTCAACATGGCCTATGATTAAAGGTACACCATTCCTACTGTGAAACCTGGAGGTGGATTGCTGATGTTTTGGGGATGTGTGAGCTACAAAGGCACAGGAAATTTGGTCAGAATTTATGGCAAGATGAATGCAGTATGTTATCAATAAATACTGGAGGACAATTTGCATTCATCAGCCTAGAAGCTTCGCATGGGACTTACTTGGACATTCCAACATGGCAATGATCCTAAACACAAGGCCAAGTTGACCTGTCATTGGCTACAGCATAATAAAGTGGAGGTTCTGGAGTGGCCGTCTCCATCTCCTGACCTCAATATCATTGAGCCACTCTGGGGAGATCTCAAACGTGCAGTTCATGCAAGACAGCCCAAGAATTTACAGGAACTGGAGGCTTTTTGCCAGGAAGAATGGGCAGCTTTACCATCTGAGAAAATAAAGAGCCTCATCCACAAATACCACAAAAGACTTCAAGCTGTCATTGATGTCAAACGGCAATACACGGTATTAAACTGGGGTATGTAAACTTTTGCTCAGGGTCATTTTGGTAGTTTCTGTTGTCATTATGCTTTAAAAAGTGTAAACACAGTTAATTGATAATAAATGGCATCAGCCAAACCCTAACCATGAGTGAAAGAAAAGTTTTTTTGTATTTATCATTCATATGCTCTGAAAAATGGCCAAGAAATCGTAAATTCTGCCAGGGTATGTAAACTTATGAGTTCATGCCTGAACATCAAGCTGTGTCTGAGTTAAGGAGTTCTTGCACACGATGGTATTTCTTGATTAAGTTGTGACAGGTGCTATTATTATGGAATACAGTATGTTCTAATGCAATGTCAAAGAAGTTCTTAGAATAATGTGGCAACTGTGGGAAGAAAGAAGATTACGTGAGGACATTTTTGGGAAGACATGATTGAGAACTTTTTTTAACATGGAACCCTTGAAATGGCTTTCAACCCTTAGGTTTGGTTAACACCTGGACGTTTGGTACGGCCCATTTTTTTCTTGAGCACAGCAGCCCATTTACTTGAATGGGCTGCTGTACCTGTGGGAAACATAGGGGAAAAAGGTCCTTGCACCTTTTTTTAAATCTGCAGGGAAATCGCCTAATCCTTTTGCACCATACGATTTCCTGCACCAGCAACCCTTTGTACCTGTGTAGATGCATGGGGGTGTCCTAATTAAGAGCAGTGCATTTTGGCTGCAGGTGCAATACCCACCACCACCTGAACAAGTGTGAATGTGGCCTTAGGCTTGGCTTACACCTATTCTTTCAGTGTAGCCCACATTTTGCATGGGCACAGCAGCCCATTCACTTGAACATATTTGAACCCTCTATGGTCGGTTTACATGACTGTTCGCAAGTGGTCACATCTTAAATAGGCTAGAGCTTCACAGCAGTTCAATCCTGCTACGAAGGCTGCAAGTGAATAATTCCCAAGTATGGCAAATGATCGCTAAACAAATTAAACAATTGGCTCCCAAGGAAGTAAGCTACATAATGATACACAATTCTCCAATAATGTGTGATGGATAATTTAAAGTCCAGCATTGATCAGGGAGTAGCCAAAATATAATACATGTCTCCAAAAATGCGATTACAATAAAATGTGGATCTGACACCTACGATGGCTAATACAAAAAAGAAAATTTATTTATTTACCATATAAATAAATCACAGTCCCAATGTGTTCTGGTGCACCCCCTCTCTGAGTCTAGTAATGAATAATTTTACACTGTGCCACTGATTTGCAGGACACAATGGGCCACGTAAAAGCTGGATGGTCAAGGCTAGGCTCACACTTGAGTTTTGTCCACTTCAGGCATTTTATATATGCATTTTCAGGCATGTTTGTTTTTTATCCTATCCCTAGGAGAAGACTGGCTGTTAGGTGGGGGGGAAAAAAAACGTGCACGTCTTTCCAGTGCTCCCTTTAAAGTCAGTAGGGGTCAAAAGATAACCTGCACCAAAGTGCCTGTACTTTTTTAGCTTGAGAAGCAACAGCACATCAACTAGACCTGAACAGGCCACATAGAAATCTTACTGCAATTCTGCAAATGAGACCAATCATTTAGGTGGGAATGGGGGCTTAAGCCCCGTATACACGCATCGAAAATTGGCAGGGAATTTTCATCCAACGTCCGATCTGCCGATTTTCGGCTTCTTAGTATGATGCTTCCTACAACCGACTCCGACTTTTCGGCCGAAAAAAATCTGGTGTGCAGACTATAAAATTTTTGTTGGCTGTCAAACGGCCGATTTTCGTGCAGTCAGTACAGATTTCGACAGGGAAAAATCTTATGAGCAAGACTGGGCATGCTCAGAGAAGAAAGAACACAAAGAACACAAAGAAAGCAAACCAACACATGACATCACTTCAGAAGCAGATTTTTGTTGGGCAAGAAAATTCGTGTGCAGTCTAGGCACATTCCAACCAACAAAACACCACTCTGGACAAAAGACAGACGATCGGTCGGCCGATAATCGTTGCGTGTGTACGGGGCTTAAGTGTCGGAGTTGTCCATCAGTCTGTTGTCAATAATTTGTCCAGGATAGAAAATAATAAAAGCTGGCCATATTTATAAGACAAGCCCTGTTATAATAATTCTAATGCTTTTTGGTTTACTAAGATCCTAGCCAATATTAATACGGGCTTCTACTACCTATGCCATTGTAACTGAGTCTCCCTTCACAAATAGGGCCTCAATCACACAGGCGTACTACAGCATACACCCGTGTGAGGGCCAGGTTTGAGAATGCACTGATGTTCTGTATTACAACATACACCCGTGTGAGGGCCAGGTTTGCCTGTGTGGGAATGCACAGCTGTTCTGTATTACAACATACACCTGTGTGAGGGCCAGGTTCGCCTGTGTGGGAATGCACAGCTGTTCTGTATTACAGCATACACCTGTGTGAGGGCCAGGTTTGCCTGTGTGGGAATGCACCGCTGTTCTGTATTACCACATACACCCGTGTCAGGGCCAGGTTTGCCTGTGCAGGAATGTACCACTGTTCTGTATTACAGCATACACCTGTGTGAGGGCCAGGTTCGCCTGTGTGGGAATGCACCGCTGTTCTGTATTACAGCATACACCCGTGTGAGGGCCAGGTTTGCCTGTGTGGGAATGCACAGCTGTTCTGTATTACAGCATACACCCGTGTGAGGGCCAGGTTTGCCTGTGTGGGAATGCACAGCTGTTCTGTATTACAGCATACACCCGTGTGAGGGCCAGGTTCGCCTGTGTGGGAATGCACAGCTGTTCTGTATTACCATATACACCCGTGTGAGGGCCAGGTTTGCCTGTGTGGGAATGCACAGCTGTTCTGTATTACAACATACACCTGTGTGAGGGCCTTCGCCTGTGTGGGAATGCACAGCTGTTCTGTATTACAGCATACACCTGTGTGAGGGCCAGGTTTGCCTGTGTGGGAATGCACCGCTGTTCTGTATTACAGCATACACCTGTGTGAGGGCCAGGTTTGCCTGTGTGGGAATGCACAGCTGTTCTGTATTACAGCATACACCTGTGTGAGGGCCAGGTTCGCCTGTGTGGGAATGCACAGCTGTTCTGTATTACAGCATACACCCGTGTGAGGGCCAGGTTTGCCTGTGCAGGAATGTACTGCTGTTCTGTATTACAGCATACACCTGTGTGAGGGCCAGGTTTGCCTGTGCGGGAATGCACAGCTGTTCTGTATTACAGCATACACCTGTGTGAGGGCCAGGTTCGCCTGTGTGGGAATGCACAGCTGTTCTGTATTACAGCATACACCCGTGTGAGGGCCAGGTTTGCCTGTGCGGGAATGTACTGCTGTTCTGTATTACAGCATACACCTGTGTGAGGGCCAGGTTTGCCTGTGCGGGAATGCACAGCTGTTCTGTATTACAGCATACACCTGTGTGAGGGCCAGGTTTGCCTGTGTGGGAATGCACAGCTGTTCTGTATTACAGCATACACCTGTGTGAGGGCCAGGTTTGCCTGTGTGGGAATGCACAGCTGTTCTGTATTACAGCATACACCTGTGTGAGGGCCAGGTTTGCCTGTGTGGGAATGCACAGCTGTTCTGTATTACAGCATACACCTGTGTGAGGGCCAGGTTTGCCTGTGTGGGAATGCACAGCTGTTCTGTATTACAGCATACACCCGTGTGAGGGCCAGGTTTGCCTGTGTGGGAATGCACAGCTGTTCTGTATTACAGCATACACCCGTGTGAGGGCCAGGTTTGCCTGTGCGGGAATGTACTGCTGTTCTGTATTACAGCATACACCTGTGTGAGGGCCAGGTTTGCCTGTGTGGGAATGCACAGCTGTTCTGTATTACAGCATACACCCGTGTGAGGACCAGGTTTGCCTGTGTGGGAATGCACAGCTGTTCTGTATTACAGCATACACCCGTGTCGGGGCCAGGTTTGCCTGTGTGGGAATGCACAGCTGTTCTGTATTACAGCATACACCTGTGTGAGGGCCAGGTTTGCCTGTGTGGGAGTGCACCGTTGTTCTGTATTACCACATACACCCGTGTGAGGGCCAGGTTTGCCTGTGTGGGAATGCACCGCTGTTCTGTATTACAGCATACACCTGTGTGAGGGCCAGGTTTGCCTGTATGCACTGCTGTTCTGTGCAGGCAGTCCAATAAATGTCAGTTGTGATGCAGCAGCTGCATGGCCACAATCTCTTCTCCCGATTTGACAGCCATGTAGGGGCACAGACCTGAAGGCACATGGACTGTGTTTTGGGACTGTGCATGTGCACAGCTTTCCAATTGGGAGCAGTGACTGTGTCAGTGCAGCATCTACGTCTCAGCTGAAATCGGTGGGACTGCCTGCACAGAACATCTGTGCATCCCTGTACAGGCAAAAATGTCCCTCGTGTAGCTGTACGCTGCAATTGAAAATCCGTCATATGGCTATATTGAGTGTTGTCCTCATGTTGAAGCCCTGTAAAGTTTTTATAATGTGTAGTATAGGCCTTCCCTAGAGGTAAACACACACTACAATCTTTAGATTTAGGCTGGCCATACACTATACAATTTTCTTATTCAATTTCCTTTAGATTTACCTTAAACTATGTAGTGCAAGGGCCTGCCTGACTGCATACAAATTGAAAGTGTTTAGGTTTGACCCTATATTACATGGTTTTGGTAAATCTAAAGGAAAGTTGAACAAGAAAATTGTATAGTGTATGGCCAGCCTTACTTTCCACTGTGTAGTGTAAGAGCCTGCCAGAAATTGTATAGATGGTTTAGGTGTGTCCTGCGCTTACATAGTTTTGATAAAGGAGTGTACAGGGATTGTATAGTGTATGGCCAGTTTAAAGGGTTTGGTTATCTATAAAAAAAAAAAAAAAACCCTGCCTCTGCAGGAAAAGGGGCATCTGTAGATAAGAACAAACAGTGCAGCTTTTACTAAAATTGAATTATGCCTTTGCTATAGGTGGAGGTCTTTTATGTACCTCATGAAGCCTGACTGGAAAATTCCTAGGATGTTGCCAAGGGTCACTCCCATCTGTTACTGGTCACCTCCACCATCACAGGAGCGAGGTCCCATACTCTGAGCTACTGCAGAGAGAGAGAGCAAGCATGTGAGGGGGTTTGAATCGGAGGAAGAGCTCACTCCTGTGATGGTGGAGGTGAGCAGTAACAGCTGGGCTTCTCTTAGCAACGTGCTGGGAGTATTCAGTAAGGTCCCTTTCACACAGGGAGTTCATCAGGCGGACTCCGTTTTTCTCAGCGCGGGATCCATCCACCGATCCAACGCTGAGCAGTCGGATGGCAGCTCTGTGTGGAGACAGAGCTGTCAGGTCCTCATTCTTCTCTATGGGGGAATCGGATGAGAACGGACCACCTGTCTGTTCCCATCCGATCCTATCCGCCAGACAGATGGAAAATAGGGTTTCCATCCGTCTGGATGTGACAGAGGACATGTCTCCGCTGACATCCGATGCCCCATAGAGATGCATGGGGCATCCGTTAAAATCCACTTGAAAAACGGACAGGCGGATCTGAACGGTCCGCCTGTGTGAAATGGGCCTTAAGCCTCGTACACACGCAACGATTATCGGCCGACCGATCGTCCAACTTTGTCCAGAGTTGTGTTTTGTTGGTTGGAATGTGCCTAGACTGCACATGAATTTTCTCGGCCAACAAAATTCTACTTCAGAAGTGATGTCATGTGCTGGTTTACTTTCCGTGTGTTTTTTCTTCTCTGAGCATGCCCAGTCTTGCTCATCACATTTTTGTCTGCCGAAATCTGTACTGACTGACGGAAAATCGGCCGTTGTGTTGACGGCCAACAAAAATTTTATAACCTGCAAACTAGATTTTTTTTCGGCCGAAAAGTCGGAGTCTGTTGTCGAAAGCATCATACTAACAAGCCGAAAATCGGCCGATCGGACGTTGGCCAAAAATTCCCGGCCAATAATTGATGTGTGTGTGTACGAGGCATTAGGCTTCTTTAGGTACATAAATGGCCTACACCCATACCTCCCAACTTATTTAAATGGGAACAAGGGACACCTATTTGCAAAAGTTATGTAGGCATAGGACACTCCCCCCTGCCACGCCCCTTAAAGGAGACTTGTGCAGAAAAAAAAAAAATGAGTTAAACCCACAAGTGTTTTTTTTTTGCCACTACTATTCTTTTATACTTGCTTTTGAATTTTACAAATACAGACATTTAGAAAATAGATGAAGGTTTAGCACTGGGAAACACTTTGAAAGATCTAAAGTGCATTTTATATACAAGTCTATAGATCAGAGCAAAGAGAGGGACATAGTTCCAAATCAGGGACAGTTAGGAGCGATGCCTACACCTCTAGTAAGGGCATGATTCAACTTTTGTCCAAGCTGCACACTGTTTTTATCTGGACACCCATTATCTGCTTAGGCAGTTTATTTGGTAAGGATGATGATTCCTCTAAGAGCAGACAGCAGAGGATGCCTGCTTTTACTCTGATACACAGAAAGCAGGCAATCTAGATTCAGAGAGGCACATGCAATGGAAGGGTGTTTTTTTTTTAACCAGTAAACCTTCTGGTTTGACTTCTACGTGGCCTTGAAATCTGATACTTGTAATGAAATTCCTGGAATGTGAATGTATGCCCCATGCATGTGTGTCATGTAGCAGTGATTGGAGAGAGAGAGAGCACAGTGCTGGTGTTCCTGGCATTACTAGATGGGTACTGCATGTGCCTGATATTAATAGATGAGGATATAAAGGCGCCTGTGTTTTGCTGCATTCCATCCCTTCATTGTTTGCAATCACGATCTGCTGGCAATGAAGGGGTTAGCTCGCGCTTGGCTCCCTTCCTTGTTTACAGCTGCTCAGCCCCAGTCCCACCTCCCGTTTCCTATTGGTCGGTGAGCATTGGCGCGTTCCTCATTTGCTACGTTATCTTTCAGCCGTAAGAACGCATTGGAGAAAGGGGGGAGTAGTGGGCGGGCGCTGCCTTCCCTCCACTAACATGGCCGCTGCTGCTGCTGCTGTGCGGCTGCTGTTAGTGGCCGGATTGGGGGCATCGCAGGTAATAGGTGAGGGCAGCGAGCAGGCGCATGTGCTGGGGGTGCGTTTGGAGAATGGAACTGGAGTTTCTATGAACGGAGGGATAATCAGTGCTCGTCCCGGTTCTCTGTTCTTCCTCCGCCTCTATGGCTTGGGTCTTCGCAATAATACCTGGCCCTGGCTGTCTATTGGGGCTCCTGGGGGCCAAAGCTGCACTTCCGCCCCAGATACACCCTTGCAGCTGCTGCAGAAGTTCCTGGCCTGCGGAGAGCACTCGTGCCTGGTCGCTGTCCAGGTTCAGGATGGGGTTACAATGCAGAAAGACCTCCTGTACCCCCTGTGTATTCTCCAGGGAGGGGATTGGGTCCTTTATTCAGGGGGGGACATGCTGTTTGCAGTGGCGGGGGATGAGAAGTCATTTGGGGGGGAACAGGGGGCGTGTGACCAGTTTGAGGCCAGGGATCAGGCCAACGATGGCTCTACTGATGAACGTTTAGTGACTTGGCTCTTGGCTTTTCTAATCGCCCTTTGCGTGCTGCTCTCTGGCCTTCTCCGAGGTCTCCAGTTAAGCACCCTGATCCTGGAGCCCCCAGAACTTGGTATTCTTAGAGACTGGGGTTCCCCCTCCGAAAGACTTGGCGCCACTCGGCTGGACTACCTAAGGACTCGTTGGGGAGGTTATACGCTGATTTCCCTGTTGGCCCTGTGCTGTATCACCAATGCGGCTGTAGCCGTTTTGCTGTATCAAGCCATTGGCTCCATAGCTGGTGCCATCTTTTCAGCAGCTGGACTGCTCTGGTTGGCTGGAGAAGCTCTACCTGCTGCCATCAGTTCCCGCTGGGGTCCTTGGCTGGCATCCAAGTGCCTTTGGCTCACCCACTTTTTCCTGCTCCTTCCTGGGCCCATTGCATTTCCCTTGTCCTGGCTTCTGGAGAAGATGATTGGCCTGGACCCAAGCTGCTGCTACATGAGACTACGGATCCTAGAGATGGCCAGGTGCGGGGATCCCTACAGTGAGTTGGTGAGGGACGAATTCAGCAAGGGAGCTTTAAGGAATAGGACGGTGGAAGATATCTTAACGCCTGTGAATGACTGCTTCATGCTAGCCACCGATGCCCTCCTGGACTTCAGCACCATGTCTAGCATCATGGAAAGTGGCTACACCCGTATACCAGTCTATGAAAACGAGCGGACCAACATTGTGGATATCCTTTATCTGAAAGACTTGGCTTATGTGGATCCAGATGACTGCACCCCTCTGAGCACCATTACCCGCTTCTACAGTCACCCTGTCCACTTTGTGTTTAGTGACACCAAGTTGGACGCTGTGCTGGAGGAGTTTAAAAAGGGTGAGAAGGCCCTGGCTATGCCAGAGCAGTATGTGTTTATTTGTGCTTTTGCACATGCAAGTCTTTGTGCTGCTTTTTCTCCAAATTTTGCAAAATGTTAAGGGGTGCGTAGATTAGGGGTAAATCATGCTCCGAAGATAATTGCAGCCTCTAAAGAGTGCAAGGAGATACTGCTTTACATGAAGTATGATGGATCGTGGAATAGCGTTCATAGAATCAAATGTCCTAACTGACATGAAAACTATTCCATTATAATAATCATCCCTTATAAGGTATGTGGCAGTGATTCTTCCGGTGCATATATTTCAGTGTCAAGTGAAGCTGAAGCTTTCCATAATAACGTATTACGTGTTGTATTCGTCATCATTGCATATAATGTAAATTGTATTTGGTCCATTCTGTATTTCATATCCTGCTGCTGTTTTGTATGTCTGTTACATCTCTACAGGTAAGTCTCACATGGCTATGGTCCAGAAAGTGAATAACGAAGGAGAAGGTGATCCATTCTACGAGGTGATGGGCCTAGTCACGTTGGAGGATGTTATTGAGGAAATTATAAAATCTGAGATTTTGGATGAATCCGAGGATTACAGTAAGTTGGTGACTCTGTATTGGTAATGGGGAGGAGTTGAAGAAGGATGCAGTTGGGTCAAAGTACATCTTGCCCTATCTTTTTCCTGATGTACATATTCACCATTTAGGAAACAAGGAGTGACTAGCTCTACAATGAAGAATACAGCTATACTTTCAATCCACCAAAAACGTTCATTTTTTTTTTTTTTTTAATCCCAGCCCCCACACATACTAGGCTCCATTCACAGAACCAAGTCGCATGAAGGAGGGGACAGGCGAGCGAACCATACCATGCCACATGCCCTCAACCGGGAGGGGGGGTTGCTTTGCCCCCCCCCCCCCCCTCCCAAAGTACATTGGCTTATCGGAATCTGGAAGCCCCTTATAACAAGGGGGCCCACAGTCGTCCCCCCCCCCCCCCCACACACCTTATGTGAATGAGTAGGGAGTACATAATAGTACCCCTTTTCTTTCACCAAATAAAGAATGTGTAGTGTAAAAAATGACATCAGACATTTTTTTGACAAGTCCTTTGTTTTTTTTATTTTTTTAAATAATGTCCCCTGGTGTAGAGCTGGGCAGACAGCAGGTGCCTTTGCCCCGAGTGGACCTTCTTTTTTTTTTTTTTTTTTTTCCTAAAAATTAAAATTTTCTAAATAAAGGACCTGTCAAAAGCTGTCTTTTTTCACACTACACTTTTTTTTGGATGAATGAGTATGGAGTACTATGTACCCCATACTCATTGCCATAGGGGGAGGCAGGATCTGGGGGGCCCCCTTGTTAAAAAGAGAGGTTTTCTTTGCAGCTCTTCAAAGGCTGTGACCCCAGGGGGTCATTGCACCCGTGCCAGAAAGGGAAGACCTGTTTACAGCTCCCAAGCCAAAAGGACATGTCTGGCCTATGTTGGACCTCAAGAGTTCCTAAAGGAAAAAAAATTCAAAATGGAGTCTACCAAGTTAGTGATGCTTTAATTCATCAGTGGGAGTTTGTGGCGTTGCCATTTGGCCTGTCCACAGCCCCCGGAGTGTTTACCAAGTTGTTGGCTCCAGTTCTTAGGTTGTTAAGGACCCAGGGTATCCCCAGTGTGGTGTGCTTCGGCAATTTCCTCCTCAGGAAGCACTTTAGAAGTGGATATCAAATGTCCAGCAGATGGTACTGAACCTTTAGAAGTCGGCTTTGGTTCTAACACAATGTCTGGAGTATTTAGGTTTAGTCCTTGACATGGCTCAGGTAAAGGTACTGCTTCCGCATTAGAAGTGCCTGTCCCTTCGATCCCAGGTGGATCGGAAAGTTCCTTGGTTCAGATCTGTGTGAGGATGCTGGGGAAGATGATAGTTGCCTTTTCGTGTGGTCCCATGTGCCCAGTTTCATTACAGAGAGGTACATTTCAATATCCTGTTGGTTTGATACAAGCCTAGACTATACTGTTTTGGAGGCCTATCGTGTCTTACTTGGTAAAAGTATTTTCAAAGGTATCACAGGGATTGTTCCTTCTGTAAAATGATTTTACAAGTAAACCAAAAATCCCAATCTCTTCTGTAAATTACTAATCGTACTCTATGAAATGGAGAGGAACAAAGACCGATGTAGCTGTAGTCCAGCATGGGTGGCACCCTTGCTTAATCCAGGGAAGTAGACACCCAGGGACAGGAAGTGTTTTATGCATAGGATAACCAGGTGAAATTAAAGGAAATACACCTGAAAATGAACGCAGCCTCCTCCTCTAAGGACTGCTAAGCTGCAATATATGTTTTGTTGGGGTTTAGATATATTTTAAAGGTTATAATGAGCTTTTGTGACTGACCGTGCACAATTCTATACACAAATTTGTACATGTGCTGTATGGCCTTTTTGCTATGGAGAAAATAGAATAAGCTTTTCTCTATCGCTCATTGACAGACGTAGTCCTCGGTGATACAGCACCTTCTGGTTATGTTGCCTCCACAGGAGCAGGACTAGACAGGAAATTAAAATGCTCTGGCCACACCCTAGGGGCAGTCCCAGAGGGTATATCCTCTCTCTCTCTGCCTCAGCAAATCAGTTGGCAATCTTCTTTCAGAAACCTTTAGCTACCAAGTCCTTGGTGTGGAATTTCATCCAGGGGGTGCGGCACCTGGCTCCACCAGTCCGCGCGCCCTTACCGCCCTGGGATCTTAATTTAGTTTTGTCGGTTCTACAGAAACCTCCCTTTGAAAACATCAGGGAGATTCCCTTGTTTACTTTATCCCAGAAGGTGGCCTTCTTGGTGGCTATCACTTCTGCTCGCAGGGTGTCAGAACTGGCTGCATTATCATGCCAGTCCCCATACCTAGTGATTCATAGGGATAAGGTAGTACTTCATCCTAAACCATCCTTTCTTCCTAAGGTGGTTTCAGATTTTCATCTGAATGAAGATATTGTACTACCTTCCTTGTGTCCTCAGCCCAAGCATCATCGGGAACATGCGTTGCATTCCTTAGATGTGGTTCGGGCAATCGGAGTATACCTGAAAGCTACGGAATCATTCCGTAATACGGATTCACTTTTTGTGATCACGGATGGCCCCAGAAAGGGGTTGCCTGCATCTGCCGCGACCATTGCCAAATGGATTAGACAGACGGTGGTACAGGCTTATTCTATTAAGGGTCAGAGTCCTCCGTTCCCTGTTAGGGCGCACTCCACTCGAGCGCTCAGTACTTCCTGGGCCTTTCGCCATCAGGCGTCAGTGGTCCAGGTATGTAAGGCGGCCACCTGGTCGTCGGTACATACCTTTACAAAATTCTATAAAATTGATGTGACGGCATCGGCGGATGCCTCATTTGGCCGCAAGGTTTTGCAGGCCGCAATTTGAGGAGACCGGTGGTCTACCTCGAGAGTTTTTTTTTTTTTCTGTTTGAAAAATTTCTTTTTTGTTGAGTCTCATCATTAAGGATGAGCATTGTAAACTTCTAGTTGGCACCGGTTGGGCCTTCTAGATTGGGATTTGATTTCCATTTTCCCACCCCTCATTTGTGATACTGCTCTGGGACGTCCCGAAGGTGCTGTATCACCGAGGACTACGTCTGTCAATGAGCGATAGAGAAAAATGGATTTTTGTAAAATCTTACCGTAAAATCCTTTTCTCTTAGCTCATTGACAGACGTAGTCCCCGCCCCTCTGTTTTGGAGTTGGGTTGGGTTAAAATCTCTAAAGACTGCTTTTTGACATAACTGATTTGCTGAGGCAGAGAGAGAGAGGATATACCCTCTGGGACTGCCCCTAGGGTGTGGCCAGAGCATTTTAATTTCCTGTCTAGTCCTGCTCCTGTGGAGGCAACATAACCCGAAGGTGCTGTATCACCGAGGACTACGTTTGTCAATGAGCTAAGAGAAAAGGATTTTACGGTAAGATTTTACAAAAATCCATTTATTGCTGCATGTAGGCTGCCAACACACATTAGCTGAGACAGGTTTTAGAACATGTAGATATCTCAGTACCTGTTATTGGTGAGACAGCTTCCCCCTATATAGACAGCTTCAGGCCAGCTTACTAGACAGTTCTGAGGAGATGAGCTCCTACAAAGTTTTCTCTGTTTGCCATGATATGAAATTAGGATATAATGGGGGTCTGTGTTTTGAGTTACTTTCATTCTGGTACATCTTGTTCAAAACCTGATCTTTATGTGGCCAAACATTGTGTGATGGGGTCCTGTATCGTTGCTGTCTGACACTGTGTGATGGGGTCCTGTATCGTTGCTGTCTGACACTGTGTGATGGGGTCCTGTATCATTGCTGTCTGACACTGTGTGATGGGGGTCCTGTATCGTTGCTGTCTGACACTGTGTGATGGGGTCCTGTATCGTTGCTGTCTGACTGTGTGATGGGGGTCCTGTATCGTTGCTGTCTGACACTGTGTGATGGGGTCCTGTATCGTTGCTGTCTGACACTGTGTGATGGGGTCCTGTATCGTTGCTGTCTGACACTGTGTGATGGGGTCCTGTATCGTTGCTGTCTGACACTGTGTGATGGGGGTCCTGTATCGTTGCTGTCTGACACTGTGTGATGGGGTCCTGTATCGTTGCTGTCTGACACTGTGTGATGGGGTCCTGTATCGTTGCTGTCTGACACTGTGTGATGGGGGTCCTGTATCGTTGCTGTCTGACACTGTGTGATGGGGGTCCTGTATCGTTGCTGTCTGACACTGTGTGATGGGGGTCCTGTATCGTTGCTGTCTGACACTGTGTGATGGGGTGCTGTATAGCTGCTGTCTGATGCGTCTTTTATTTTACATTTTCCCCTTTAGAACAAGCTGTAAAGAAGAAGCATCCTAAAGTGCATCCAATTCCAATACCACGTGGAGGAGAGGACCTGTCCTTTTTCAAGGGTGGTGACCTGGAACAAAAAGTCAAGATATCCCCTCAACTATTACTGGCCACTCAGCGCTTCTTATCTCAGGGTACGTTCTATGATCTAGAAGGGGAAAGGAGTTTGGCAGAACAGGAGTCACGGTGATTATAGGAACATTATAGCGGTTGTATCCCCTTTGTAAAAAAAAAAAAACCCACAGAACAATGGCATAATGTGCTAGTATGCATCACATACTAGCACATTATGAAATATCTTTGAATGAAGCCCCCACACGGTCGCACAGACACCGCTGAGGGAGCTGGCATGTTCCCTCTGTGTCTCTTCAGAGTTTCGGCGGCTCTGGCACTGAGAGTGGCCGGAGCCGCAATGACGTCACTCCTGCGCCTGGGAGTTCACTTTCCGGAACAGAGCTCCGAGAGTCTGACAGGATACACCGAACCTTTAGAGTGCATGCCCTGCTGGTGTCAGCGGCTGCGTGCAGGGTGAATATCTCCTAAACCGTGCAGGTTTAGGAGATATTAATTTTACCTACAGGTAAGCCTTATTATAGGCTTACCTGTCTGTAAAAAGCGGCATATACTACCACTTTAAGTACTGTGTTTAATGCTCTGCTTCCACTTTATCAATGTCTCTTCCCTCATTAATCCTGGATTGTTATAATCCTTATCCACAGTAGTAGGAGCTTTTTGATCTGGCCTGATATTTCCACTCATATCATATTACCCTTTTATGTAAGGAATAAAAAGAATGAAAAAAATGCAGCACCAGGATGTATTATTTGGCGACCTCCTTATTGAAAATGGTAGTTTAAAATCTGTACCCTGCAACACATAGTTACATAGTCAGTTTGAAAAAAGACACAGGTCCATCTGGCTCAACCAATAAACAGAAATTTGTAAAGAAAACCCAACCATACAATCCCCTACACAATCCTATACCCACAGTTGATCCAGAGGAAGGCAAAAAACCCCAGCAAAGCATGATCCAGTTTACTACAGCAGGGGAAAAAAATTCCTTCCTGATCCCCCGAGAGGCAATCGTATATTCCCTGGAACAACTTTACCTATAATTATTAGTACCCATTTATATTAGGTACACCTAGGAAATAATCCAGGCCTTTTTTAAAGCAATCTAGTGAGCTGGCCAGAACCACATCTGGAGAGAGTCTATTCCACATTTTCACAGCTCTTACAGTGAAGAAACCTTTCCGTATTTGGAGACTAAATCTTTTTTTTTTTTTCTCTAGACCTAAACAGTGCCCCTTGTCCTCTGTGTTGACCTTAACTCAATACCAAGTGCACTATATGGACCCCTTATGCATTTATACATTTTGATCATATCCCCCCCCTTTTTGTCTCCTCTTCTCAAGAGAGAATAAATTCAGTTCCTCTAATCTTTCCTCATAGCTGAGCTCCTCCATGCCTCTTATCAGTTTGGTTGCCCTTCTCTGCATTTTCTCCAGTTCCCTTATATCCTTTTTGGAAACTGGTGCCCAAAAGTGAACTGCATATTCCAGATGAGGTCTAACTAATGATTTGAAGGGCAAAATTATTGATCTCTCTCTCTCTCGTCCATGCCTCTGTTAATATAAGAAAGGACTTTGCTTGCTTTGGAAACCGCAGCTTGGCATTGCATGCTATTATTAACCTTAGGATCTACCAGAACACCCAGATCCTTCTCCTCCTATGGATTCCCCCAGTTCTACTCCACCTAGTATTTATGATGCATGCATATTCTTAGCCTGAAAGTTCATAACTTTACATCTATTAACATTAAACCTCATTTGCCACATAGTTGCCCAATGAAACCGTGCATTGAGGTCGGCATGCAAGTTGGAGACCTCCTGTAAAGGTTTTTCCACTGCAAAGCTTGGTGTCATCTGCAAATACTGAAATGGTACTTTTAATCCCAGACCCTATATCATTTTTAAAGATATTAAAAAGTAAGGGTCCCAACGCTAAACCTTGGTGAACACCGCCTCAGTGTCTCATGTTCTAAGGCACACATTTAAAAGAAAAGATCCTAAGGTTAGGTTTTTGTGTCAATAGGTGCTTTGGCTACTTCTTGTTTTGCAAGATTTCCTAAATTGGGTTGCTTTTTCCTTTCTAGGACATGTACCCAGACAGCTCTTAAAGAGATATTAACCACTACATGGCGGTAGCTCTGCACAGAATCGCCTATACACTTGTATCTCCAAAAATGTGAATATCATCAAAAAGGTGATTTCAGTAATTTAATTTAAAAAGTGAAACTCCTGTTCTGTAGATTCATTACACAGAGTGATATATTTAAAGAGTTTTTCTTTGAATTTTGAGGATTATGGCTTACAGCAAGTGAAAACCAAAAATTTAGTATCTCAGAAAATTTGAATATTGTGAAAAAGTTCAATATTGTACACTCATGGTGTCACACTCTAATCAGCTAATTAACTCAAAAACACTTGTAAAGGTTTCCTGAGCCTTTAAATGGTCTGTCTGGTTCAGTAGGTTACACAACCATGGAAAAGACTGCTGACTTGACAGTTGTTCAGAAGACAGGTCGTTGAGACCCTCCACAAGGAGGGAAAAGTCACAAAAGGCCATTGCTAAAGAAGCTGGCTGTTCAGAGTGCTGTATCCAAGCATATTAATGGAAAGTCGAGTGGAAGGCAAACGTGTGGTAGAAAAAGGTGCACAAGCAACAGGGATAACTGCTGCCTTGAGAGGATTGTGAAGCCACCACACAGACCTATCCAGAACATGGGCAACAACTGTCGCATTGCTTGTATCAAGCTACTCCTGAACCAGAGACAATGTCAGAAGTGTCTTATCTGGGCTAAGGAGAAAAAGGACTGGACTGTTGCTCAGTGGTCCAAAGTTCTCTTCTCGAAAGCAAGTTAATTTTGCATTTCATTTGGAAATCAAGGTCCTAGAGTCTGGAGGAAGAGTGGAGAGGCACAAAATCCAAGCTGCATGAGGTCCAGTGTAAAGTTTCCATGGGCAGTAATGATTTAGGGAAGCCATGTCATCTGCTGGTGTTGGTCCACAGTTTTTTTATCAAGTCCAAAGTCAGCTCAGCCCTCTACCAGGAAATTCTAGAGCACTTCATGCTTCCCTCTGCTGACAAGATTTGTGGAGATGCGGATTTCATTCTCCAGCAGGACTTGGCACCTGCCAACACTGCCAAAAGTACCAAGACCTGGGTTAATGATCATGGTATCACTGTGCTTGATTGGCCAGCAAACTCGCTTGATCTAAACCCCCAGAATCTGTGGGGTATTGTCGAGAAGAAGATGAGAGACACCAGACCCAACAATGCAGACCAGCTGACGGCCGCTATCAAAGCAACCTGGGACATAACCATAACACTTCGGCAGTGCCACAGGCTGATCACCTCCATGCCGCACCGCATTGATGCAGTAATTTATGCAAAAGGATCCCCAACCAAGTATTGAGTGAATACTATACAGTACATAGACATACTTTTCAGTAAGCCAACATTTCTGTATTAAAAGTTTTTTTTTTTTTTTTTTTATTGGGCTTATGTAATAATTTTCCGTGATACTGAATTTTGGGTTTTCACTAGCTGTAAGCCATAATCATCAAATTTAAAAGAAAAAAAAATGCTTGAAATATATAATTCTGTGTGTAATGAATCTATATAATATGAGTTTCACTTTTTGAATTGAATTACTGAAAATAATTTACTTTTTGGCGATATTCTAATTTTCTGAATTGCGCCTGTATATGCAGTGCATCCAGAAAGTATTCACAGCGCTTCAATTTTTCCACATTATGTTACAGGCTTATTCCAAAATGGGTTCAATTCAATATTTTGCTCAAAATTCTACAAACAATACCCCCATAATGACAGCGTGAAAGAAGTTTGTTGGAAATCTTTGGCTAATTTATTAAAAAAATACAAATGAAAAAAAAAAAAATCACATGTACAGAAGTCTTCACAGGCTTTGCTCAATACTTTGTTGAAGCACCTTTGGCACCAATTACAGCCACTCAGGGAAATTCAGAATTGTCCTGTAGCCACTCAAATACCACTAAAAGAAATCTCTTTGTGGGGAAAAAAGCGTTGCATCACCACGCAATTATCTGTTAAAGTAACGCAGTGCCATATCCCAAAAAAATGGCCTGGTCATGAAGGGGGGTAAATCTTCTGGAAGTCAAGTTTTTTTTTTTGTTTGATTTTTTTTAAAAATAACAAAACGTGTCGTACTCGCTCTGTGCAGGTCCCCCGCCAGCACTCCCAGCCCCTCCATCCTGCTGGGTGCCCCCAAAACAAGCAGCTTGCTGCGGGGACACCCAAGCAGGTTTGCTCCAGAGGCCCTGCTCTGCGTGTCTGTTTACACAGAGCCGTAGCCTGGCCCTGCCCCTTCTCTTTCCTCATTGGTTTAATAGCTGTAAATGACAGCAGTGGGAGCCAATGGCTGCTGCCTCAGCCAATGAGAAGTGAAAAGTCCCTGAAGAGCCGAGGCTCTGTGCACACATGGCTGGATCGCGATGGGGCTCAGGTAAGTATTAGGGTTGGCTGGTGGGCTGCTGCACACAGAAGGTTTTTTACCTTCATCGATATAATCCATGAAGGTAAAAAACCTTGAGCCTTTAGAACCACTTTTAACTATTTAATTTGTACTTTTTGTATATTTACCAGGGATTTATTTATGTCAGCTTCTGTGGATTTTAGTTTTGCTGTTTTTAAAAAAAAAGTATCCCTTTGAAAGCATGGGAGGGAGGCATGCTCCATTGCTGTGAACCCAAGGTGTGCTTTTCTTGCTGCGTAGGTCTATGGCAACTGTATATTAGTTTTATTTGTGATTAGATCAGAGAACTGGAAGTCGGTGCCTTTTTGCCTTGTGTTGAGTCCTTTTGCTGTTCGTTTTGGGGCCTGCTTACTCCTTTGTGTCTTTCACATTGTTTCCCACATATTAAAGCCATAAAGTTCTGTAGAATTATTTATTTATTTTTTTTTCATTTAAAATAAATGTTGCTTCTTGTTTCTAGAAACGGCTCACTTCAATAATGATTAATAGTACAGCTTGTAAAACCACACATGAATTGTGTGTGTTCTTTCATGCATAGGGCTGAAAAGGAATTTGCCTTTTTTTAGTAACCTAGTTGAGTACTGTCCATAATACTTTTCCGTTTGTCCTGAAATTTAATTTTTTTGTGCAAGGTTTTGAAATATACCCCCTTTTTCAAAGGTCAAGAGTAGTAATATGGCTGCAATCCACTTTCACTGAAAAATGCCTGCAGAATGTGCGAGGACAAAAATAATGTACAGAGGATATATAAAGTCTGCACACTCCTGTAAAAACTGGATTTTTGACTTACCGTAAAATCCTTTTCTCTGAAGTTCATTGAGAGATGCAGCTCCACATTCTTCTTGACCATTGGGTTATGCTGCCCCCTACAGGAGTAGGACACTATGCAGGAAAAATCTTTACCACACCTATGGGGCAGTCCCTGCAGGCATAACCCACACACTCTGCTATAGGTTTCAGTTTTGTTGCAAGCAGTGTTTAGAAGAAAAAAAAAACCCATCCCACTCATAATTAGGGGTGGGTGCTGCATCTGTCAATGAACTTCAGAGAAAAGGATTTTATGGTAAGTCAAAAATCCAGTTTTCTCTATTCATTGAAAGACGCAGCTCCATATTTTTCTTGACCATTGGGACGTCCCAAAGCAGGATTTGCATGAGAGGAGGGAAAAACAACGCAGAAAAGAACGTAACTCCCCAAAGGCTAAACTTAGCCAACCAGGTAACAGGGAGCTCAACTGGAGCTCACCTAGAAACCACATACACCCTCAAAGAGACAAATTGCTTTTAAACAGCAGCCTGCAAAACCTTGTGGCCAAAAGAAGCATCCGAGGATGCCAACACATCTACTTTGTATAATTTTGTGAATGTTTGCACAGACTACCAAGTTGCGGCCTTGCAAACTTGCATTACTGACGCCTGATGGCGAAAAGCCCAAGATGCACTCAGCGCCCTAGTAGAATGCACCTTAAAAGGCAAAGGAGGAACCTGACTCTTCAGTGAATAAGCCTGTACCACCGTCTGGCTGATCCATCTGGATATGGTCGCAGCAGACACAGCCAATCCCTTTTGAGGTCCTTCGGTGAGGACAAAGATAGTCTGATTTCCTTAAAGATTGAGTAGCCGCCAGGCAAATCCTTATTGCCCAAATCACATCCAAAGAATGCAAAGCAATTTCCTTGGGATGCTTGGGCTTAGGACAGAGTGAAGGCAGCACAATGTCTTCATTTAGATGGAAATCAGAAATCACCTTAGGAAGAAATGACTGATTAGGTCGAAGTACCACTTTATCACTGTGAACCACCAGATAATGTGAACGGCAGGACAGCGCCACCAATTCAGATACTCTGCGGGCAGAAGTAATAGCCACTAAAAAGGCAACCTTCTGAGACAGTGTAAGCAGAGGAATCTCCCTAATGTTCTCAAAAGGAGTTTTTTGAAAGACAGACCATACCAAATTAAGATCCCATGGAGTTAGCGGGGATCGCTTCGGAGGAGCCATATGGCGAACCCCTTAAATAAAAGTGCGAATCAAGGCATGCGTAGCTAAAGGGACATTGGAAAAACACAGCCAAAGCCGACACTTGGCCTTTGATAGTGCCCAAAGCCAACTGCTGTTCAACCCCCTTTTTTGAAGAGAGGTCAAAATCCTAGCCACCGAAAAAAGGCGAGGATGGACCTTTAGCGATTCACACCATGAGATGTATGATGATAGATCTTCCTGGAAGTAGACTTTCTGGCCTTCAACCGTGTAGGCATCACTGAATCAAAAAGACCTATCCTTCAATACCTGGCTTTCCCTTTAAAATAAAAAAAGCAAGCGAAGACCAAAGTCCCAGCTGGGAACTAGGTCCTACTCCTAAACTAGGCAGAAGCAAACTGAAGCCTATAGCAGAGTGTGAGTGTATGCCTGCAGGGACTGCCCCATAGGCGTGGTAAAGATTTTTGCATAGTGTCCTACTCCTGTAGGGGGCAGCATAACCCAATGGTCAAGAAGAATATGGAGCTGCGTCTTTCAATAAACGGTAGAGAAAATGCCTTTTTGAGATGTAGAACAATCGGACCAAGATAAATCACTTGATTTTTTTCTACCCCTTATTGTGAACTGTAATCTGTGCAAATCAGTTAAAAACCAACTGTAATCCTGTCGTTTAGATATAAATATTTTATAACATGCTTTTCTGTGTTTGCTTGACAGAAGTGGAGCTCTTCAGTTCCTCTCGGATGTCAGAGAAGGCACTCTTGCACTTGCTCAAACTCCCAGGAGTCACACACGAGGTGAAATTTGATGACAGTGAACGGTTTGCCCCTGAACATTATCTGTACCTGCGCAGCCAACCTGTGGACTATTTCATACTTATTCTACAGGTGAATACTTTGAGGGATGGCATTCAGTAAGCTTTATTCTTCAGTTCACTGTATTCATTTTGTCTTCTTTGTTTCCAGGGCAAAGTGCAGGTTGAGATTGGGAAGGAAAGTCTAAAATTTGAGAATGGAGCATTTACTTATTATGGAGTTGCTGCATTGAGTCCATGCCTTTTAAGTGAGAGTAGTACAAAAGGGGTCCCTTACTGGGCCTGGAGCTACTTTAATTCTAAATGTGTCTTTCATATTCAGGCTGACTTTTCATTATCCACATTTTAGGTCCTAACTCTCCATCCAGTGGCCATGAGCAGAATGAGTCTCCAGACACTGGCTTTTACTGTCCCGACTACTCTGTGAGAGCGTTGTCTGATCTACAGATAGTCAAGGTATGTGTGTGATGTTTACACATTAAACATCTATAACAAGCATATGTGTTTGTGCTGCTCTAAAGCTGAGCTTCCAGGGATTACATTTATGGAAGGATACTTTTTCGCAGATGCTGGATTTTACATCTTATTTGCTGAGACCCACATTCCCAGTTTTTTTTTTTTTTTTCCCCCCTAGCTAGAGCAGTTTTTCATTGTGTATAATATACAGTAATACCTTATGAGCATAATTCGTTACGGAAGCATGCTTGTAATCCAAAGCACTCTTATATCAAAGCAAATTTCTCCATAAGAAATAATGGAAACTCGGATTATTCGTTCTGCAACCATTTATTCCTATAAAAATGATTACGGCAATACAAAATACAGTATAAAGTGTACTTTATACTGTGTGTAATTTGGCACCCCATATCACCTAAAAAGAAAAACCTGGCTGATCCTGCCAGTTTCTGCCCTCCCCCACTGTACACTGACCAGGGTTAATCATGGCTGCTGAGACTCGACTCCGTAGTCAGCGTACATGTCTCTGTTATCCGCAGCCCTGCACTGTCCTCTGTCTTCCCCTGTCCTCCTCCCCCTCCCTTTCTGCTCCTGTGTCAGGTGCCCGCCCCCTCCCCTTCTAATGCTGAAAAATCTTTTATTATCTTACATAATCCTCTTCGTTTCCCAATGCTAGCTGCTCCTGTCACTGTGTTTTATTAAAAAAAATGCTGGCTTTACCCGATTTCAGAGCGCCGCTCGGCCGTCACGTGACCGGATAGCTCTCTCCTCCTCCCCTCCTGACGCTCCGCCCGCTGCAGCTGTCAGGCGGGGAGAAGAGAGAGGCAGCGGGTCACGTGACGGCCGAGCAGCGCTCTGAAATCGGGTAAAGCCAGCATTTTTTTTTTTTTTTTATAAAACACAGTGACAGGAGCAGCTAGCATTGGGAAACAGGGGATTAAAGTCACATAGCAGTGTGGGTTAACAAACACTTTAACATTTTTAGTGTCATTCTTCTTTTTTTTTTTTACATTAATACTACTGCTTGGATATCAAGACAGCGCTCGCAAACCAAGGCAACATTTAAAAAAAAGCTTTGCTAGTCTTTCAAAATGCTCGTAAACCAAGGTTTTACTGTACCACCATATCATTTGTTTCTAGTTTTTCAGTTTAAGAGCCAAGAACCAAAAGAATTACCCTTTGGCTGCCAGGTCCATCGTACAGATCTGACAAACAATCCGGTGGCTGCAGCCACAGTGATTGTGTGTAAAACTGACAGGCAGACTCCTGCAGCTGCATTGCACTTCACTGCTGCCCAATTGCTCAAAAACAACTCCGGTACCGGCACGCACCCCCTGCCATGTTTAACTGTTTCCGCTTGCCCATCTGCAGGCCCGGGGGCCAACATGGCGGGTGCCGGGTGTTGGAGAAGAGCGGACACACATCCGCTCTCCACTCCTTGCTGTGACCCGGAAAGTGATGTCACTTCAGGGACAGCCTCTCGGTATCCCCAGCTAGCTTAGCCTGGAAGGAATGTTTTGTAATATACGATAATCTGCACTGCAAAACATTTAGTGGAGCACAGAGGAGACATGCGTGTCTCTCTAAAGAGAACCTGTCACGTAAAATCATTGGGGGACTTTTTGTCCCCTATTTAATGGGGAAATTTTTTTTATTTTTGACTTCCTGTACAATCCATTTCTCTGATGCTCATTGACTGACAAAGCTCCTGATCATCTTAACCATTGGATTATACTGCCCCCTACAGGAGTAGGGGGGCAGTAGAAAAAAGACTGGCTACGCCTATGGGCAGTCCCAGGGGGTATACTCCTCTCTCTGCTATAGCTACTCTGTTTTGTTACAAGCAGTGTCAAAAGAATTACAGCTCCACAGAGGGGTGGGTGCTGTGTCTGTCAATGAACGTCAGAGAAATGTATTTTACGGAAAGTCAAAAATCCCATTTCTCTTACGTCCTCCGACAGTCGCCGCCTCTACATATTCGTCACTAAGCTTTTAGCATATCCCACCCCCAGGGGGTGGTCCCCTCAGTCAATACCTCCCTGCTTCCTGCATTTCCAACTCAGTTTCTAATGCCTAGCTCAGGAGTAGGCTGGCTGTTCCTGTGCTGGGGCTCTTAGTCTCAGCTTCTTTTCTCTTTTTGATTTTATTTGGAGTTTTTTTTCTCTTTCTTTTACTTACCTGTTCATTTCAGCGTTAGTTAGCTTCTTCTGATGAAGATGATCGTGCGGAGCTGGGTCTCAGTCTGGCCACCCTGGTTCCCAGGGCTCAGGGCCAGGGGCTTCCCAGCCTGCCATCGAGCGTTCAGCTTAGGTTTTGCCCTGGCACATTGAACGACCCATCCCTGTTCGCTGCAGGGATGCTATCGGTGAGGTGGCTACCTCACTGGACGCCATTGCGGTTTCGCACCGCAGTTCCACTGCGTCATGCTTGCAACACTCCCTGTCCTCAGTGCAGCGGTTTGGTTGCTGGAGCAGGCTTCCCCATGCCATCCAGACTGGTAAGTGTGACTCTATGTGGGGACCTGTCTATTTGGGTGTCAGTCTGGGACTGTGTGACCCTGCATGTCTGTGTGGCTGCTGTGCTCCCTGTCAGTTCCTGTGTGGACCTGCTGCCTGTGTGTGGGCTGTGAAGGGGGGGGGGCTCTCCCGCTCTGCTGGGTGTCAGCAGGAGGCAGTCAGATTTTGGGCATGTTGTGCGGCGATCGCTGCGGCGACCCGCCATTCTTTTGCAGCAAAATCATGGTGGCTGGGCCTGTGTGGTAATGCTCGGCGTTTTGGCGCCAAACGCCGCCATTTTGGCGGCGATCGATCAGGCCACATGTCGGCGCCATTTTCTGTTTGCCCATAGAATCCTCAGCCAAGCAGCCATGTTTGTGTAGCCTTGCATAGGCTTCATAGGGGCGGTCAGTCTTGCATCACTTCCTTTTGCTCTGGGACAGCGATCAGTGGCAGCAGCCTGTGTGCTCTCTTCAGGTTTTTATCTTCCCTTTTTTCCTGTATTCCTTGCCCAGTTTCTTGTCCCTGTAGGGGTCGGTGTATTCAGTGGGTGCAGTGGGCTATGCTCGCCGCGATCTTAAAGGGGCAGTACTCCTTTATTCCTAATATTGCTGGGGCATGGATTCTCAGGAATGCAAGTTTCCTCCCACCTTGGTGGGGGGCCAAGGGGCTGCTGCTTCCCCCGAGGGGGCTGATCTGGCCACTATTGTGGCAAACTTAGCTGCTCAAGTGCAGATGCTGGTGGCTGATCGATCCACAAAACGGCCCAGAGTGTCTATTTCCTCTGATTCAGAGGGCGATGGGGCTGCTATGGCTGGAGTACCCTTCTCAGGGTCTCACTCATCTCTAGACCTTGTGGGGTCTGAAGGGGAGGCTGAGGTGGAAGGGGTTGATAATTCTTCCCCTGGCTCGTCTGAAGAGCTTGCACTCATGGATGAGTTGGTTGCTTCTATCAAGCAAACGCTGCATTTACAGGATGAACCATGTCCTCCAGTTTTGATGTCCTCTTATGGGACGCAAAGAAAGCGCAAAACATCGCAGGTTTTTCCTTGCTCTACGGAATTTCAGCGCGCTGTTGATGAGCAATGGCGCAATTTAATGAAGCCTTTCGCTGTGCCGTGTAGGTTCAAGCTGCGTTATCCATTTACTCCCACCACTGACGAGCGTTGGTGTGTGCCGCCTCAAGTAGATCACGCGGTGGCGATTTTGAATAAATCCACTGCGATTCCTGCTGAGGATACCCCGGTTTTCCGGGACCCGACGGACAGGAGATTGGAGTCTCTGGCCCGTCATGCTTATACGGTTGCTGGTTCTATGCTGAAGCCTATTTTTGCTTCCATTATGGCAGCCCAAGCCATTGCGGATTGGACGCAGGTGCTCAGGCGCACCCTGGTGGCTGACTCTGCCCCGCCGACAACTTTGGCTATGGTGGATCAAATTCATCAGGGTGTCATGTATTTGTGTGATGCGGACTTAGATATGGTCCCTTTGGCTGCGCGTCTTTCTAGTGTGGCGGTCTTGAACCGTCGCCTGATATGGCTGAAGTGTTGGTCTGTTGACCAATCTTCCCGCAAGACTTTAGCTAATTTGCCCTACGCGGGATCTCGCCTTTTTGGCGAATCTTTGGATACTCTGATAAAGGGTAAGAGCACTCTCTTGCCCCAAACTCACAAGAATAAGTTTGTTCGTGGTAAGAAGAATGCCTCGTTTAGGCCCTCTCAGGGGTCCTTTCGTGCCTTTCGGTCGCACTATAAGGGCAAGCCCTTCAAGGGCCAAGGCTCCCAGAAGAAGCCGTGGACGGGTAAGCAGAAGTCCGGCCAGTCCAGGTCCGCTGCCCATAACAATGCGGCCTGAAGGGACACCCTCACTCGGTTCTGGGGTGGGGGGACGTTTGCTTGGTTTTCTTCAACCCTGGCTGGACCGCATTCGGGACAGATGGGTTCAGGAAATCGTTCGATCTGGATACAAGATCGAGTTTCTCTCTCGGCCGGCGGGCAGATTTTTCCCCTCAAACCTTCAGCTGACTCCGGAGCGCTTGCAGGATCTGCACCTGGCGGTGCGGGACCTGCGGGCCCAGGGAGTGGTGGTTCCGGTGCCTCATCGGCACAGATTTCGGGGGTTCTATTCCAATCTGTTCACTGTGCCCAGAAAGGAGGGCAAGGTACGTCCGATTCTGGACCTAAAAGCTCTGAACCACTTTGTGCGGGTTCGCAAGTTCCGCATGGAATCCCTGCGATCAGTGGTGGCTGCCCTGGTTCCGGGGGAATTCATGGCCTCCATCGACTTGAAGGATGCATACCTTCACATCCCCATTTTCGAGGGTCACCAGAGGTACCTTCGATTTGCCATTGCGGAGGATCAATATCAATTCGTGGCGTTGCCCTTTTGGTCTCACTTCGGCTCTGCGGGTTTTCACCAAGGTGCTTGCGCCGGTTCTGGCCTTATTGAGGGCCCAGGGCATTTCTGTCCTGGGGTATCTGGACGATATCCTGATTCGGTCCGCGACCAGTCAGGGCCTGGTGAACGACCTGTCCATCACGATGCAGACTCTACAGGAATTCGGTTGGACGATAAATTTTCCAAAGTCAACGTTGTGTCCGTCGGTTCGTCTTCCCTACCTGGGGATGATTCTGGACTCTGTTCAAGCGAAGGTCTTCCTGCCGGAAGACAAGCTTCGGACACTTCAGTGCGAAGTCAGGTCCCTCAGGGACAATCAGTGCTCGTCCCTCCGGATGTGTATGAGGTGTCTGGGATTGATGGTTTCGGCCTTCGAGGCGATTCCCTTCGCCCAGTTTCACACACGGGAGCTTCAGGCGGAGGTCCTGGCCAAGTGGGACGAGCGTCCGCAATCTCGATCTGCGGCTGCCGTTGAGCCGTCTCACCCGCAGGGGTCTTTTGTGGTGGCTCCAGTCCCCGGCGGTGTGGGGGGCAAGTCCTTTCGTCCTTTGTCGTGGACGGTGATCACCACGGACGCCAGCCTGTTGGGCTGGGGTGGTGTTCTGGGCGTTCTGTCCGCCCAGGGTACTTGGTCGAAGGAGGAATCCTCCCTTCCGATCAACATTCTGGAATTGCGAGCGATAAATCTCTGTCTACTGCGTTGGACGGACAGGCTTCAGGGCCGTCCAGTTCGGGTGCAGATGGACAATGCCACAGCGGTGGCCTACATCAACCACCAAGGGGGCACCAGGAGTGCCCGAGCGGCTCGGAAAGTAGCCGACATTCTGTCTTGGGCCGAGACGCACGTCCCGGCGATATCTGCAGTTCACATTCCGGGAGTGGAGAACTGGCAGGCGGATTATCTGAGCCGCCAGACTCTGGACCAGGGAGAATGGTCCCTTCACCCGGATGTCTTCCAGATGTTGTGCGCGAAGTGGGGGTCCCCAGATGTGGATCTGTTCGCGTCTCATCTAAACAACAAGGTGGAAAGGTTCCTGGCAAGGACGCGCGATCCTCGGGCAGACGCGTTAGTGGCGCCCTGGCATCAGTATCGTCTGATGTATGCCTTTCCACCGATTCAGCTGCTGTCCAGGCTCCTTCGCAGGTTGGCCTCGGAACCGCACGCGGTGATTCTGGTGGCACCGGACTGGCCTCGCCGGTCTTGGTACGCAGACCTCGTGAATCTGGCAGGCGACGCTCCGTGGCGTCTGCCGCTTCAAGAAGATCTCCTGTCCCAAGGACCGATATTCCATCCTGCTTTACAGTCGCTGGCTTTAACGGCCTGGCTGTTGAAAGCCGGGTCCTGAAGGATAGGGGTCTTTCCCCTGAGGTCATTCCCACTTTGATCAAGGCTATGAAGGCCTCTTCGGGGAAGATTTACTACCGTACTTGGAAGGCTTACTTTGCCTGGTGTGAGTCCAGGGGGTATTCCCCTCGCTTGTACTCTGTGTCGAGAGTGTTGGCTTTCCTTCAAACGGGCGTGGACCAGCGTTTGGCGTTGGCCACGATTAAGGGTCAGATTTCTGCACTGGCCGTTCTCTTTCAACGCCCTGTGGCGTCTAACTCTTTGGTTAGCACCTTTGTTCAAGGGGTGCGACATTTGGTCCCTCCTAGGAGGGAACCTTTGCCTCCATGGGATTTGAACCTTGTTCTGTCCGTGTTGCAACATGCTCCTTTTGAAAAAATTAGGGAGATCTCGTTGTCCTTGTTGTCCAAGAAGGTTGCCTTCTTGGTGGCGATCACTTCGGCTCGCAGAGTGTCGGAGCTGGCGGCCTTGTCCTGCAAATCTCCGTATTTGGTGATTCACTTGGATAAGGTGGTCTTGCGACCTAACCCGTCTTTTCTTCCGAAGAGGATTTCGGAATTTCACCTCAATGAGGATATTGTTCTGCCTTCGCTTTGCGCGAAGCCTAAGCATCCGAAGGAGGTGGTGTTGCATTCCTTGGATGTTGTTGTTAGGGCGATCAGGGTTTGCCTGTCATCGACTAAATCCTTTCGCAAGTCGGATTCTCTTTGTCCTTCCTGAGGGACCTCGGAAGGGCATGGTGGCGTCGGCTGCGACCATCGCCAAATGGATCAGGCAGACGATTGTGCAAGCCTATGCTTTGAAGGGGAAGGTTCCTCCTTTTCCTGTGAAGGCGCACTCTACCAGGTCTCTGAGTACGTCTTGGGCCTATCGTCATCAGGCTTCTGTGGCCCAGGTGTGTAAGGCGGCGACTTGGTCGTCCGTTCACACCTTCTCAAAATTTTACAAAGTGGATGTTCAGGCATCGGCAGATGCTTCCTTTGGCCGTAAAGTTCTTAGTGCGGCAGTGCCTTAGGGTCCCTTGTTTGGGCCCTTGGCTGTTGGGGTGTTTTTACCCCTAGGTTACTTGTTCTTTCCTGGGTTGTTGCTCCTGTTGAGCACGTTTTCCTGTTGCCCAGTTGGTTCTCTTACTTTGGTAAGGTTCCTTTCTCTGATGTGGGTACTGCGTTGCTTTAGGCGCGGCTGCTTTTTTCCCACCCCTCATGTCTACACTGCTATGGGACGTCCCCATTAGTGACGAATATGAAGAGGCGGCGACTGTCGGAGGACGTAAGGGAAAACGGAATTTTTGTAAAATCTTACCTGTAAAATTCCTTTCTCTGAGTCCTCCGACAGTCGCCGCCCCCGCCCCTCTTTTGGGGTTTGTTTATGTACTCTACTGCTATGCTACTGAAACCGAGTTGGAAATGCAGGAAGCAGGGAGGTATTGACTGAGGGGACCACCCCCTGGTGGTGGGATATGCTAAAAGCTTAGTGACGAATATGAAGAGGCGGCGACTGTCGGAGGACTCAGAGAAAGGAATTTTACAGGTAAGATTTTACAAAAATTCAGTTTTTCTCTTTCGTTCATTGACGGACACAGCTCCTGATATTAACCATTGGGACGTCCCAAAGCAGTGTTAAACTGGAGGGGTGGGAACAGTGAAAAATAAATTCCCAAGGCTAAACTTTAACCAACCAGGTAAACAGGAGATCAACCAAAACAGGAGCTCAACCAAAACAACCAGAGCCCTCCTGAAAAGAACAATACACCCTCAAAGAGGACCAGATCTTCTAAACAGCAGCCTGCAAAACTTTGTGGCCAAAGGAAGCATCCACTTGATAGAACTTTGTGAAAGTGTGCACCAATTAGGTGGCCGCCTTGCAAACTGCGTCACGCCTGATGACGGAAGGCCCAGTAGGCACTGAGGGCCCTAATAGAATGTGCCTTGACAGGGAAAGGAGGAACCTGACCCTTGATGGAATAGGCCTGAACCACTGTCTGTTTGATCCATCTGGAAATGGTGGCAGAGGAAGTGGGACAACCCTTTCCGAGGCCCATCCGTGAGCACAAATGGTGAGTCTGATTTCCTAAAAGACTTCATAGCTGCCAGGTACACCCTAATCACCCAGACTACATCCAAGGTATGCAAAGCAACTTCCTATGGATGTTTTGGCCTGGGACACAGGGAAGGCAACACAATGTCTTCATTTAAATGACAGACAACCTTTGCAAGGAACAATGGACAGGGGCGAAGAACTACCAAGTAAGGTGAACAACAGGCTAACGCTGCCAATTGCAACACCCCACGCACAGAGATAACCACCAAAAAAGACACCTGGGACAGCGTAAGCAGGGGAATCTCCCGAAGATTCTCAAAGGGAGGACTGAGAGCACCAAATTGATGTTTCAAGGGAGTAACTGAGACCGCACTGCAGGAGCCAAGTGCCGAACTCCCTGAAGAAAAGTACGATGCTGGGAATGTGTGGCCAAGGGGGGCACAGTTACTCACCATACCATAGACTGGGTGGGCTCCGCTCCGGGCAGAATGCCTCCCACCCGAAGTGGGGGTGCTGCCAGCCAAGGGATGCGCTGAGACTTGGGGCGTTCCAGGTTGTTGCATTCCGGTGAGGCATCCGCTCGCAGGCTCGTCCCCCTCTGGTCAAGGGGGCACCGTCATGGCTAGGCCTAGGTCAGAACTATAACCTGCTCAGGCTCATAGGCCAGACTGGGGGGACCATACGGATCTAGATTATCCATTACGAAGCCCCAGCCAGCATCGTTGCTTGTAGATCACCAGGAAATTCTTCCCTGAATACTAGCTAGCAAGTGAGTAAAGAGAAATAAAAGAAAAGAAAGAACGAAAAAACTGGAGTCCCAGCAGGAAACCTAGGTCTACTGCTTCTCTTGACAGAAAACAAAAAGATGTGCTGGGTTGTGCAGTGGGGGTTTATGCCTGGAGGGACAGCCCCCTGGGCGTGTGTATTCAAATTTTCCTGCCTAGACTACTCCTGATGGGAGGAGCATAAACCCACCCGCTTTTGTTTTTGCCCCCATTTTTTAAATGCGCAAAAAACACAAACCGCTCTAGCAGTCAAAGGGTTAATGTTGGTCTATTTATATAACAGTTATAAATAATAAATAGAGAAATTTGAGCCATAAACCTTAATCTGCGTGTCATATGACTAAAAAAGCATTCTGATTCAGTGGATTCTGAGCAGAACAGAAACGTTACTCTGCTGCATAAGGGCATCCAGTAGCTAATCACTCTTTCTTCTTTATTTCATGAGCACTTTCTCTGTTTTTTGATTGTCTTTGTTCTTGATCCAGGTCTCTCGGCTTCAGTATCTCAATGCTGTGCGGTCATCGCATTCACACACCAGTGCCCAGTCTCCAGACAGCATAGAGCTGAAGATCTTTCCAAACAGCCAGACACAGCTATTGAATGACAGGAATGTTGGATCAGGTAATAAGCAGAGCGTTTGATGTGTGTGTCTAATTACTAATAAACCAGTCTTTAAGACACATGATAGTCAAGTCCTATCTCCAATTTTAATTGTAATGGCTGAAACAAAATGCAAGTGGATATTTACAATGAGAATACAGTAAACCCCCGCTCCATCGCGGTTCAGTTTTTGCGGTCCCGGTATATTGCGGTTATTTCTGTAATGTTATTTTACTATTTAAATCATTGAAAATTAAATATTTTTGTGTTTTCCATAGCTCTTGCTCTGTCTCTCAGTATCTTTTACGTGTTTAAATGAGTTTCTATTGTTTTAAAAGTGTGTTTAAAGACCTTAAAATGCTTTTAAAAGTACAGTGACAGTAAAAAAAAAAAAAACATGCCTACAGTGTATTTTAATAGGGTATTTCTATTTCGCGGATTTTCACTTTTCGTGGGTGGGTCCGGAACGTAACCCCTGCAATGGAGGGGGGTTTACTGTATATGATGTGTAAATATGAATGGAACAATATTAAGTTTTTTTTTTTTTAACTCTAAAAATCCTTTTTTTTTTTTTTTTGGGGGGGGGGGTCTATTGAGGGGCAATCGGAAGTCCGCAAAAAAAAAAAAAAAAAAAATGTTGGCCAGCTCAGGATAACCCATCCTACTACCAGCATGCATCAGTTCTGCAGCAAGCAGTACTGAGAGCATGATCCTAATCACAGAGGGATGGGACCAGTGTCTCGCAATAGACTCCAACATCAGCACAAAAATGTTGAGGGATACAGAAAGTCATTTATAATCGAGACCTCCAAAATAAGTCCAACTGTTGGGTGGACAACACAAAAAAACAAATGCTAATCGAGCCAATGAAAACAACTGGGGACTGTTCACACCTAGAAAATGTGAACAGAAGACCAACCTTGAAGATCAGGGAAACAGATACTTTACACTGAAAGCCTAAAGCACTCGCAGAACTAGGAGATTGTGCCTGGACAGGAAAGAGTGGAACCTTGAGACCATAAGCTTGAATAACGGTCTGTAGACTGTAGAGGCTACCTAGAGATGGTGGAATGGGAATCCGATGTACCATTTCAGGGACCCTCCGGGATGACAAAATGTTAATTTAATCTTTTAAAAAGAAGCAGTGGATGATTTACTGAAGGCAAATAGGCTGTTCACTTTGCAACGGACGTTGCACTTTTCAAGGGAATTTTCCCCAGAGTTTAGTAAATGAGATAAAGCTCTGCTGACTTCCATCTTCCAATAATGTGCAAGCAACAATGCTGTTTTCTCTATCGTTCATTCACATACGCAGCTCCATATTCTTCTTGACCATTGGGGTTATGCTGCCCCCTACAGGAGTAGGACACTAGGCAGGAAAAATCTTTACCACGCCTATGGGGCAGTCCCTGCAGGCATACACCCACACACTCTGCTATAGGATTCCGTTTGTTTCTGCCTAGTTTAGGAGTAAGACCTAGTTCCCAGTTGGGACTTCGGTCTTAGCTGGTCCTTTTTATTTAAAGTTGAAATTTTTTTTTTTTTTTAAGCTAGCTATGTTCCTGAGAGAACTGCAATCAACAGCCAGACTGCTGGCTACGCTAGGGCAAGTACTTCCTGGCTGGGGAGGACTGCTGGGGAAGCTGTGTTTCCAGGGGTCCTGGACAGTAGAAGAGTCTAGACTTCTGATCAATATTCGCCTGAGTCACTGGACAAATCATTTAGAGGGTTGTCCAGTCTGGATTCAATAGGACAATGCCACGGCCGTGGCTTACATCAATCATCAAGGGGGCACCAAGAGTGTCTTGGCGGCACGGGAGGTGGCCGAGATCCTGAAATGGGCAGAAAATTTTGTTCCAGCCCTTTCCGCTGTGCACATCACAGGTGTGGAAAACTGTCAGGCTGATTACCTGAGTCGTTAGGTGTTGGATCAGGGGGAATGGTCTCTGCACCCGGAGGTGTTTCACCTCCTGTGTGTCCGGTGGGGGACACCTGATGACGTGTTAGCTTCTCGACTCAACAAGAAGGTTCAGAGATTTGTAGCCAGGTTGCAGGATCCTCTGGCTGAAACTACAGACGCACTGGTGGCTCCTTGGTTATTATCGGCTGATCTATGCGTTCCCTACCCTGAAACTCCAGCCAACGATTCGGCGGAGAATAGAGGTTGAAGGGATTAAGGTAATTCTGGTGGCCCCAGACTGGCCTCGCCGGTCTTGGTACGCAGATCTGGTAAGGTTGGTCTGATAACGTCTCCTTGGACGAAACGCCGTTAGGTCACGGCGTGCTAACGTCATCCCCGGAAGCGTATTGAGGGAGCGGATGCGCCTTGCCGTCTGGCCGGCGGCTTCACATCCCTTTGCGATTTTTTTATCACTTGCTTGTAAGTACATTTCCTTTACAAATAAAATGTATTAGAAGATTTTACACTATTGGCGCCTTTTTCTTTGTTGGGCTGGTCTGCTGGCATACCCTGGTTACTGAGAACTTACAGTGGCTTATCCATCGGTGTCATTGGGTCCCTGAGGCTACCTATCTACACGTTGGGGGAGTGCATCAAGTGACTACATTGTGCATTATATCTGTGGTCTGGTAAGAGTCTTAAGGCGTCTTTGGGTGTCTCGCTGGCATTTGGTGTATTTGGACCTATCTGTAATCTGCTGATTTTTTTTATTTTAATCTGGTAAGAGGCTCTACGTTTGGTGGTTTCTCCTCCTTTCCTATCACTGGGATAGAAACACACGTTTACGCTTATCTTTTGATGGCAATATACATCGAGTATCCAACGCACGAACTCCATGTGATCACCTTGGCATGTGAATTTACCTCAGCATATGAATCTTGCAATTTTTAAATTGCCCTTCTGGTAAGCACATTTCCTAAGAGACTTTGAAGGCTGTTCAAGATTCTCAACATTATTTTCGACATTATTCACTAATTTAAATTCACTTTTTGGGACATTCATTTTGTTGGACATTTATTTGTTGTTTTTATCACTCAGCGCGACTTATTGTATTAATTAGTGGTCGCCGATGCTCTTTGGATACTTCCACTCGGGGAAGATCTGCTGTCTCAAGGGCCTGATCTTCCATCCTGCTTTACAGTCGCTGGCTTTAACGGCGTGGCTGTTAAAAGCCAGATATTGAAAGATAGGGGTCAGTCTGATTCAGTGATTCCTACACTGTTGAAGGCCAGAAAGTCTACTTCCAGGAAGATCTATCATCGTATGTGGAAATTGTACATATCATGGTGTAAAACGCTGAGGGTGCGTCCTCGCCTTTTTTCAGTAGCTAGGCTTTTGACCTCTCTTCAAAAAGTTGAACAGCGGTTGGCTTTGGGCACTATCAAAGGCCAAGTGTCGACTTTGGCTGGGTTTTTCCAATGTTCTTTAGCTATACATGCCTTGATTCACACTTTCATTCAAGGGGTCCGCCATATGGCTCCTCTGAGGCGATCCCCGCTACCTCCGTGGGATCTTAATTTCATATGGTCTGTTCTTCAAAAACTTCCTTTTGAGAACATTAGGGAGATTCCTCTGCTTACACGGTCTCAGAAGGTTGCCTTTTTGGTGGCTATTACTTCTGCCCACAGAGTATATGAATTGGTGGTGCTGTCCTGCCCCGTTCACCTTATCTGGTGGCCCACAGAGAAAGTGCTACTTCGACCTACCTAATCAGTCGTTTCTTCCTAAGGTGGTTTTTGATTTCCATCTGAATGAAGACATTGTTCTCCCTTCACTCTGTCCTAAGCATCCCAAGGAAATTGCTTTGCATTCTTTGGATGTGGTTCAGGCAATTAGAGTTTACTTGGGGGCTACTGAATCTTTCAGGAAATCACTCTTTGTCCTCACCGAAGGACCTCGAAAAGGATTGGCTGCGACCATATCCAGATGATCAGGCAGACGGTGGTGCAGGCTTATTCACTTAAGAGTCGGGTTCCACCTTTCCCTGTGAAGGCGCATTCTACTAAGGCGCTGAGTGCCTCTTGGGCTTTTCGCTATCAGGCGTCAGTAATGAAAGTTTGCAAGGCGGCAACTTGGTCTTGTGTACACACGTTGATAAACTTCTACAAAGTAGATGTGTTGGCATCCTCGGATGCGTCTTTTGGCCGCAAGGTTTTGCAGGCTGCTGTTTAAAAGAGAAAATATTCTCTTTGAGGGTATGTGTTTTAGGTGAGCTCCAGTTGTTCCTGGTTGAGCTCCATGTTCACTGGTTGGCTAAGTTTAGCCTTTGGGGAATCACGTTCTTTTCTGCGTTTTTCCACCCCTCATGCAAATACTGCTTTGGGAAGTCCCAATGGTAAGGAAGAATATGGAGCTGGAGTGTGTGGGTGTATGCCTGCAGGAACTGCCCCATAGGCGTGGTAAAGATTTTTCCTGCCTAGTGTCCTACTCCTATAGGGGGCAGCATAACCCCAATGGTCAAGAAGAATATGGAGCTGCGTCTTTTTTTTTTTTTTTTCTCGTGCATGTGTTTCTTTGGAGAGTGAAGAGCCTATTTACTTAGTAAATACACCCTTAGACCCTCACATGCCGAAACCACATCCAGACAATGAAATGAAATAAAATTTATTTTTGGTCAAACTGGAGCCAGACAGGAAAAACAGTGTTGAGGTGTAAAGCAGAAATTACCAAGAATGTCCTAGGCCCCAACCACCTTGTCCTTCTGCAAAACTGCGTACGATTCCTTGCTGGGTAAGGCTGCTGGTATAGACACTGGCTTCAGATAGGTCATGGCTATGAAGAATATCACCTTGTAAGTGAGAGCACAGAGAAATGTTCCTGATTGGTTGGTTCAAATATTGGTTTCTAAAGAGCAGAAAGAAACAGAAACGGATTGAGATCACACAGGGAGCTACATGGGGCACTCCCTGTACAAAGGTCTTAATTAAGAAGCAAAATTAGTCTCTGAAACAAATTTGAGCAGAAACCTGAACTTTAAATAGCATTGGCAGCCAATTGTTGGCCAGACTCAGCTGCATGAAGAAGAAAATTCATCCCAAGAGTGGAAGATCCAAGATTTACACCAAGTGAAGTATGCCTTTCTAGCCTTTTAGGAATCCCAAAGTCAGAAGTGACCTGTTTGTCAAAACTTGGGTTTCAAAAATCCTGATATTAAAGACTGCGATCATGAAGCAGGATGCCAAATATGGCATCCTAGAGTATATGGTATCCTAGAGGCTTAATATCCTGACACTCTTGCAGAGCCCACAGTCTTACAAGGTCGACTTAGCACCTCTGCCTGGGTCATTCCTGAAAAATGAGGATCACTGGAATGCTCTCCATATCAATCCTGTGATGTGGAGGAAGAAACTTCAGGGGAGGAAAGGCACGAATCGGTGAACTGATTCCATTGAATCACCAAAGCATCCACTGCTTCTGCTAGCAGCTAGAGGATCCTCCTGTACCTGGAGACAAAAGTGTAGGTCCACATCTGGGTGTAAGGACCTCTCCCCCAGGTCCACTTGCTCTCAGCTGAGAAAGTCTGCCTTCCAATTGTCTATGCCTGGGATGTAGAGGTAGACAGGGTTCTACTTTTCTTGCTGCAGTAAAGACTTCTGGTTCCTCCCTGATGTTGTATGTCACCACTGAGGCATTGTCTGACTCTGAATTAGATAACTTTGGAGCAGGATGGTACAATGCTGCAAAGATAGCCCAGTCGCCTAAAGATAAAGGATGTTGACTAGGAAATTATCCTCCTCCGATCAGCAAGCCCATGTACCAACAAGGTACCCAGGACTCCTCCTCAGCCCAATAGTCTGGCATTTATTCTGGCAACCTGGTCCTCTGTGCCACATGAATTCCTCTGTTCTGAGACTTGACTGCTTGTCCTATGATGGCAGAATGTTGCATTGTAGAGGGCTTGAGTGAAATCGGGCAAAAGAAAACTGCCTTGACGGAGGCGACCATGTCCAAGACTAATACAAAACGTGGGTCAGACAACTCTTAGACTGGAGATCTGCAGATGTGAGCTTGAAGTTACTTATTTAGACAGTTGATGATCTATCTAAAGCATTGTAATGTATGGACAGTCCAAGTCACATCTGACTGGTGTAATTAAGAGCAGCCTTGAGTTGGCATACAGAGAAATGCATTTACTAAGAGTGGGGCATGTCTGTGCTGGGATGCTGCCATAAATCTGACCCCTTCTTGCACAGGACTTTATGCCCAACTCCATTCAGCTGTCAGGCTAGGAGATTCTCTGGCTAAATGCTGAATGTAAACAAAGGGGACAGGCATACTAGTATGTCATTACCCAGATATGGCACAGGAAGGACAAGCACCTAGGTGGGTGGAACCTGAAGGTTAACTGACTTGTTCCCCATCAGGTCCCCCTTGCTTTTCATTGACCGCTCACAGCAAGGGTTGGATTTCATAGCTGCCAGCAGTGTAGACACCTCTGGCCTCCAACAGATTCATGTACCAGTTTGACTAGTTTTTGTTACCACAACATTTCATATTTCTGATATGTGCATGCTGTACCATGTACTTGTATGAAAAAGTATTCTTTCTCTATCGCTCATTGACAGACGTAGTCCTCGGTGATACAGCACCTTCGGGTTATGTTGCCTCCACAGGAGCAGGACTAGACAGGAAATAAAAATGCTCTGGCCACACCCCAGGGGCAGTCCCCGAGGGTATATCCTCTCTCTCTCCGCCACAGCAAATCAGTTTTTTTTCTGTCTAGTCAGGAGTAAGGACCTAGATACCTTGCTGGGATCTTCGGTCCTGGCAGGATTTTTTTCTTAAAAAGATTTTATAGACAGCTTTTTTCTCCAGTGTTCCTGTGAGATCTTCAAGCAAGAAAGCTGAACTGGGCTAAGGGGCTGGTTGTTGAGATCCGGTGGTCACCCCAGTTCAGCCTACGAGCGCGTGCAGGCCATAGCTCCGCGCTGGGTCGGCCGCGACATAGTCCCACTGGAGGGACTGACCCCGCGAGTTAAACGTCTCGCTGAAACGCCAAGGACCATGAGTCACGGCGTCCGTATTGGTCGACAGCCCTCCCGCCTCGGTGGAGAGGGGTACTGTCAGGAGTTGTTGCCCACCTGGTTCCGGTATGGTGAGTAGCATGTTCCCCCTTTTCCCCTGACGGGTCTTGTGGTGAACGCGGGCCCCTCTCTGTATGGTAAGGATGAGTTCCCCTCTATCCTATAACATGGCACAGATCCCCTACTTTGAGTGTGATTTTATGTGCAAAAAGCCAGGAGGCTTGGTTTGGGAGCTGACAATCTAATTGTAAACATGTTAAAAAGATTGTAATTAGTGGCAGTATGGGTATCTTACTGTGATAATATAAGTATCCTACCAGTCAGTAGCCACGGACATGTAGACTGCTTTCCTAGTCAAGTCTCCAGCGATAGCAGGCCTTCCGAACGGCCATGCGGTCCGCCAGGGCCGGTACCGCCGACCAGGCTAAATCCCCATGTAGAGAAGGTGTTGTGATGCTCTGCAGTCACGCCGCTATTCGGTACTAACCGCCGCCATTGTTTGCTAGATCGCACGAGGCCGCCATTTTGGCGTAGCCTCGTGTCTCCAGCATGGGGGCGGCCATGTTTGAGGTGATCCAAACACCTCGTGGAGCTAGGGGAGGCGCCGGAAGGCGTGCAGAGGGGCGGAGCCGCCTCCTTTCTTCCTGGGCAGCCAGCCAAAAGACTTCCTGTTTGTGAACACAGCGCTGTAACCTGTTGCAGTGAACTCTGAGCATCAAGTGGTGAGCCTGGGGGTCTATCTCTCTCTCTCTCTCTCTCTCTCTCTCTCTCTCGATCGATAGGGATCCCTAGCAGGTAACACTGAGGGGCTTTTGTGGCGCTGGGGGTCTGAAAAAAACACAAAACATTTTTTTATTTAAATTTGAATTGTATTTTCTGGGAAATTACTGGAATAATCATGGACCCTGCCACACAAATACCCCCACCTGTTTCCCTCGAGGGGGCCACGGGACCCGCCGGTGCACAGAGTATGGATGCATTTACAGCAGTTTTGGAGTCTTTGGTGGCTCGGGTGGAGGCAGCCTGTCAGGGACGGGGGTTAAGAAAGCGACCCCCGCCTACCCCTATATTATCTGACACCTCTGACTCAGATTCAGAGATGGTCACTGCAGCTGCAGGTCCCTCTGCAAGGGCTGTTATCTCAGGTAAAGCTCCCTGAGACAGTGAGGAGGACGTTCTTTCTCCCGCTATAATTCAGGAAGGAGAATTGGAGCATTCTAAGCGTACCTTTACTATTTCCAAGCGTATTGCTAGACGCTATCCGTTTGAGGAATCCCTCATTAAGAAATGGACGGTACCACCAGTGGTGGATCCACCTATTTCCAGGCTGAATAAAGCCACGGTTATCCCAGTGGAGGACACTTCGTCCTTTAAGGATCCGGTGGATCGAAAGATGGAAGCGGAGTCCCGCACTATCTTCTCCCTGATAGGGTCAGCATTTAGACCAGTAATTGTTATTGGTCTAGTTTCCCAGACACTAACGGAATGGGCGAGAGTGGTACGCCAAGACCTAAGGGGAAAAGATATCCCCCAGGGAACATCTGATTTGATGGAACAGATTATACAAGGGCTACAGTTTGTCTGTGACGCAGCCTTGGATGCTACCCCCCTATTAGGGCATGCATCTATGTCAGCGGTAATCCTCAGACGTGTGCTGTGGTTAAAATGCTGGTCAGCTGACCTAGGTTCCAAAAAGACCTTGACGAATCTCCCCTTCCAGGGGAATCGCCTATTTGGGGCCACCCTAGATGAAATTATTAAGGACGCCACTGGGGGCAAGAGCACTTTCTTGCCACAGGCTGCTTAAGCTAAGGGACCTCGCAACAAGCGAGGACCTTTCTTTACCGCCCATAAAGGGTTCGCACGCCCGGCTGGAACAAGCGGGAAAGGCAAGACTCCTCCAGGAGGGTTCAAGAAAGGCTGGTCGGACAAACAGAGGACCGACTCAGCCAAACCCGAAGCAAAGGATTACACAGCCTGAAGGCCCGGGTTGAGGGTGGGGGGACGTTTTCACCGGTATTCAGGACATTAGATCGAGCATCGACTACTACTACCGGTGCGATTCTTCCCTTCCAACATTTAAGTACTACAGGGAGCTGTAGTCCCTGTTCCCTGAATAGATCTTTTCCTTTACCTTTTCCTAAAATTAGTCTCAATTCCCCACAGGAATCGGATCTGGTTGACCAGACAGACCAAGAAGCCTCTAGCCGGGTGACTTCGGTCCCTGAGGTTCAACCAGAAAAGATCACCGTTCCTGATAGGAATCCGGTATCTGATAAATGTGTGGGAACAGAAAACGACCGGACTTTCTTGGATGGTCGATGCCAGATAGCTCTAGGGACGCCTGGTTCAGATCCAGTCAGCGCCAGTGGTCCTAGAAATTCTAGGCTAGCCTCGTCAAGCCGGCCTGGCCGACTTGGACATGCTAGTCGCAGACGTTCCGTGGGAACTTCGTCTCAGGGAGTGTCTGTGGTCTCAAGGACCAATCTACCATCGTGCTTTACAGTCGCTGGTTTTAATGGCCTGGCCATTGAGACCCAAGTACTGAAGGACAGAGGGTTGTGAGCTTCAGTCATTCCTACCCTTATTAAAGCAAGGAAAGCGACTTCCAGCAAGGTCTATTATCACACATGGAAGACTTATATTGCGTGGTGCGAATCTTTAGGATTTCCTCCACGTACCTATTCGGTGACTCGAATATTGGCCTTGCAAAAAGGGGTTGAGCAGAAACTAGCCTTGAGCACCATCAAGGGTCAAGTTTCAGCATTAGCAATCTTCTTTCAGAAACCTTTAGCTACCAAGTCCTTGGTGCGGAATTTCATCCAGGGGGTGCGGCACCTGGCTCCACCAGTCCGCGCGCCCTTACCGCCCTGGGATCTTAATTTAGTTTTGTCGGTTCTACAGAAACCTCCCTTTGAAAACATCAGGGAGATTCCCTTGCTTACATTATCCCAGAAGGTGGCCTTCTTGGTGGCTATCACTTCTGCTCGCAGGGTGTCAGAACTGGCTGCATTATCATGCCAGTCCCCATACCTAGTGATTCATAGGGATAAGGTAGTACTTCATCCTAAGCCATCCTTTCTTCCTAAGGTGGTTTCAGATTTTCATCTGAATGAAGATATTGTACTACCTTCCTGGTGTCCTCAGCCCAATCATCATCGGGAACATGCGTTGCATTCCTTGGATGTGGTTCGGGCAATCAGGGTATACCTGAAAGCTACGCAATCATTCCGTAAGACGGATTCACTTTTTGTGATCACGGATGGCCCCAGAAAGGGGTTGCCTGCATCTGCCACGACTATTGCCAAATGGATTAGACAGACGGTGGTACAGGCTTATTCTATTAAGGGTCAGAGTCCTCTGTTCCCTGTTAGGGCGCACTCCACTCGAGCGCTCAGTACTTCCTGGGCCTTTCGCCATCAGGCGTCAGTGGTCCAGGTATGTACCACCTGGTCGTCGGTACATACCTTTACAAAATTTTATAAAATTGATGTGATGGCATCGGCGGATGCCTCTTTTGGCCACAAAGTGCTGCAGGCTGCAATTTGAGGAGACCGGTGGTCTACCTCCAGGGTTTATTTCTGTTGAAAATTTTTTTTTGTTGAGTCTCATCATTAAGGATGAGCATTGTAAACTTCTAGTTGGCACCGGTTGGGCCTTCTAGATTTGGATTTGATTTCCATTTTCCCACCCCTCATTTGTGATACTGCTCTGGGACTTCCCGAAGGTGCTGTATCACCGAGGACTACGTCTGTCAATGAGCGATAGAGAAAAATGGATTTTTGTAAAATCTTACCGTAAAATCCTTTTCTCTTAGCTCATTGACAGACGTAGTACCCGCCCCTCTGTTTTTGAGTTGGGTTGGGTTAAATTCTCTAAGCACTGCTCTTGTGACATAACTGATTTGCTGTGGCGGAGAGAGAGAGGATATACCCTCGGGGACTGCCCCTGGGGTGTGGCCAGAGCATTTTTATTTCCTGTCTAGTCCTGCTCCTGTGGAGGCAACATAACCCGAAGGTGCTGTATCACCGAGGACTACGTCTGTCAATGAGCTAAGAGAAAAGGATTTTACGGTAAGATTTTACAAAAATCCATTTTTTCTCTTTGTAGTGCTTCCTTTGTGTGAAATCTCTGGTGTTCCTGCCAGCCCCTCTGCTTTCCTATTCAACTGACCACACTAAGCAGAAGAGCAAAGCGTGGTCAGTTCTCTAGCTATGCTGGGAACTCAGTCTTCTCTCCTCCAATGATCAGACTTGTCCTGCACAGCCTTTCACTGGGAAGCTCAGTATACTGTTGCTGCTCCTCCCCCAGCTCTTATGCAGCTGAGAACAGAGGGAATGTGATGATTTAAAAAAAAAAAACACGTTTTACCTTTCATTTCTATTTTAAATTGAATGGGCTGTTTTAAAAAGCGATCATTTACAATTACTTTAATCCTAATGGCACACCGCACACACTGAAAATCGCACCCGCACTGGAAACTGCACTGCGCTTGCGGTTCCAGTGCAGGCTGCAATTTCTAAAATGCAGCAGAGACTTTTTCCCTGTGTTTCAGGAGGCATGGTAGCTCAATCAAATGAATGAGCTGCCATGCCTGCGCAAAACACGGCTCACAGAGCCGCATATGTGTGAACCTAGATTTTAAACCTCCGTTCACATTAGGTCGCTCCGACTTAGGGGGCGACCTGTGAAGTCACGTGCAGCGCGACTTGCACGGACTTCACATAATGGAAGTCAATGCAAGTTGCAAGTCACCCCGAAGTAGTACAGGACCTTTTTCTAAGTCGGAGCGACTTGTGTCGCTCCTATTAGAACGGCTCCTGTACTACACAATGGGAGCGTGAGGACCGCAACTTGTCAGGCTGACAAGTCGCGGTCCAAGTCGTACCAGTGTGAATGCGGTCTAAGAGGAACTTCAGTTTGCAATGTTGTAAAACCTTATTTACGGATGTTGTTGGTAAATAGAGTGCAGTTCATTGTCAAGAATTGAGTCCTCCTTCATGCCAGCATACAGAGTAATTGACCTGTAACTGGCACCAGGGAGACCTATGTACAAAGTATAATTGAACGGCCTCCCTTCTGTTCATCTTTTGTAAACCTGTCTATTTCCAGCATTTCTAAGCAACGCTGCTGTTATGGGCACAATAGAGAGTGTCAGCTAATAGCTGACCATGCTGGTAAATGCAGAGGTAAATTTAAACATATTAATCTCCTCCCTAATTAGCAGTGCACACTTTGCATCCTCTGCTTGCTGCAAGATCACCGGGCTCTACATTGAAAGGATCTATGATGGCTTTTTTAGTTTTTTAATATAGCAATAGCCTCAGAGACATGCTTAAAAAGTAGACTGTGCACTAAGCTTGCTGTACCCCCCCAAAAGGCTGGGCTAATTCACAGTGCACATGCTACCACAGTGGCATATGCCAGGCTTTACTGTTTCAGTTCTAATATCTATTAAAATAATCAAAGATTGGTAAATGATACATACCACATCTTCTCTACAACAAAAGATTTAAGTGAAGGTGTAAAAGCCATGATATGACTTCCTTTCAATGTATGCTTTTTTTTCATTTCTTCACAGTAGAGCTATAATTCCCCAGTACCCACCCCTCTGGTAGATTTGTTTAACCCATCTTTCTAACTATTTTAATGTGTTATTACAGTTACATTAAGGAACATGCAGTATAGAGAATTTACAGAAGAAAAAGATCAAGTGAAAATCCCTTAGTTTAATTATAATCCCTAAACACCAGAGAACGTGGAGACTGGCCTGCAATACATTTACCTAAAAAAAAAAAAAAATGCTAATATTGTTTCTACCAATTAAAACGCCACGCATCTTAGACCTGGTCGATGTATTAATATTATGCATTGCTCCATTTTACCTCTGCAAACTGATATTACATGTGTTAATTCCTCGAAATGTGCCAGTTCTACACTTTTCCAAACAGGTATACAGCTACACTTTATTTTATATATATATATATATATATATATATATATCCACATCATGTGCTGTTTCTAACGCAAATGGAATCCAAAGTATATGTAATAATAGATTCAAAAATGAAACATAAAAATAATAGTACTCCACACTGTAAAAAGTGCTAAAATACATACAGAATGTTTGTATGCTGTGCTATTATCCTATGTATGTGCCAGAATGCATATGGTTAAAAAACCTGCTAAAACAAATACAATTACATTGTACAGGTGTTCCAAAAGTCCATAAATAATTGGTGCTCCAGCAACCTTTGTGCTCTGTTTGCATAAAATGTAATGTATGGTTTCAACTTCTCACATGCGAATTATGGTGAAAAGTGTCCTTGTGCAAAAAAATAAATCTAAAGTGCATGTGCATCACCACTGTGCTCCAAACAAGAGATTGGCTCCTTACCAGATGGAATGATCCTCTTAAGGCCCCTTTCACACTAGCGAATCGTTCAGATCAGCCTGTTCGTTTTTTTTGACGGAACTGAATGGATACCCCATGCATCTCTATGGGGCATCGGATGTCAGCGGAGACATGTCTGCTGACATCCGATCCATCAAATCTGGACGGATGGAAACCCTATTTTCCATCTGTCCAGCGGATGGGATTGGATGTCTGCTGACATCCGATCCATCAAATCTGGACGGATGGAAACCCTATTTTCCATCTGTCCAGCGGATGAGAATGGACAGCTGGTACGTTCCCATCCGATTCCCCCATAGAGAACAGCGGGGACCTGACCGCTCTGTCTCCGCACACAGCGCGGAGACACAGCTGCCACCCGCCTGCTCAGTGGGGGATCGGCGGATCGATCCCTGCTGAGATAAATGGAGTCCGCCGACGGACCGGAATGTGTGAAAGGGACATTAGAGATCATATGCGCATACATGAGATCACCTTGAAGAGTAGGTGGTCAGCCAGCCTCAGAAAATGGATCCAAGCTCACGTCTCTCACAGCATGTAGTAGTAAAAGCAACACAGAGGGCTCATAGGGCATTCATGTATAAAACTGTTTAGTAAAAAATAAAAATGCACTTGCAACATGGTTGTTTGAATTGAGCAGATAGTCATCAAGTTTTGCACAGCCGCCTCCAGAACGGTCCGTGTGGGTTGATATCACACTACTGGATCCGACGTGTTTCCTCCCAGAAGCATAAACTGGCAATGGAACCCCCATTTCCAGTTAATGCCTTCTGAGAGGAAACGCGTAGTTTTATACATTAATGCACTATGAGCATTCTTCATTGCTTTTCCCACTACATGCTGTGGGGGACATGAGCTTGGATCCATCTCCTGAAATCGGCTGACAACCTACCCTTAGAGGTGATCTCATGTATGCCCATGTGATCTTAGTGGGATCATTCCATCTTGTAAGTGGTCAATCTTTTGTTTTGAGCATGGTGGTGATGCACATGCACTTGGGAATAATTTTTTGCACAAGGACACTTTTCACCATAATTCACATGTGGGAAGTTGAAACAACACATTCATTTTGCAAATCAAGCACAAGATTTGCTGGAGCATCAAATATTATCTATGGACTTTTGGAACAACTATACAATCTAATTTTTTATTTGTTGGAGCAGGTTTTTTTTAATCTTATGCATTCTGGCACATATGTATGATAATATCACAGCATACAAAACTTTGTATTGTTGCACATAGTACTCCACACTGTGTATAAAGTGCTATACTTTTTTATTACTATTTATACTTTGAGAATTATTTTTAGGTTTCATTTTTTTTGTATATTAGTTTTGATTTTAAGAAAGCATAGAACAAAAGACAAACAACAATAAAACACAGAAACTAGTCCAGTGTCCACCCCATTGGGGGAGTCTACCTAGACAAAAAAAAAAAATCAACTCCCTAACCAAACCGTCCCTCCCTATGAAATACCAGCTGACGGACTTTGATTGTGCAAGCGTAATTTAAAATAAGGAGCCAGGAGTTGGATGCACCTTAATCCTACGGACCATACCTACGTATAACAGTACTCAATACATCAGTTTGTTAAAGGGCACATGCACTTGGAAACTGAGTCCACCGTACATATGAGAAGTTCAAACCACAGTATTCATCGGCCTAGGCAGTCAACCCACCGTATCTATTTTTAAACTATTGTTACAAATACTTTGGATCATGTTTCAGTTAGAAACAGCGCATCATATGGACATACAGTACAGACCAAAAGTTTGGACACACCTTCTCATTCAAAGAGTTTTCTTTATTTTCATGACTATGAAAATTGTAGAGTCACATTTCAAGAGGTAGTCACCTGAAATGGTCTTCCAACAGTCTTGAAGGAGTTCCCAGAGATGCTTAGCACTTGTTGGCCCTTTTGCCTTCACTCTGCAGTCCAGCTCACCCCAAACATCTCGATTGGGTTCAGGTCTGGTGACTGTGGAGGCCAGGTCATCTGGCGCAGCACCCCATCACTCTCCTTCTTGGTCAAATAGCCCTTGCACAGCCTGGAGGTGTGTTTGGGGTCATTGTCCTGTTGAAAAATAAATGATGGTCCAACTAAACGCAAACCGGATGGAATAGCATGCTGCTGCAAGATGCTGTGGTAGCCATGCTGGTTCAGTATGCCTTCAATTTTGAATAAATCCCCAACAGTGTCACCAGCAAAGCACCCCCACACCATCACACCTCCTCCATGCTTCACGGTGGGAACCAGTTCATCCGTTCACCAAAGATCTCAAATTTGGACTCCTCAGACCAAAGCACAGATTTCCACTGGTCTAATGTGCATTCCTTGTGTTCTTTAGCCCAAACAAGTCTCTTCTGCTTGTTGCCTTTCTTTAGCAGTGGTTTCCTAGCAGATACAGTGGGTACGGAAAGTATTCAGACCCCCTTAAATTTTTCACTCTTTGTTATATTGCAGCCATTTGCTTAAATCATTTAGGTTCATTCTTCTTCCTCATGAATGTACACATAGCACCCCATACTGACAGAAAAACACAGAATTGTTGACATTGTTGCAGATTTATTAAAAAAGAAAAACTGAAATATCACATGGTCCTAAGTATTCAGACCCTTTGCTCAGTATTTAGTAGAAGCCCCCTTTTGATCTAATACAGCCAGGAGTCTTTTTGGGAAAGATGCAACAAGTCTTTCACACCTGGATTTGGGGATCCTCTGCCATTCCTCCTTGCAGATCCTCTCCAGTTCTGTCAGGTTGGATGGTAAACGTTGGTGGACAGCCATTTTTAGGTCTCTCCAGAGATGCTCAATTGGGTTTAAGTCAGGGCTCTGGCTGGGCCATTCAAGAACAGTCACGGAGTTGTTGTGAAGCCACTCCTTCGTTATTTTAGCTGTGTGCTTAGGGGCATTGTCTTGTTGGAAGGTAAACCTTCGGCCCAGTCTGAGGTCCAGAGGACTCTGGAGAAGGTTTTTGTCCAGGATATCCCTGTACTTGCCTGCACTCATCTTTCCCTCGATTGCAACCAGTTGTCCTGTCCCTGCAGCTGAAAAACACCCCCACAGCATGATGCTGCCACCACCATGCTTCACTGTTGGGACTGTATTGGACAGGTGATGAGCAGTGCCTGGTTTTCTCCACACATACCGCTTAGAATTAAGGCCAAAAAGTTCTATTTTGGTCTCATCAGACCAGAGAATCTTATTTCTCACCATCTTGGAGTCCTTCAGGTGTTTTTTTAGCAAACTCCATGCGGGCTTTCATGTGTCTTACACTGAGGAGAGGCTTCCGTCAGGCCACTCTGCCATAAAGCCCCGACTGGTGGAGGGCTGCAGTGATGGTTGACTTTCTACAACTTTCTCCCATCTCCTGACTGCTTCTCTGGAGCTCAGCCACAGTGATCTTTGGGTTCTTCTTTACCTCTCTCACCAAGGCTCTTCTCCCCCGATAGCTCAGTTTGGCCGGACGGCCAGCTCTAGGAAGGGTTCTGGTCGTTCCAAACGTCTTCCATTTGAGGATTATGGAGGCCACTGTGCTCTTAGGAACCTTAAGTGCAGCAGAAATCTTTTTGTAACCTTGGCCAGATCTGTGCCTTGCCACAATTCTGTCTCTGAGCTCTTCAGGCAGTTCCTTTGACCTCATGATTCTCATTTGCTCTGACATGCATTGTGATCTGGAAGGTCTTATATAGACAGGTGTGTGGCTTTCCTAATCAAGTCCAATCAGTATAATCAAACACAGCTGGACTCAAATGAAGGTGTAGAACCATCTCAAGGATGATCAGAAGAAATGGAAAGCACCAGAGTTAAATATGAGTGTCACAGCAAAGGGTCTGAATACTTAGGACCATGTGATATTTCAGTTTTTCTTTTTTAATAAATCTGCAACAATGTCAACAATTCTGTGTTTTCTGTCAGTATGGGGTGCTATGTGTACATTCATGAGGAAGAAGAATGAACCTAAATGATTTTAGCAAATGGCTGCAATATAACAAAGAGTGAAAAATTTAAGGGGGTCTGAATACTTTCCGTACCCACTGTATTCACACAGTTTCCTCTTAACAGTTGTTCTAGAGATGTCTGCTGCTAAAACTCCATGTGCCATTGACCTGGTCTCTAATCTGTGCTACTGTTAACCTGCAATTTCTGAGGCTGGTGACTCGGATGAACTTATCCTCCGCAGCAGAGGTGACTCTTGGTCTTCCTTTCCTGGGGCGGTCCACATGTGAGCCAGTTTCTTTGTAGCGCTTGATGGTTTTTTTTTTACTGCACTTGGGGACACTTTCAAAGTTTTCCCAATTTTTCGGACTGACTGACCTTCATTTCTTAAAGTAATGATGGCCACTCATTTTCCTGTACTTAGAAATTGTATTATGGCAAGAAAAAAGCAGCTAACAGTCTATTCAGTAGGACTATCAGCTGTGTATCCACCTGACTTCTGCACAACACAACTGATGGTCCCAACCCCATTTATAAGGCAAAAAATCACACTTATTAAACCTGACAGGGCACACCTGTGAAGTGAAAACCATTTCAGGTGACTACCTCTTGAAGTGTGACTCTTCTTTATTTTCATGACTATGAAAATTGTAAACTCTTTGAATGAGAAGGTGTGTCCAAACTTTTGGTCTGTACTGTATATTTAGGCATTTCCTTATTATTCAAGGAATTTTTGAGTGCAGCAGTTTGATATTTTCACAGTTTGAGGCAAAATGTAACCTTTCAGATTTTTTTTTTTTTTTTTTTACCAATACAGCTGTACCTAGCAGTTTGGCTCTCCAAAGCCATCATTTAATCTTAAAGCGGTTGTAAACCCTATGAAAAAAAAAAATAAAAAAAAAAACCCTGCAAGACAAAGGCATAATGAGCTAGTATGCATCTCATACTAGCCCATTATGTTTAACTTACCTTAAAACGAAGCCCCGACACGGACCCCCGGACATCGATGCGGGCGCTGCCATGATCCCTCGTTGTCTCTTCCGGGTTCGGCGGCTCCGGCGCGCTGATTGGCCGGAAGAGACGGCTCCAGCGCGCTGATTGGCATGCGCGCGGGAGTGATTTTTCCAGGCAAGCTCCCGGCAAGTTAATTGAAGGTCCTCCCGGACCTTCAGAGCGCATGCGGCTGCATGCACTGTAAATATCTCCTAAACCGTGCCGGTTTAGGAGATATTATTTGTACCTACAGGTAAGCCTTATTATAGGCTTACCTGTAGGTAAAAGTGTCAAAAAGCGGGATACAACCGCTTTAATAGGCAACTAAAAGCTGTAACAGTACTGACTCATTTTAAGGAAACAAGCTATAAAGGGAACTATGTAGACTGACATTTTTACTTTTAGAAATTAATTGGCAAACGATCACTCAACTGAAACAAAATGATTAATAACTCAAAGTATTAAAGCTGGAGATAGCTTTACAGCTAGCATTCTTAGAAGACAATAAGCAATAGAAGACAATTAGCAATAGCAGCCTATGATTTATATCTTGACAGGGTTCCTTTTAAAGGATAAGTTCACCTTTTGCAACATGTTAAATGTTACACCCATATTCAGGGGTGTAACACGTTACAATTGCACCCGTTCCTCCCGAGTCCCTCATTTGACAGTGAGGGGAGGGGGATCGTCTCCTCCTGCTCACTGCCACAATCTGAAAAATGGCCCACAACGTCATCTATTTACAGTGTTCTGTTAATTTGAAAATTACACTTCCTGACAGCCTTTGCAGCTGTTGGCTTGTAGTTCTCAATAAAATGATGTGTGTATCTACCTGCCCATGTGAGGTACGAGCCGACAGATCCACTGACAAAGTTTGCAGGAGTCCTGCATGGCACCTGCAATTTGCTGATTGAGGGTGCCATGCTTTACAGGCTCCAAATAAAAATAATAATTTTTACCTACAAAGAGATGTGCATTTATATAATAGATATATATTTTTTTTATATTTATTTTTTTTTTTGGTGAACTTATCCTTTAAGCCATCTCTGAAGAAAGATTCCGTTAAAGTGGAATTAAGCCTTTAGTAACTAATTGTTAGCAGGCAGTTTTTTTTTTTTTTTTTTTATTATTATTGCAGAACAGATAAACTGCAAACAGGCAAGCAAGTTTGTTTCATTGCAGAATAGACAGTGGTTTTTTGAATGTATACTGGTCCACCAGGAGGCTGAAATGCCAACATCCGGGGGAAGGTGAGCAAGGTTGCATCACTGGAATAGAGGTGAGTATTCTGTGGACTTTGGTTTATCCTTAAGCAGCCAGTGTGTGGGCACATCCAACAAACTGAAGACTTAATAATTTACTTGCCAATATAGTTTACATAGTCTGCTTTTGGCTCCCTTCCATTCAATAAAGCTTGCTTTGGCATTGTGCCCCCCCTTTTTTTTTGTGAAACAATTTAAACAAATTGCCTTCCTCCATGAGAATATGCACTGTAGTTATCTGTGTTTCATCTTACAGATCTAAAGAAGGATGGGATACAAAGCACTGAAATACAGATGAGAGCTGAGTGATCATCACCTTATCTACCCTTACCTCATCAAGAACCCGGGATCAAAGAATCATGAGTAGCACTGATCCTGCCTCACAGTCTTACTGGTGCCATTTCTATTTTCAGTGGAAAGTGATGTTTCAAGTGAACATCCATTAGACAGAGTGATGTTCCCTGGCAGGTCACAGCAACATCACTACTCTTAGGTGTAGACATTTCTTGCCATTACCCGGCATTTCCGTCCACAGAGGCAATTGTAAAGGGAGGCAGAGTATTAGTGGAAGCGCCACTGCTGACTGGAGGACTGAAATTGCGAAGGTGTCGGGCTATTAATGTTTTATAGAACAGATATGTTTATTTTGTATTAAGCTAAATCGGTGGCTGGAAAAGTGGAAATTGGAAGCATTAACAAAGAACAGACATTTTGTCTAAAGGTGTGTGTGCGCGCGCCCCAGACATTTTATCTCAAGGTGTGTGTGTGTGTGTGTGTGTGTCAGACATTTTATCTCAAGGTGTGTGCATGTGTCAGACATTGTATCTCAAGGTGTGTGTGTGTACCAACAAAACAGCTAATTGAAAGTAAGCTTAGTCTGTGGTCCTACATAACAAAAGACTACAAAAAGAAGAGATGCTTTGACCCGAAGATTTCATTTCTGTTAGGTTAGAGGCATACAGATGTAGTAAGATACTGTTAGGAAAAAAATAATAAATCAGTAGTTTTATTCAGCAATGTAAGTCATAAATATTGCTGTCTTGCATTCTTGCATGGACAGATTTTTTATTTTTTTTTAAACTCTATCTACAATTTCTTTAAGCAGCCGTGTTATGAAATCTTCTGTTGGATGAATGACTAATTTGTTGACTTTCTTTTAAGACAAATATCTACTAAACATCTTCCATCATTCACCTAAACACTCTGTTCTGCTGTATTTACTTGATGGAGGCAGTAAAGTCACAAGTGCCAAGCAGTTTGTCGTGTTCTCCTTGAAGAGAAGTTATGCTTACCCAGATTTGAAAAAGCAACAGGTTCGCCTTCCCCACCAGCACATACTTTTACTTACCTTCTTTTCACTTCCCCAAAATTGAAAGAAAAGAAAATTACAAGTTGCTGGAGTAGTAGCTTACCTAGGGGAATGGATGTCCCCTGTGCCAGATACCAATTGGCCCAGCTCTGTCAGTAATGAAAAATTGTATTTTTGTCATACCGTAAAACCCCTTTCTCTGAAGTTCATTGACGGACACAGTCTTTGATCTTCATATCAGTAGGGTTATGCTGCCCCCCTACAGGAGTAGGGCACTAGGCAGAAAAAAAAAAAGTTCTGGCTACGCCTATGGCCAGTCCCAGGGAGTATATACCCTCTCCTCTCCCTGCTATAGGATGTCAGTTTTGTATCAAAGCAGTGTCAGAGAAAATGATACCAACCCAACTCAAAATAGAGGGATGGGTACTGCTTCCGTCAATGAACTTCAGAGAAAAGGATTTTACGGTAAGACAAAAATCCAATTTTCTCTATCATTCATTGACGGACTCAGATCTTCATATCAGTAGGGACGTCCCAAAGCAGTGCCATAAAATGAGGGTGGGAAACAGCAGAAAAAGAAGCCATCCAGGCAACATAGGATTCATCAGACCAACAAGATGAGGCCCACCTGAAAAAAAACATTAAACACCCTCAAGGAAGATTAAGAAGCCCCCCCCCCTTAAACAGCAGCATGCAAAATTTTGTGGCCAAAAGAGGCTTCTGCAGATGTCAGCACATACACCTTATAAAATTTTGTGCAGGTATGAACAGACAACCAGGTAGCCTCCTTGCAAATCTGAAGCACAGATGCCTGATGGCGAAAAGCCCAGGAAGCTCTAAGCGCCCGAGTAGAATGCACCTTAACAGGGAAAGCAGGAACCTGACCCTTAACTGAATAAGCCTGCACCACTGTCTGCCTGATCCATCTGGAAATAGTCGCAGCAGAGGCAGGCAGCCCTTTCTTCAGGACATTTGTGAGTACAAAGAGCAAATCTGACTTCTAACTTCAAAGATGCCAAGTACACCCTGATTGCCCAAACCACATCCAGAGTATGCAGTGCAAATTCCTTAGGATGTTTTGGCTTAGGACACAGAGGGTAACACGATGTCCTCATTCAAGTGAAAACTGGAAACCACCTTCGGAAGGAAAGACTGATCCAGACGAAGTACCACCTTATCCCTGTGAACCACCAGATAGGGAGAACGACAGGACGCCACCAGTTCTGACATCCTGCCCGCAGAAGTAATAGCCACCAAGAAGGCCACCTTCTCAGATAAGGTAAGCAGAGGAATCTCCCAAATACTTTCAAAAGGAGGTTTCTAAAGAACAGACAGCACCAAATTAAGGTCCCAATGTGGCAACTGAGGCCGCACCGGAGGTACCAAGTGTCACATCCCCAGGGAATGGATGGCTAATGGCCTTTGGGAAAAAATTTTCAAGGCCGAGACCTGACCCTTGATAGTAGTACACAATGCCAACTTTTGATCACCTCCCCACTGAAGGAAAGCCAAGATCCGAGCCACCGAGTAAGAGCGAGGGGGAGCCCCTAGAGACTCACACTACGCAATATACGACTTCCACATAGGATGATAGATCTTCCTAGAAGTCGCTTTCCTCACTTTAAGCAGAGTAGGAATTACTGAAGCAGCCAAACCCCTATCCTTCAGCACCTGGCTTTCAACAGCCAAGCCATCAAAGCCAGCGACCGTAAAGCAGGATGGAAGATTGGCTCCTGAGACAGTAAATCCTCCCTGAGAGGAAGTCTCCAAGGAGCGTCTGCGACTAGTCTGACCAGGTCGGCGTACCAAGCTCGGCAAAGCCAGTCCAGAGCCACAAGAATCCCTCTGCCTCAATCCTGCGAAGAAGTCTTTACAACTACTTGAGAGGAGGAAAGGCGTACATCAGCTGATACTGACCCCACGGGCCACCAATGCGTCTGCCAGAGGGTCCTGGGAGCGGGCCACAAACCTCTGCACTTTCCTGTTGATCTGAGATACCAACAGATCTACACCTGGAGTGCCCCAAAGAAGGCACAACTGCTGGAAAACCTCCGGATGGAGAGACTATTCCCTTGCATCCAAGGCCTGTCGGCTGAGGTAGTCCGCCTGCCAATTTTCCACTCCTGGAATGTGAACAGCGGAGAGAGGTAGAACAAAGCTTTTCCGCCCATCGAAGGATGCCTGCCACTTCCAAGGCCGCAACGACACTTTTGGTGCCCCCCTTGGTGATTGACATAAGCCACGGCTGTGGCATATTCCGATTGAATGTGCACTGGACAACCCTGCAGATGCTTGGTCCAGTGGACTAGGCAAATCCTGATCGTTCTCAGCTCCAGAACATTGATCGGTAACCTAGATTCTTTCAGGGACCAGACTCCTTGAGCAGACAACCTGCTGAGAACCCCTCCCCACCCAGACAGACTGGCATCCGTTTTCCCTAGCTTGAGCATCAGGGCCAGAAGCCACCATATCAGGGACTCCCTGGTCACCTGGATCTTGATTGTCCAGGGAATTTGGATTCTTGTTCCATTTGAGAAGGATTTCCTTCTGGTGGATCCTTGTGTGGAATTGAGCGAAGGAGACCGCTTGGGGGACGACTCCATCAGCCCCAGAACTCTCATACAGGTCCGAAGGGATGACAATTTGTTGGACAGCAACAGCTGAACTGCGGTCTGGAATTTTTTCCAGAGGAAGAAACACCCTGGCTGAGGACAAGTCCAAAGTCAGGCCCAGATAGTCCAGTCTCATGGAAGGGACTAAGGATGACTTCTGAAGGATCAGAATCCACCCAAACTCCTCCAGAGTTCCCATGGTGATTTCCAAATTTATTTCCAGCACCGTGGGAGACTCTGCACGTAGAAGCAGATCGTCCAGGTAACCCAGGACAGATATCCCCCGCTGTCGCAACAGCACCAGGACCAGGACCAGAGCCAACACCTTCGTGAAAACACAAGGAGCAGAGGCAAGACCAAAGGGTAACACCACAAACTGATAGTGATCCTATCCCACAGCAAAACTGAGAAACTGTTGGTGTCCTTGCACATATTGGGATGTGAAGGTAGGCATCTTTGATGTCTATGGAAGCCAGAAAAGCCCCCTGATGTAGGGAAGCCACCACCGTGCAAACTGACTCCATCTTGAATTTTTAAACTCGCATGGAGCAATTCAGTGGCTTCAGGTCCAGGATCGGACGCACTTTGCCTGCCTTCCTTCCTGGGGACCGTAAACAGGTTTGAATAAAAGCCCTGAAAACGTCCCGAGCCTGTAAGCGATTCGGGGACATTCTCACATTGGAAGGGAAAAACCTTACAAGTGGTACGGATCGAAACTCAATCTTGTAACCGGACCGAATGTCCTCTTGAACCCATTTGTCTTGTATCCGGGATAGCCACAGGTCCGGGAATCGGCAAAGACATCCCCCCCACCCCAGATACGGGTGTGGGCGCACCTTCAGACCAAAGTGGCCTTGTCCTCCGGTCTGGAGAAACTAGATTTTTGTTTGCCAGACCAGGGTCACTTGGAACTGCCCGAGGGAGTCTTAAAAGGCTTTGGCTTATCAACTGACCCTGAGAGACAAAAAAAAACTTCTTTTGTGCTGAAAAGGAGGGACCCTACCCTTGTTAGGCCGCTGTAGAGATACTCCTACCCCCTGTGCGACCTTTGATAATGTAATCCAGGGTAGCCCCAAACAGGCGATCTCCTTGAAAAGGTAGATCAGTCAAGGCCTTCTTTGAAGTCTGATCCGCAGACCAGCACTTTAGCCAAAGTATACACCAGAGGACCACTACCGGGGGGGGGGGGGGGGGGTCAGGTGGGGACACATGTTCTGTAGGGTCCATATTGCACCAGAGGAACCCTTCAGCAAAAAGTTTTTTCTTTTTTTAAATTGTCCCACCGTGCTACAGCGCCCCCAAGAGGTCAGGCAGAGTGCATTGGAGAGCCCCAGCAGAGAGAGAGAGAGAGACCCCCCCCCCAGACTCACCACCCAACACCAGAGATGCATCAGGAGGCCCAGAACGTCTGCACAGCACATGTCAGCAGCGATCTCGAGCCAGGAAGAAAGATCTGAAGATCAGCACCAGGGCATAGGGAGGGGCTCCACCCACAAAAAGCACCTCCAGGAACTCCCATTCAGTGATTCCTAATAAAAAAAAAAACAAACAGAAAAATGGCGTTGGGTGTACCAAGATGGCCGCTGCGTCATGCAGAGCACATGGGCTACAAGAAAATGGCAGCCTGCGGAGCTACTGAGGACCATAGTGGGGACCCCCCGGCCTCCAGAACGGGATCGATTGGAAGGCGGGCCCTGGAGTGACAGGTAAACCCCCCCCCTGCACGATCGTTTGTCCATCGCCGCACCCCCCCCATCCGCACCTGCGGCCTGAAGCTCGGACCCAGCCCCCAAGAATACTCACCAAGTCTCAATATCCCCAGTAGTGCGGGGGTGACAAGACAGAGGGGAACCCGGGATTGTGAGGGTCCGACCGTCCCAGGGAGGGGCCCGCGTCCACCCCAAAATCCGCCAGGGGAACATTTACTCCCCATACCGGAACAGGCGGGCACCATCTCCTGACAGAACTCCTCTCCAACGAAGTGAGGGGGAGGGGGGGGGGGGGGAGGTCTGCGACTCGGGCTTAGACCTGGTCGTATGTGACCTGGCGAGATGTTTAACTCACGGGGCCAGTCCCCGTCCAGTGGGACTGTCACGGCCAACCCAGCGCACAGCCAAGGTCTGCACGCGCTCATTGGCTGGCTGGGGTGGCCACTGGATCTATACATCCAGCCCGTCGCCCAGATCCAGCAGGAAAAAAATCCGGAGAAAAAGCGAACTACTATCTAGAAAAAAAAAACTTTGCTAGGACCAGACATCCCAGCAAGGAACTAGGTCCTTACTCCTGACTAGGCGGATTAATGCCGACATCCTATAGCAGGGAGAGAGAGGGTATACCCCCTGGGACTGCCCATAGGCATAGCCAGAACTTTTTTCTGCCTAGTGTCCTACTCCTGTAGGGGGCAGCATAACCCTACTGATATGAAGATCAGAGACTGCGTCTGTCAATGAACGATAGTTTGGTTTGCTTATAAAATCTTTTTCTTTATATTCTTTACAGATAAGGGGTATGCTGACACTGGCAAAGAAAAACAAGACAGAAAGCCCTTCCATTTTGGCAAACCCTCAGTTTTGTGTAACAAGTCATGAACTGAACCAAAATGAAAGGGAGACCGGGTCCCTTGATGCACCAAAAATCCAATTGTTTTTTATTGTACATCTTCGGATAAAGAGCATCTTTATAATTCATGGTTGTAAATAGGGATGTCCCAAAGCACCGAACATGGTGGGAAAAAAAATCCAACAGGTTACATCTTAAGGCAGCAGCCTGCAAAACACGCTTCCCGAAGGTAGGCTTTAACATCCACTTGATAAGAGTATGTACCAAAGACCAAGTGGTGCCTTTACGAACTTTAGCTACCGAAGCCTAATGATGGATAGCCCAGAAAGTCCAGACACCCCTAATCACATGAACTGTCAGTAAAAAAAGATGAAACTTTTACTTTTAGGCCATAAGCTTGAAAAATAAGCTGACTGATCCAACGATCAAAATAGTAATTCTGGAAGCTGTGTGTGACCCTTCTTTGGACCCTCAGGAAGCACAAAGAGAAAATCTGACTGTCAAGCAGCAGTCTACCTAAGGTGACACTTGACAACATGAACCACATCCAAAGTGTGGAGAGACTTGTCTGTGGCTTAGGACAAAAAGTCTAACACAATGTCCTGGTTGAGATGGAAGGAGTACACCACCTTAAGGCAAAAAAAAAAAAAAAGGTCCCCAAAACCATCTTGTTACAGTGGAGTACCAGGAATAGTTCCTTACAAGAGAGAGCAGCCATAGAAGCACTGGAATTCCACTTAAATTTGTAAAGTAGACAGGATAGGAGCTTTAACAGTGAACATATGAAGAGTTGGGGAAACTGTGTCACCAGAGAATTCACTCTGAACACTTGAGAATTCCTGGGGAAAACCTGTCAAGCTTTGCATTGATTCTGGACACCAGGACTACATGTAGGGGTTCCTCATCATTTAAACAGCTCCTCAAACACTTCTGGGTGGTGCATCCAGATAGTTGTTGGCAGCTAGAACATAGAGTTCCATCTAAGACAGCATGTGATCCAGTTCCTCATGGGCCACTCAATTTTTGGTACCTCCTTGACGATTAATGTACGCCACCTTCATGGTGTAGTCCAACTGGGAGGCCCTTCAACAAAAACCAATGAATCAGCAAGGCAAATTGCCCTCAGATCCATGATATGAAATGGCTCCTCTTGCAGAGACCCTGGTTTCCATATCTCCAGGAGTGGGAGCCCTCTCTCTCATTAAATGATGAACCTAGACCTTAAAGTGACTGTAAAGGCAGAAGGTTTTTTATCTTAATGCATTCTTTGCATCAAGATAAAAAAAAACCTTTTGTGTGCAGCAGCCCCCTAATACTTACCTGAGCCCATTGCTATCCTGTAATGTTGTAGGAGAGACATGGCTGCCTGGGACTCTCCTCCTCATTTGCTGAGACAGCAGTGGAATGCTATTTGGTCCCGCTGCTGTCAATGTCAGTGAGCCAATGAGGAAAGGGGGGGGGGCAGCTTGGGTGCCCCCATAGCTAGCTGCTTGCTGGGGGGGCAGGAGAGCCAAAGAGGGGCCCTTTGAAGGAGAAAGAAAAAGGCTGCTCTATGCAAAACCATTACACAGAGCAGGTAAGTATGACCTGTTTGTTATTTTTAGGCAAAAAAAAAAAAAGATAGATTTTAGTATCACTTTAAGGCTTTGACATACACTTATAGCCACAATTGCTGTTGTAGAACTGCCTCTTCCAGAGCAAAGGAAGCTTTAAATAACTTCTCCAGGCATTTGTCTGAGGCATTCTTTAAATGCCAGGACAGTGTTCACTGGGCACATGATGTTCTTATTGAAGTGAAAACATACTCCATTTTTAAGTGAAGTCGCTTCCCATAGGGCACTGAGTGAAGCTTTTAGGTGAAACAAACACCTACTCATGGTGAGCGAAGTCCGCATGAAAAAATAGTTTAAAGGAGTATGCATGTGAAAGGATTGAAGATGCTGTGGTGGCTGCCATGATCCGGAGATTGGAAGAAGACTCGGGAAGCAGCAGCCTAAATTAGTCAAGACCCCTTCTGTGAGAAAACTCACAAGGCCTACAAGGATAGAGCTTGTGTTTCTTTAGGAGTAGATTCTTCAGGATCCCTTTCTACCAGAATATCTTCCTCTCCTCGTCCTCCACTGGTTCCTTCTCCGTTAACGAGGAGGAACTTTTCTCTTTGTGACCAAGGCAGTCCAAGCAGCCAGCAAGTATACCAGAGAGCTGCTTTGTACTAAAGCAATAGCAGATGTGAACTCCTTAGTCACAAAGGAACTAGAAGAAAGTTCCCCAGAGGTAACAGAGATAGTAGAAGAGAGTCGCAAGGAACATATTGACCCCCTAGAGAATATGTTACCAGGGAACTGCATCCATGTTTCTTCCTACATGCAGGTATTTGAGCTCTCTCTCCCCCTGCATCCGCTCCTTTCTGCCATTGGTGAGACAGGGTCTGCTGAAACATAATGAGGAACCCTTACTGAGAACAGCAGTCCAAGTCTGCTACGAGAACACTGCTGGTCACCCCAGTAGAATCTTTCTACTATAATTTTTTACCAGTGGCCCCACCCCTGTAAGGAAGTTGTGTGGCTCTTGAAATACTTGCTACGACCAGCAGTTCCACAAGGAGTTTTTGCTGTGAACTGTAGTCATCCAATGGAGTCTCAGCTGTACCCAGTAGTTCCACAAGCAGCATCTGCCCCAACCTGTAGTCCCCCAATGCTCTGCCATTGCAGGGCACTGCGAGAGCCTGAATGGCTGCTCTCAAGTGGGGATCCAAGATGGCCAGAGCGCTCTTCCTACCCCCTTGTGACATCACTGGCTATACTGTACAGGCATGGCTCGGTATCCTTGAGGGATTTACAAGGGGAAGAGAGACTCTCTGGCTCCCCTCCCCTACTATGTAGCACTCAGGGCTGCCCAGGAGGCTCCTTTACAGCACAGTAAAAACATACATTAATAAAAGAAAAAATTTAAAATCCTTGTCCTACTAGCAGGTAGGAAAGGGGAAGAGGGTTACTTAGAACAGGGTAAGGGGTACCAATATCTTCACCCATTATGGCAGGCTTTGTCACAGAGGGCATTCAGGGACACAAATTCTCAGCTGGGGGTCACTGCCCTGGACCTGTACAGCACCCTTCTAAGAAATGTATCATTGCGCAGGGTCCAGTACCGACCAGCAACATTACAGGCCATCCCTGCAGAGTCCAGGTACCATGCCTCTGAGCATTGACAAGCTGCAGGAAAATGGATCTGGATGAAGCTAGTATCCTAATCCCAGTGAGAAGCTAGTTATCTTCAGACACTAGCAAAAACGAAAGCCTTGCATAATGGGGAGGGGTTATGCCTGGGAGGGACCTTCTTGTATTTTTTATTTTTTTTTGTTGCCAGTGTCCAATTACGTGAAGGTGGCAGCATAACCCTATTTGTAATGAATATAAAGACCCTCTGAGTCTCGTAATGTACGATAAAGAAATATATGCTTGAGTGCCTAGGTCTGAGCTCTGGCCCAGCTATTTAACCTCCCTGGCGGTATGATTCTTTTGGATTTTAGGTGCTGAAAGCGGTACCATTATTTTGCATGTAGTTCTTAAGAATGAGCACCCCAAACCAACTATTTACATATCATTTTGTTTTTTGTTTTTTACTGTGCGTTCTTCTTTATAACATCTTGGGTATGATAAAGTTTCAAACAAAAGATCATAAATTATAATATAATAAAAAGCTATAGATAAGTTAAAGTTTATATATATATATATATATATATATATATATATATACACACACACACACACACACACACACACACACACACACACACACACACACACACATACAGTAAAACTGCAGGAAAGGGCACTGGGGGGCAAACTAATGTGACTATTTTATTTTGCATTGTATCAGTGTGTTTGGTGGGTTTTACATTTGAAAATTTGCTGCCGGTTCCACCCCCCTGCGAACGTCACGTCGCAGGAGACGGAAGCCGGGGCACAGAGAGGACCGGGAGGAAGCTCCGCTGCCGCACACCGCCGGGATACATCGCTGGATCCCGGTGACAAGGTAAGTAACCCCTCTTCCAGGATCCAGCGATCTTCCTAGCGGTACCCGAGTGTGGCTCGGGGTTACCGCATTTGGCACTGAAATTTAACCCCGAGCCACGGGGTTAGCAGGTTAAGGTTTTATTAAATACAGATTCAAACACCACCACTAGGTTCTATCTCTAACTTAGTTATTACTTTGAGCAGATTGACCCTTTATTCGGGTGGACGTTTGCTTTCATCAGAGGATGAAGGAAATCATAACAGTGAGTGAAGAAGTCTGACCTATTCGCTACCCTCAGCTAGGTAAAATTGTCGTATTTTATGTATACACAAGTGCATATCAAAGACTGATATGAGTGAAGGGGATTTGAATGTGTCAGATTTTTTTACTGAGGTTTGTTTCTAATTGATGAAATTTACCATCACTTCTTGTGTCGGTAATGGCCATTATCAAGGATGGACAGAACAAACAGCTTGCCGACCACCTCACCCGAGTACGGCGACAGAGCAGCTCTCCTGGGCTGGATCATGTATCTAGTACGTGATCCAGCACTTCCGAGTAGAGGGGGCACTGGCTATGCTGTGATTAGCACAAGTCGATCAGCGGGTGCCGGCCAATGATTGACTGTCAGCACCCACTGATCGGTGAGGAGGAAGACAGGACAGAGCTCTGTCCTGGCAGCAGGGATGTGCTGGTTCTGGTTTCCCTGCAAAGCAGAGAATAAAAAAACAGGCACATCCCTTAGTAAAATCACCACACCATAAACACACCGAGCCCTGTTAGGCACACATTTAACACTTTGATCTTCCCAGCCAGTGTCATTAGTACAGTGACAGTGCATAATTTTAACACTGTATCAGTGTCAGTCGTTCATACAAAATTGAGTCTTTTTAAATAGTGCTTTCGTTCTGCTTGGAAAACCCATGACAGATGCATTTCCATTTACTTCAGTTCTTCTTCTCTGTGCATTTTATATTTAAAGCAAAAATACTAGTCACACTGAAGCGCATGACAAAGGCATGAGGCAGTATAGAGACTTCCACTGAGATGGAACTCACTTTGTGACATTTAAAATTTATATAGAGAAAACATCAGCCACCTTGGATGGCGCCAGATCTGCAGCAGTTTGGCCTCTACAGTCTCGTATATCACTGATGCCTTTACAGTGATGAAGGAGGAAATGGCACATCTCCCGTTGACCTCCTTCTGCTGCCTGTTGGGCAAACAACAAATATGAGAAAATTGAGAATGACGTCAATGAAAGATTCAGGATCTCACAGACTCAAAGGGAGAAAATCTCAAAACCATTCATCTACTAAGATGATAATTGCAAAAAAATAAAAGCATGTATCTAAAAGGCAACATATAATTAGTCATGAACAAAGTAATAATAAATCGCAGATTTTCAGTAACTGGAGTGTCATTTTAATATAAAACCATTAGCTTTCGCCATGGAAAAAATAGTTAAGGTTGAGTGTTTAACTCTTATCCCAAAAAAAATGGATTTTTGTAAGATCTTACCGTAAAATCCTTTTCTCTTAAGCTCATTGACAGACGTAGTCTTCTTGATTCTCAAGAGCTGGGTTATGTTGTCTCCGCAGGAGTAGGACTAGGCAGAAAGACAAAACGTTCTAGCTCCACCTTAGGGGCAGTCCCTGAGGGTATATCCTCCCTCTCTCTGCTACAGGGAATCAGTTCTGTTCTAAAGCAGTAACAGAGAATTTAACCCAACCCAACTCAATGATAGAGGGGCGGGTACTACGTCTGTCAATGAGCTTAAGAGAAAAGGATTTTACGGTAAGATCTTACAAAAATCCATTTTTCTCTATCGCTCATTGACAGACGTAGTCTTCTTGATTCTCAAGAGCTGGGACATCCAGAAGCAGTGCCACAAATGAGGGGTGGGATTGACAAAATTCAAAATCCAATCTAGAAGGCCCAACCGGAGCCAACCAGAAGTATCAAAGGACTCATCGAGTAAACAGATGAGACCTACCCCACAAATCCTCGAGGTAGACCAACAGTCTCCTCAAACAGTGGCCTGCAGGAACCTTGCGGCCAGAAGCGGCATCTGACGATGCCATCACATGAACCTTATACAATATTGTAAAGGTATGAACCGACGACTAAACAGTCGCCTTGAAAACCTGAACCACTGACGCCTGATGGCGGAAGGTCCAGGAAACTAAGCGCCCGAGTAGAATGCGCCTTAAAAGGGAACGGGGGATCCCGACCCTTAGATAAAATAAGCCTATACCACCGTCTGTCTGATCCATCTAAAGATGGTCGCAGCAGAACAGGCAACCCCTTCTTAGGGCCATCCGTGATCACAAACAGTGAATCCGTCTTACAAATTGAATCCGTAGTATTCAAATATATCCTGATCGCCCGAACTACATCCAAGGAATGCAACGCAATTCTCGAGGATGATTGGGCTAAGGACATAGGAAGGACAATACACTGTCCTCATTCAATGAAACTTTGAAACCACCTTAGGAAGGAAGGATGGATTCGGATGAAGAACAACCTTATCCCTATGAACCACCAGATCTGGGGAACAACAGGATAATGCAGCCAGTTCTGACACCCTGCGTGCAGAAGTGATAGCCACCAAGAAGACCACCTTCTGGGATAAAGTAAGCAAGGGAATCTCCCTGATATTTTCAAAGGGAGGTGTCTGAAGAACCGACAGCACCAAATTAAGATCCCAGGATGGTAACGGCGCGTGCACTGGCGGAGCCAGGTGTCGCACCCCCTGGATGAAATTCCGCACCAAGGAATGAGTAGACAAAGGCTTCTGAAAGAAGATATCAAGGGTCTGGTTTCAGCATTTGCTAACACTCAAGGCCAGCTTCTGCTCAACTCCCTGTTGCAGAAAAGCCAATATTCGGACTACCGAATAAAGATGTAGATGGAACCCAAGGGATTCACACCACACAATATAAGACTTCCATGTACGATGATAATCTTTCTGGAAGTCGCTTTCCTTGTTTTAACTAGAGTAGGAATAACTGAAGCTGACAATCCCTTGTCCTTCAGCACCTGGGTCTCAATAACCAGGCCGTTTAAAACCAGCGATCGTAAAGCAGGATGGAAGATCGGTCCCTGAGACAGTAGATCCTCCCTGAGAGGAAGTCTCCACGGGACGTCCGCCACCAGTCTGACCAAGTCGGCGTATCAAGCTCGACGAGGCCAGTCCGGAGCTGCCAGGATTACTGGAATTCCTTCCTCCTCTATCCTGCGAAGAAGTCTTGGCAGTAACCCAAGAGGAGGGAAGGCCTGGTGATTGACATAAGCCACGGCCGTGGCGTTGTCCAACTGGATCCGAACCGGGCTGCCCTGGAGCTGCTCGGTCCAGTGAATCAGACAAAGTCTGATCGCTCTCAGTTCCAATACATTTATCGGTAACCTGGATTCTTCCGGGGACCAAAGTCCCTGAACGGATAACTGACCGAGAATTCCTCCCCATCCGGATAGGCTCTGTCTTTTACAGACTGGAAGGAGCTGTTGCTTTTTCCCGGGTAGAAGGACGTGGCTCCGCCCCCTGTGTACGCCTTCCGGCGTTCCCAGCTCTCCACGAGGTAGCTGGGCTCATGAAACATGGCCGCCCCCATACAAGAGACATAAGACTCCAAAAACATGGCGGCCGGCGTGACCCGAGGACATACATGCACTTGGTCTACGGCAAAATGGCGGCGGACCGCCGAAATCGTTTTCCCAACACATCCACCTGCATCTCTGCTAAGTGGCGATATATGGATCTACCGGAGATACACTACAAATAAGGTAGGATTATACCTCCTATGTCTGCTGTAATGTTACAGTCTGCTGGGTAGAGTGTTAGCTCTCAAACCAAGTCCACTTCCCACAAACACATACTGTATTTACAAGGGGGACTTTTTAGTGTCAGATATATACTGACCATGTATGGAGGGGCCCATAATTCATACTGCCTCATAACGAGGAAAGAAAAAAGGGAACGTTTACTCACCATACCAAACCGACAGGCACCCTCTCTTCACAATACCCTCTCCACCGGGGTGGGGGGTTGTGGACCACTCCGGACGCCTCGACTCTCTGGTTCCTGGCGTCCAAGCGAGACTTTTAACTCGCAAGGTCAGTCCCTCCACTGGGACTCCGTCGCGGCCGACCCAGCGCGGAGCTCTGGTCTGCGCGCGCTCGTAGGCCGGCTGGGGTGACCACAAGTGTCGCCCAGTCCGGCGTTTTTGCTTGAAGATCTCACAGGAAAAAAACACTGGAGAAAAACTACCTAAAAAATGTCTTTTCTAAAGAAAAAAATCTTGCCAGGACCAAAAGATCCCAGCAAGGAACTTAGGTCCTGACTAGACAGAAAAAAACTGATTCCCTGTAGCAGAGAGAGGGAGGATATACCCTCAGGGACTGCCCCTAAGGTGGAGCAAGAACGTTTTGTCTTTCTGCCTAGTCCTACTCTTGCGGAGACAACATAACCCAGCTCTTGAGAATCAAGAAGACTACGTCTGTCAATGAGCGATAGAGAAAAGCTGTTTAAGCTGAAACTTCACCCCAAAGGGGAAGTTCCGGTTCTTTGCTCTCTCTCCCCCTTCTCTGGCACTTATTTTGGGCGGGTACCTGGTTTTTAGAGGTACCCGCGGACACTTCTGGTCAGATTGCTGCGTCGATCTGTGTGGAAGTTCGGCGCCTCCCCACAGCCCTCTGGGACATATCACAAGTCCCAGAAGACTTTGGGGCCATTTACAAAGCGCGCCTTGCGCATGCGCAGTAGGAAATCAGCCGTGAACCTGGAAGGCTTCACTGCCAGTTTCACTTACCCAAGATGCTACTGCCTGCACCCAAAGCCAATTGAAGAATCTGGTGAGGACATCACTGGAACCCTGGACAGGCAAGTGTCTATTAAAAGTCAGCAGCTGCTGACTTTTCATTTTTTGGGGGGAGGGGACTGGAGCTCCTCTTTAAAGTGATATTAAAACTTAGGGTTTTTTGAATTCTAAATGGGTGCCATTGAAAAAAATGGGCTGCGACTTGTCCTGTCCAAAGTCGCATGACAGGTCATGCTTTTGTGAATGGAGCCTAAAGAAGAAAGGAAGTGGAGGATCACGAGAGAGAGTGCGCATTCCACACAATGGACTCTCAGCTCCACTCAAGCAAGGCTCTGTGGAGACGCCTGGTTACTGTACATATTACCTCACTGGATGTTTTCTGTGCAAAGATTTTAGCGTGCAAGTGCATTACTATTATTTTTCTATAATAAAGATGATCTTTTAAACAATTCCAATGCATTCTTTAACAGCTTACACACTTTGCTACAGTTTCATGCGTTTCCGCTACATTTACCTTGTGGAGAACAGTCCTTCCATCGGAGTCTTTCTTGAAGGGGTCTGCTCCATATTTCAGTAATAGCTGGACTACAGGAAGGTGACCACAGTATGCTGCCCGGTGTAGAGCTGTGCTGCCTCCATGTGTCTGAGCATTGCACTCCGCGCCAACACTCAAAAGAAAGCTACACACAGGCAAATGGCCATTTCGGCAGCAATAGTGCTAAGCAAGAAAAAAGAAAAAGTATAGTTTTATATACAGTGCAACCAACAGGTTCAGCCTAATGAATAATGTACATTTTTTAAATATAATCCCAACTTCAAAAGAACATAATTTTGCACGTAGCGCATTTTTTCTTTGTCAGGTTAGAACTTTCACTTGGATTCTTATCTTCTTGGGCTTTGGCCTAAAAATCAAGCGTAATCCCAAATCAATAAGAATCCAACCCCCCCAAATGTAAGTAGTAGGGATTGACCGAAATCGTTTTTTTGTTGCCGATACCGATATTTTGGCCATCGCATATCGGTATCGGCCGATGTTTTGTACATTTAAATTTTTGAAAAATAAAGACAATTTTTGACACAAATCTGGTTCGGAACATGCTTAATGACTGGCTTGCTGGCATCCTGTGGTGGGTGGCTGGCTGGCACCCTGTGGTGGGTGTGTGGCTGACACCCTGTGGTGGGTGGGAGGCTGGCTTGCTGGCACCCTGTGGTGGTGGGTGGAGGGCTGGTACAGTGCCTGTGGAGGGCTGGTACAGGGCCTGTAGATGGCCTGCCTGGCTGGCACCCTGTGGTGGGTGGCTGGCTGGCACAGGGGATGTGGGTGGGTGGCTGGCTGGTACAGGACCTGTGGGTAGCTGGCTCGCTGATACAATGCCTGTGGGTGGCTGGTACAGGGCCTATGGGTGGGTGTATGGCTGTGATACACTCCTGCGAGACTAGTCCCGACTCCAGACGAGGCTATCCAAGGCGAGGGAGGCGGCTTAAGAATGCAGAATGACGTCACGAAAATAACGGCCAGTCCCAGGGCCGATACCAATATATCGGGGAAAGTGCATATCGGCCTTGCCGATAATCGGTCGATCCCTACTACCGTAAGTAGTATGTGCATACGCCCTAACACAGATCCCGCACACACCACAAAAAAGTGCCAATAGTCTGCAGAGCTGAGCACTAGCACCTAGAGCCTTGCCCTGTGCCCCTTTCACAGAACAAGCTGCAGGAAAAGAGATACTCCCAAACATAATCTCAGTCCTACCTTAGGACCAGTAACAGCATGTTTTACCAGCTCTACTAATACTGAAAATGCAGTCTTCATGTGTGCCGGGTCTCCCCAGTGTCTGCTGCCAAGTTCCGTACATAAGGCTGCCTAAAGCTCCGCCCTGGCAGGTTCCCAGCATGGCTTGAACCAAGTGCTATTGTGCACAGCCCCTCCATATCCACATGCTCCAGGCCGCCAGAGATAGTCTCCCGGGAATGCAACATAAAGGGAGTGCGCGTTTACGGGGCCTGGCAGACCGTTCCACCAGAAGTGGTGTCACTCACTTGGTCATCTCTAGTGCCCATGCTCTCTGCCGCCTCCATCAATGCGATATATGCCCCATGACATCACAAAGGAGAGCCATAACCCGCCACCTTCTGACCATGTGGAACAGGCAGGCAGTGCAAAAAAAAAAAAAAAAAGGATTATACGCTTTCTATTAATGCCCCCTAACCAAAGAGAGTAATAGTGACACAAGGCAAGCTCACTATTCCCACAGACCAGTAGCTTCTACCTCATGGAGAATAAAATAAGAGAGGGTCCCCATCTCATGCAGACAAAACTCACCGTGTCCCCTGAGATACACGAGGTACAGGTCCAGGTTAACTGCCACTGACATGGGGGACTGTACCTAGGGAGGCCCTTGACACTAGCACACAGGCCTGAAAGGTAAAATAATAAAAATGTCTGTGATCCTGCAAAGCAGGGAACAAAATCCATCTCTTGCCTTTAGAAAAAGCACTGCAGAAAGTACACAAACACTGGCTAGGCACACAGTTAACCCTTTGATCGCCCCTGATATTAACCCTTTCCCAGCCAGTGTCATTAGCACAATGACAGTGCATATTTTTAGTAGGGAATCGACCGATTATCCGCAATACCGATATACCTTCACGGCCGCCGAAGACCCGATCAAAGCCGCATTCGTCTCTCATCGGGTCTCCATGTAAAAACCCAGAAGTGATGTCATGACATCACTTCCGGGTGCTCAGTGCCAAATTTTAAAAAAATGACAGCATTCAAAACAGCCAAACTTGGCGTTTTGAATGCTTTTAAGTGCAGAGGAGAGGTTTGGGGGTCTTTCAGACCCCCAGACCTTCCACAAGAGTACCTGTATAAAAAAAAAAAAAAAAAAAAAAACTTTTTTTTAAATGCCCGAAAATATCGGCAGATATCGGCCCATACCGATATGCAATGACCAAAATATCGGTATCGGCAATAAAAAAAACGATATCGTTGATTACTAATTTTTAGCACTGATCACTGTATTGGTGTCACTGGTTCCCCCAGTGTCAGTTTGTGTCCAATTGTCCACTGCAATATCACAGTCCCACTATAAGTCGCTGATTACCGCCATTACTAGCATAAAGAAAATAACGAAGTAAAAATTCCAAATAGCCCTTAGTTTGTAGACACTATAACGTTAGCATAAACCAATCAATATACTCTTATTGGGATTTTTTTTTTATACCAAAAACGGATTTCATCTTTTTTGTTTTGTCTACCGCCTCTGCAGCTTCCTGTGTTTTGGGCTGAGCGCAAGAAAAAAAACAGAGAGGGGAGGATCTATCATACTTAAGACATGCATGGGAGGCACACCCCAAAGCAGCTGCCCACCAAAGGCAGTACTCCACACACATCCTTCCCTCCACCTACCATTGCAAGGCTGGGGCTTTGTTCTGCAGCGTCTGGTAGGGGGGGGCTAGGTCCTCCACCTTTAGGACCACCTGGAAGGAAGGGAGCATGCCAGCCTCTCCTGAAAAGCGCCGCTGCAATCTTGCGGACGGCCTATATATAAGGGAGATTAGAAGAGGGAAGTAGAGAGGGAGAGGTGGGACCCAATCCGCCCCTCCCTCAGCTGCCGGCAAATCCCTGCAAGGGAAGCTTCCCCAGTGCTGGCTGTGGCTTCTTCCCTTGCTCAAGATTGCCACCGGACTACATCCCTTAGCCGAGCCATCTTGAAAACGTCACTTCCGGTGCGCCGATCGGAAGGCAACACGCTGGCGTGCTCCACAAGATATCCCCAGCTCCCTGGAGCCCCTCATGCGAGCCCGAGTAGGATGGGTGGCAGGCAGCCTAACACAGGACCTCCAGCTGGTTGGCAAGTGCCTGTGGGCTCTTCACACTCCCACACTTGATCTGAAGCAGGGGTGAGTGGAAAAAAACCTTGAGGGGGGAGCCAAGAATCCCCTTCTCCTACCACACTCCCTGGTTCAGGAATAGCAAGAAGGAATAAAGGTAGGGGGAGCCCTGTTGAAACCACAGAGCTCTTCCCTGGGTATCCTCCATCCCTCCCCAAAGGAAGCCTGGAAGAGGCTGTCTCACCAGTTGGACAGAGGGAGGAGGTATCGAAGGACGCCTGCCTAGGACAAGGTAAAAATAAATAAATAAACTGGGGATGAATGTCATCTTCAGAGCTCATGCTTGCAGGATAGCAACACAAGAACTCAAGGGCCAGCCGGTGTGCGGTGTCTCTCCCTCTCGGGATTTTTGACCTACCATTAAATCCATTTCTCTGATGTTCATTGACGAACAGAGCTCCTGATCTTCATAACCATTGGGTTATACTGCCCCCTACAGGAGTAGGACACTACGCAGAAAAAAAAAAAGTCTGGCTATGCCTATGGGCAATCCTAGGGGGTATACTCCCTCTCTCTGCTATAGCCACTCAGTTTTGGTACAAGCAGTGTCAGGAGAATAATAACTCCACAGAGGCGTGGGTGCTGTGTTAATGAACATCAGAGACATGGATATTACAGTAAGTCAAAAATCCCATTTTCTCTTTCGTTCATTGACAGACACAGCTCCTGGTATTCATAACCATTGGGAGGTCCCAAAGCAGTGTTAAACATTAGGGGTGGGAACAACCAAAAAATTCCCCAAGGCCAAACATTAGCCAACCAGGCAACAGGAGCTCAAACAAATGGAGCCCACCTGAAAAAAACAATACACCCTCAAAGAGGATCAGGTTCTCTTAAACAGCAGCCTGCAAAACCTTGCGGCCAAAGGAAGCGTCCGCAGATGCCAACACATCCACTTTATAAAACTTTGTAAAAGTGTGCACCGACAATCAGGTAGTCGCCTTGCAAACCTGCGTCGCTGATGACTGAAGGCCGGGGGGGGGGGGCACTAAACGCTCTAGTAGAGTGTGCCTTATCTGGAAATGGACGCAGAGGAAGCGGACAACCCTTTTCCAGGTCGGTCCGTGAGCACAAATAGAGAATCGGACTTCCTGAAAGACTCCGTAACTCCCAGGTACACCCTAATTACCCAGACCAAATCCAAGGAATGCAAGGCATTTTCCTTCAGACGTTTAGGCCTGGGACACAGGGAAGGCAACACCATGTCTTCATTCAAATGAAAATCAGAGACAACCTTTGGAAGGAAAACCGGACAAGGGCGAAAAACCACCTTATCCCTGTGAATCACCAGATAGGGTGAACGACAGGATAACGCCGCCAGTTCTGACACCCTGAGCGCAGGGGTGATAGCCACCAAAAAGGCCACCTTCTAGGACAGCGTAAGCAGGGGAATCTCCCGAATATTTTCAAAGGGAGGCTTCTGTAGCGGTGAAAGCACCAAATTGAGATCCCAAGGCGGCAACGGAGCCCACACTGAAGGGATCAAATGTAGGACACCCTGAAGAAAGGTATGCACCAGGGAGTATGTGGCCAAAGGTAGTTAGAAGAAGACCGACCAAAGCAGACACCTGGCCCTTGATGGTACTCAAGGCCAATTTCTGTTCAACCTCAGGTTGAAGGAGATTTTCTAGCTTTCAACAGTGTAGGATTTACCGATTTCATATAAAACCCTATCCTTCAGTACCTGGCTTTCAATAGCCAAGCTGTCGAAGCCAGCAACTGTAAAGCAGGATGGAAAATTGGTCCTTGGGAAAGCAGAACCGCCTGAGAGGAAGCTTCCAAAGGAACGTCGGCGTACCAAGCCTGGCGAGGCCAGTCTGGGGCCACCAAGATGACCGGAAGCCCTTCTGCCTCGATTCTGCGTAGAAGTCCTGGCAGAAGCTAGAGAGGAGGAAAGGCGTAAATCAGATGATTGCACCTTTCTGGTGAGCCGAGACACCAACAGATCCATCCCAGTGGTGCCCCACCGGAGATACAGCTGATGAAAACGCCTCAGAATGAAGGGATCACTCCCCTTGGTCCAACACTTGCCAACTGAGGTAATCGGCCTGCCAATTTTCCACCCAGGGAATGTGTACAGTGGAGAGAGCTGGAACGAATCGTTCTGCCCACCTTAGAATGCCGGCTACCTCCAGAGCCACCTGGACGCTTCTTGTGCCCCCTTGATGATTGACATAAGCCATAGCCTTGGCATTGTCCAATGGAATGCGCACTGGACAACCCTGAAGACGATCCATCCAATGATCCAGACACAGTCTGATTGCTTGGAGTTCCAAGACATTGATCGATAGTCTGGACTCCTCCAGCGGCCAGATCCCCTGAGCAGAATGCTTGCCGAGGACGCCTCCCCAGCCGGACAGGCTGGCATCTGTGGTAACCACTGTTCAATACAAGGGGAGGAAGGATTTTCCCAGCCAAAGCACCAGAGAACAAAGACACCATATCAGGGACTCCCTCGTTCCCTGACTCATCCGGATCTAATTGTCCAGGGACTATGGAGTCTTGTCCCATTTGGTCAGAATCTCCCTTTGTAGGGACCTCGTATGGAACTGTGCAAATTGAACCACCTCAAAAGTAGACACCATCAGGCCCAGCATCCGTATGCAAGTCCGGAGGGACAACCCGCTGTTGGACATCAGGAGGCTTATTGCAGCCTGCAATTTCTGGAGTTTGTCCACAGGAAGGAGCACTATGGCTAAGGCTGAGTCCAGAGGCAGGCCCAGATAGTTCAGCTTGGTGGACGGAGCCAGAGCAGACTTCTGAAAATTCAGAATCCAGCCAAACTCCCGCAGAATTTGTATTGTGATCTCCAAGTTTTCCACAAGAGCAGAGGGAGACTCTGCTCGCAGAAGGAGATCGTCCAGGTAGCCCAGTACCACGATCCCCCATTGGCATAGCAAAGCTAGCACAAGGGCTACCACTTTTGTGAAGACCCGAGGAGCAGAGGCGAGACCAAAGGGTAACGACACAAACTGCTAATGCTCCTCTGACAGCACAGTGACGGAAGAAAAAAAGACCAAGTGGTCCATCAAGTCTGCCCCTTGCAACAGGAGGAACCACAGCAACTAGCAGGGGCTGCAAACATTCCACTCAATTTGATGGTCGAATGCTTGAAGAGGCCATTGAAAGGCTAGTACAGGTAGCCCTTTTTTTTTAAAAATGTGATTCTGTGGTGACAGGGTCATATTAAGTGACTAATTCATAACAGATAAGCAGGTCCAAATTTCTCTGATATGCCTGCTTGTTCTGGGTCTGACTCAAAGTACTGGAGCCAAAGCGTTAGCATTAGAGTCAGGCTAGGTCACCTACCATTTTCAGAAAAAATGTATTTTACTTTACCACACATGGGTATACTTTATACTGGTATCATAATCCTATAGCAAAGTGGAGAAAACGCTGGGGGCTGGCACATATTGGAATGTGAAGGTAGGCATCCTTGATATCGATAGAGGCGAGGAAATCTCCCTGATGCAAGGATGCCACCACCATTCAAATGGATTCCATTCTGAACTTCTGTACCCGCACAAAGCAGTTGAGCGCCTTGGGGTCCAGGATTGGACACAATTTGCCTTCCTTCCTGGGAACTGTGAACAGGTTTGAGTAAAAACCCTGAAAACTTTTCAAAGTCAGAACCGGGACAATCACCCCTTGAAGGAACAGGTCTTGTACCACCCCAAACAGGCCCTATAAGCAGTCTGGGGACAGGCACAAGTTGGAATTAAAAAACCTTGCCGGGGGACAAGAGCAAAACTCGATCTTGTAGCCGGACCAAATTACTTTGTGGACCCACTTGTCTTGCACCAGGGAAGGCCACGGATCCGGAAACAAGCGAAGACATCCCTCCACCTCCGATATGGGTGAGGGCGCGCCTTCATGCTGAAGGAGCCTTATCCACGGATCTGGAGAAGCCCAATCTTAGCTTGCAAGACCAGGTTCGTTTGGATCCTCCTGAAGAGGCCCTGAAAGGCTTCAAGCACTTGTTAGTCGACCCTGAGAGATGAAAAAACTTCTTATGAGCTCTACAACAAGGTTCCTTGCCCTTAATAGCCTGCAGAAGAAAAAGTACTCTTCTGCCCCTGTGAGACCTTTAATGTCATCCAGGGTAGCTCCAAACAGGAAAGGAAGATCGGTCAAGGCCTTTTTTGAAGTCTGATCCGCAGACCAGCACTTGAGCCAAAAGACCACTGCCAAAACAGGCGAGCCATCAGGGGAGCCGCATCCAAAGAGGCATCACAGATAAACTGCAGCCCCTGGACCAGCCGATCAGCCAGCTCAGCAAAGGCAGGGTAGAGCTGTTCCCCCTCCAGGTCATGGCGTAAGAGCTTACCCCATTAAGTCAGAGTTTGCGACACTAGGGCAATGGTGAATACCAGCCTCATTGCCGAACCAGCCACAGTGTACATATTGCGGGCCACAGCCTCCGCCTTCCGGTCAGCCGGATCCCTAAAGGCAGGGGACTCTTCAACCAGAATCATGGTTGCCTTAACCACTTTAATACAGGGCACTTCCCTCCCTTCCCGCCCAGGCCAATTTTCCCCTTTTAGCGCTGTTGCATTTTGAATGACAATTGCGCGGTCATGCAACACTGTACTTACACCAAATTTATATCATTTTCCCCCCACAAATAGAGCTTTCTTTTGGTGGTATTTGATCACCTGTGCGATTTTTACTTTTTGCTAAACAAATAAAAAAAGACAGAAAAGTTTGAAAAAAAAAAAAAAGTTTTTTTGTTTATGTTATACAATTTTGTAAATAAATAAGTTTTTTCCTGCACTGATGAGCACTGATGAGACTGCACTGACAGGCACTGATGAGGAGGCAATGATGGGGTGGCACTGATGGGGTGGCACTGATAGGCGACACTGATAGGCACTGATATGTGGCACTGATAGGTAGCACTGATATGCAGCATTGGTGGGCACTGATAGGCGACACTGCTGGGCACTGATAGGCGGCATTGATGGGCACTGATAGGCGGCACTGACGGGCACTGATAGGTGGCACTGACGGGCACTAATGGGCACTGATAGGCAGCACTGGTGGGCACTGATGGGCACTGATGGGCAGCACTGATCGGCACTGACGGGCGGCACTGATGGGCACTAATGGGCACTGATAGGCGGCACTGGTGGGCAATAATGGGCACTGGTGGGCGACACTAAAGGATGGCAATGATGGGCACTTGTGGGCAGCACTGATAGGGAGGACACTAGTGGGCATCACTGATGGGGAGGGCAATGGGGGGCTCCCTGAGCCCTGATCGCCATCCCTGGTGGCCATAGTGGGCATCCCTGGGGTCATAGTGGGCATCCCTGGTGGATCTAGTGGCATCCCCCCCCCCCGAGGGTCTGCACTGGTAATCAATGATCTGATTACCAGTGACGACCCCCCCCCCCCTGTCAGGGGAGCCGCCGATCGGTGCTCCTTTACTCGTGCCTGTCAGGCACGAACTAAGGAAAGCCGATCAACGGCTGTTCCTGTTTTACTATGTGACCAGCCGTGATTGGACACGGCTGATCACATGGTAAAGAGCCTCCGTCAGAGGCTCTTTACCGAGATCGGAGATGCAGGGTGTCAGACTGACACCCCGCATCACCGATCGCCGCTCTGCGCGCCCCCGGGGGGCGCCCAGAGCGGTGTTATCCTGCCGCCGTCATATGACGTCCGGTCAGGATAACTCAACCACATTCCCGCCGTCAATTTGTAATAGGGCGGGCGGGAAGTGGTTAATCATTCAATCTGGAGACCTGAGGGTCCACCGCCGGTGCAACTGTCCACTTTTTAAGAAGGGATTCCTCATAGGGGTACCGCATAGAAAATCGCTTAGGGACCACAAGGGGACATTTTGGTCGTCCCCCACTCTTTGGTGACAATTCTGTCAAAATAGGCAGGGAAAGGAAACACCTTTGCCGCTCTGGATGGCTTGTGAGTGCCAAAGGGTACCTGCGCCTCCGTCGCAGCTTTAGCTGCATCCTCCATCTTTAGGATCTCATACACAGTTACAATCAGTGCATCAGCCAGCGCCTTTTCGTGCGCGGTCGCAGACGTGGAGGAATTATCAGAGGATTCCAGGCGCGTGGTTGCAGACCCAGCAAAGTGACCCAAGTCCGCGTGGCTGAATCAGATTCAGGATCAGATGAGTCGGGGGTCGCTTTTTGCTAGCCCGTCGCTCGCAAGCCACCTCCACCCAGGACACAAGGGACTCCAGGACCACCGTCAGTGCATGGATGGATGGATGGTTGGGACCCAGGAGGGCCCTGCAGCCTTAGAGAGGGGAATCAGGTGGGGAACTGTGCTTCAAAGACTCCAAGAGCCACCAGGGGGACCCCACACAAGGTGAAAAACACCGCTAAGGGACAACCCCCACCGCACTGGCAGCAACACCCGGTCGCCAGGAACCAAGTACCAAACGATCCTCAGCAGAGAGGGAGGGGACCCCACCAGACTCACCACCCACAGAAAAAAGCGCCTGCAGCCACCAGGATAATGCACTACACATGTGGCGATCAGGAAGTAAAATCATCCAGTCAGCATCAGGGGATGAGGAGGGGCTTCCATTGCCAAAATCGCCGCCCACAGGGCTCCACTGTCATGGCCACTGCTATTTTCAATGGCAAACCACAGCAAAATGGCTGCCGGCCTACACAAACATGGCCACCGTGTATAGGAATACACAGGCTACAACAAAATGGCGGCACCACGAGGCATAAAGGGACCCAGGAAGGAGCCCAGGCCTCAGGGACAGATCCTGGCAGGATGGGGGCCCTGGCAGGAGCCCCCACCAGGTACAACCCTCCCACGCACATCGTCGATCATCTGGTCGCCAGCGGCACACCCCCCCATCGCTAGTAAGCGCCCTGCCCCCACCCCAGGAGCAGTGGCCAGACCACCCAAACAGCCCCAGCGTATGTGGAGGGGGGCAGGTGAGGGACTCGGTAAGGGAGGGTGCCTGCAGAAAGGAGGGGAACCCCAAAACCCTCCAGGGGGAGAGGGGGGACCGCTCCAGACAGAACCCCTCCCCATCGAAATGGGGGTGGCTATCGGCCAGGAGAAACGCTGCGACTCGATCGTATTAGACCCCTGCAAGGCATTTAACTCACAGGCCAGCCCCCGTCCAGTGGGCCTATGTCACAGCCGACCTAGTGTGGAGCTGAGGTCTGCATGCGCTCGCTGGCCAGACTAGGGTGACCATTGGATCTAGATTATCCAACCCATCTCCCAGCCAGGCAGTTGATTGTAGATCTTACAGGAAAAATCCAGGAGAAAAAATTTCTATCTAAAAAGAAAAAAAAAAAACTGCCAGGACCAAAAGACTAGCAAACTCCTGACTAAGCAGGAGTTTGGCTATAGCAGAGAGAGGGAGTATACCCCGTTGGACTACCCATGGGTGTAGCCAGAATTGTTTTCTGCCTAGTGCCCTACTCCTGTAGGGGGCAGTAAAAGCCAATGGTTATGAATATCACGAGCTGTGTCCGTCATTGAACGAAAGAGAAACAGCCTTGTCATGAAGGGGGGGGGGGGGTAAATCTTCCTGAGGTCAAGTGGTTAAGCTAATCTGAAAGAGAACTTGGTAAAACTGGATTTTTGTCTTACGGTAAAATCCTTTTCTCTCAGGTTCACTGACGGACACAGCTTCAAGTCTTTAGACCACTAGGCTTTATGCTGTCTCTCTTCAGGAGTAGGACTACGCCCCTGGGGCAGTCCCAGAGGGTATACCATCGCTTCCTGCTTTAAGACTCCAGTTTGTAACAAGCAGTGTCAGAAGACATAGAACTCAACCCCAACAGCGAGGCGGGTGCTGTGTCTGGCAGTGAACCTCAGAGAAAAGGATTTTACGGTAAGACAAAAATCCAGTTTTCCCTTTCGTTCACTGACGGACACAGCTTCAAGTCTTTAGACCATTGGGATGCCCCAAACCAGCGTCAATATGAGGGGTGGGAAAAAAACACAGCAAACGCAGAATTCCCAACAAGGCTAAACCTAGCCAACCAGCAACAACTGGAGCTCACCACCAGGAAAAAAAATACACCCTCAAAAAGCAGAAGTCTCTGCAACCGTAGCCTGCAAAACTTTGCTGCCAAACGCTGCATCCGAAGATGCAAGTACATCCACCTTATAAAACTTTGTGAATGTGTGTACAGACTACCACTTAGCCGCCCAGGAAGCACTAAGCGCCCTCGTAGAATGCGCTTTAACAGGGAAAGGAGGAACCTGACCCTTAATGGAGTAGGCCTGCACCACCGTCTACCTGATCCAGTTGGAAATGTTCGCAACAGTTTCGGCCTGCCCCTTACGAGGTCCATCCGTAAAAACAAAAAAGAATCGGATTTTCAAATTGGTTCAGTCACCGCCAGGTACACCCGAATTGCCCTTACAACATCTAAGGAATGTAAAGACATTAGGATGTTTTGGCTTAGGATATAGGGACAGCAACACAATATAACTTCATTCAAATGAGACCCCGAGACAACCTTAGGAAGGAACGCCTGACAGGGTTGCAACTAGTGATCGACCTATATCGTTTTTTCATTGCCGATACCGGTACCAATATTTTTCTCATCGCATATCGGTATCGCCCATATTTTCATACATTAAAATTTTTTTTTTTTTTTTTTACAGGTACTCTTGTGGAGGGATCTGGGGGTCTTAAAGACCCCAAACCCCTCATCTGCCCTTAAAAGCATTCAAAATGCCAAGTTTGGCTGTTTTGAATGCTGTAATTTTTTTGAATTTGGCGCAGAGTACCCGGAAAGGATGTCATGACATCACTTCTGGGTTTTTACATGGAAACCTGATCAGAGCCGAATGCAGCTTTGATCGGGTTTCCTCTTCGGCGGCCGTGAAGGATGGTTACCCGGGTCTCCCGTCCCACCGGGCGAGCCGTGGAAGGAGGCAGGAGGGGGGGGGGGGGCGTGCCCTCCCGCTCCTTGTAATGACAACCGAGCAGCTTCTCAGCCGCATCAGTTGTCATTACAAGACAGCCGACCAGCTATGGACGCCGGTACCGGGATGATTCCTCTAGCTGCAGGCATCACTACGGTACAAGCATTTTCCCCAAATATTGGCAATATCGGTCACCTTGGTGGCCAATTCCGATATATCGGGGAAAGTGCAGATCGGCCCTCGATATATCAGCTTTGCCGAGAATCGGTCAATCTCTAGTTGCAACACCACTTTGTCCCTATGAATCACCAGGTAAGGCAACCGACAGGACTACGCGGCCAACACTCGACGCGCAGAAGTGATAGCTACCAAGAAAGCCACCTTCTGCGACAGAGTCAACAGAGGAAGTTCTTGAATATTTTCAAAAGGAGGCTTTTGAAGCAATGACCGTACCAGATTGAGATTCCCACGAAGGTACCAGGGATCTCACCGGAGGAGCCAGATGCCAAACTCCCTGCACAAAAGTGTAAACCAAGGACTTTGCCGCCAACGGCCTTTGGAAAAAGATAGCCAAGGCGGATATCTGGCCCTTGATGGTGCCTAGAGCCAAACGTTGGTCTACACCTAGTTGTACAAACTCCAAAAGGCAAGTCACAGAAAAGGAGCATGGAGAAACCCCCGCGACTCACACCAAGTAATGTACGCCTTCCAAACTCGAAGATAAACCTTCCTAGAAGTAGATTTCCTAGCTTTCAACAGTGTAGGAATCACAGATTCCGACAGCCCTCTGTCCTTCAGCACCTGGCTTTCAATAGCCAGGCCGTTAAAGCCAGTGACTGTAAAGCAGGATGGAAGATTGGTCCCTGAGAGAGAAGATTTTCCCTGACAGGAAGTTTCCAAGGGACATCTGCTACCAGCCTTACTAGGTGCCACCAGATTGACTGTAATCCCTTCTACCTCGATTCTGCGTAGCTGTCTCGACAGAAGTTGTATTGGAGAAAAGGAGTAAATCAGATGATACTGACCCCAAGGGGCCACCAGGGTGTCTGCAGCGTTGGCCAGAGGATCCTGAGGCCTTGACACAAACCTCTGCACCTTCCTGTTGAGACGGGAAGCCAGCAGGTCCACATCAGGGATCCCCCACCGAAGACAAAGTAGATGAAATACCTCCGGGTGAGGAGACCATTCTCCCGGATCCAACCTCTGCCGACTGAGATAGTCCGCTTCCCAATTCTTTACCCCCGGAATGCGCACAGCAGAGAGGGCCGGAACATATCGTTCTTCCCACCTCAAGATACCGGCCATTTCCCGGGCCGCCAGGGCACTTTTTGTGCCCCCTTGATGATTGACATATGCCACAGCCGTAGCATTGTCCGATTGCATCCGCACAGGGTGTCCCTGCAGATGATCCGTCCTTTGAGACGGACAAAATCTGATCGCTCGAATTTCCAGGATGTTGATTGGCAACCTGCACTCCTTCCGAGTCCAGACACCTTGGGCCGAACACACTCCCAGGACACCTCCCCATCCAGATAGACTGACATTCGTGGTGATTACAGTCCAATACAGGGGAAGAAAGGATTTTCCCCTGACGCAGGGCCGGGGAGCAGAGCCACCATAGGAGATACTCCCTTGAACCCGAAACAGGATCAGATTGTCCAACGACAGCGGATCCTTGTCCTATTTGAGCAGAATCTCCCTTTGCAAAGGTCTGGTGTGGAACTGCGCAAGCGGAACCGCCTCCAAGGTGGAGACCATCAAAGCCAGCACTTGCATTCAAGTCCTGAGTAATGATAGGTGGTTGGACAACAGGAGGTGAACCATATCCTGTAGCTTCAGAAGTTTTGTCTGAGGAAGAAACAACCGGGCTGGCGCCGAGTCCAGCGTCAGACCCAAGTAGTCCAATTTTGTGGAGACAGTGACGATTTCTGAAAATTTAGTGTCCACCCGACCTCTTGCAGAGTTCTCACCGTAATGTCCAAGTCGGCTTTTAGAGCCGTGGAGGACTCTTCACGCAGAAGCAGATAGTCCAGGTAACCCAGTACCGCGATCCCCTTCTCCAGTAACAAGGCCAACACTGGGGCCAAAACCTTTGTGAACACCCGAGGAGCAGAGACGAGACCAAAGGGTAACGCTGCAAATTAAAAGTGCTCCTCGCCCACAGCAAAACCAAGAAAACACTGATGCCCGACGTATATTGGAATATGAAGCTAAGCGTCCTTGAGATTGAAAGAGGTCAGCAGATCTCCTTGATGCAGGAAAGGTACTACCGTGTGTATGGACTACATTCGAAATTTCTGAACCCGCACAAAGTGGTTCAGAGCATTGAGATTTAAGATCAGACGAACCTTGCCTTCCTTCTTGGCAACTGTGCGCAGGCGAAGGCGGGGGGGGGGGCTGTGCTTTTTGCCAGGCATCCTTTGCAGGACCGTATCTACTCCGGCTACTAGCGACTGCAGGGCTGCTGTCATGGCCACCAGGGCAGAATGAGGCCCAGAGGGTCCCGCAGCTTCCAGGAGTGGATTGGGTGGTGAAACACGCTCCAGAGAATCCATGACCATTGGAAGTTAATCGGAACCGCGCTTCTCAAAAAAAAATTTTTTGCCGGAAAAAATGGGAGGCCCCTCCCCGCCGTGCACCGCTGGGGCACCACAAGAATCAGCGTACCCGCGGCGCTGTATACAGCAGAGGAAGGATAGAATACCCCCAGAGACTCACAGAGAGCGCCAAAACAGTCTGCCACACTGCTAGAAAAAGGAAGAGGAAATTTTAACCTGACACTAGAGGCCCCCCCCTCCCCGCAGCCCAGCACCCCATCTGACTACAAGAAAATGGCCGCCAATGAAACATGGCCGCTGGACTACACAAACATAGCCGCCGAAGCCGGGAATACAAACAGGTAGGGACACCCCCACCAGAGGGCTGGCAGTGGCATTACCCATCACTTCTCTGGCCCAGTACCATACAAGCCCCCCCCCCCCCCCCAGCCAAAAACACCTATGCCCCTCCGAGGGGGCCGATGGGGGGGGGGGGGGTGGTTGGGGGCTGGACAGGGGGCAGATGAGGGCACCTACACAGGGGAAACAACGCTAAGGAGAAGGGGGAAAAGGTATGAAGCAGAGGAAGGACATAGGAGGGGCCTACCATCCCCATGGAGGGCCCATGACCACCCCAACAATTCCATGGGAAAGAAGGGGGGACACTACTCACCATACTACGGTCACCAGGCGGGCACTACTCCAGCAGTCCACCGCACCATCTTGGAATGGGGGTGCTGCGGCCTGAGGTACACAGCGACTCTGATCGTGACTGCTGTCGTGCCCAGGACTATGCGACCTCGCGTGGGGTTTCATTCGCTGGCAAGCCCCCGTCCAGTGGGGCTATGTCGCAGCCAACCTAGTGCAGAGCTAATAGTTGGGTTACCCTTGCAGGCCAGACTGGGAAGGCCATAAGGATCTAGAATATCCAGTGTGTCGCCCAGTCCGGCTGTTGATTGTAGTTCACACAGGAACAAAAATAATTAAAAAAAGGAAAAAGTCAAAAATTCCATTTAAAAAGGAAAAAATGCCAGGACCGCAGATCCCAGCAGAGAGCCAGGTCCTTACTCCTGACTAGGCAGAAAAAAACTGGAGTCCTACAGCAGGAAGAGATGGTATACCCTATGGGATTGCACCAGGGTGTAACCAAAAAGGTTTCCACCTAGTCCTACTCCTGAAGAGAGGCAGCGTATGGTCTAAAGACTTGAAGCTGTGTCCGTCAGTGAACGAAAGAGAAATAAAGGTTTGTGGGGTTCAAAAGTCAAAGAACGAAAAAAAAAAAAAAAAAACCCTGAGTACTGTGGAAAATTTTCTGCCATAGCAGTTCATTACAGTGTACGAGTAGAAAGCAGCACACCGCGCTCTTACTTTCAATGATCTTAAAGCGCTTAAACAGCTTTAAAGCATAATTTATTTATTTTCCTATAAGAGCATAGAGGTTCTACTTTCCTACTCAGCACAATGGTTTTGCACAGAGTGGCCCCAAACCACCTCTTCTATGGGTTCCCCTGCCGGCGCTGTCTGCTTCTCCATGTTTCAAGTAGCTTGCTATGGGGCACTCGGGAGGGCCTGCTTCTGAGCCGGGCTGTGTGCATCGTCTGGGAAGACCAGGTGATGTCAATCTCAAAGGTTTTAAATGCCCAGACTCATCTGACCTTGCCCCAACAATCAGCATCATGGGATCTTCTAAGCAGTTGTCTAGAAAACTGAAACTGAATATAGTTGACGCTCACAAAGCTGGAGAAGGCTATAAGATACCAAAGCGTTTTCAGATGTCAATATCCTCTGTTTGAAATGTAATTAAGAAATGGCAGTCATCAGGAATAGTGGAAGTTAAAGCAAGATCTGGAAGACCAAGAAAAATATCAGCTCGCAGGATTGTGAGAAAAACAATTCAAAACCCAAGTTTGACTGCACGATCCCTCCAGAAAGATCTGGCAGACACTGGAGTTGTGGTACACTATTCCACTATAAAGAGATACTTGTACAAATATGGTCTTCATGGAAGAGTCATCAGAAGAAAACCTCTTCTACGTCCTCACCACAAAAATCAGTATTTGAACTTTGCAAATGAACATATAGACAAGCCTGATGCATTTTGGAAACAAGTTCTGTGGACCGATGGAGGTTAAAATTGAACTTTTTTGGCCAGAATAAGCAAAGGTACGTTTGGAGAAGGGGGACAGAATTTAATGAAAAGAACCTCTGTCCAACTGTTAAGCATGGGGGTGGATCAATCATGCTTTGGGGTTGTATTGCAGCCAGTGGCACAGGGAACAAAGAAGGGGGACAGAATTTAATGAAAAGAACCTCTGTCCAACTGTTAAGCATGGGGGTGGATCAATCATTCTTTGGGGTTGTATTGCAGCCAGTGGCACAGGGAACATCTCATGAGTAGAAGGAAAAATGGATTCAATAAAATTTCAGCAAATTTTGGATGGTAACTTGATGCCATCAGTGAAAAAGCTGAAATTAAAGAGAGGATGGCTTCTACAAATGGATAATGATCCTAAACACACCTCAAAATCCATGGGGGATTACATCAAGAGGCGTAAACTGAAGGTTTTGCCATGGCCTTCACAATCTTCTGACCTCAACATAATTGAAAATCTATGGATAGACCTTAAAAGAGCAGTGCCTGACAGACAGCCCAGAAATCTCAAAGAACTGGAAGGCTTTTGTAAGGAAGAAAGGGCAAAGATACCTCAAACAAGAATTGAAAGACTCTTGGCTGGCTACAAAAAGTGTTTACAAGCTGTGATACTTGCCAAAGGGGGCTGTACAAGATATTAACTCTGCAGGGTGCCCAAACTTTTGCAGACGCCATTTTTTTGTTTTCTGTTATTTTGAAAGTGTAAATGATGGGAATAAAATCTAACTTTTGTTGACATATTATAAGAATGTCTAATCTGTAATTTGATGCCTTTTGGAGTTTTTTCCATCTTTCCTTGGCTTCTTTATGCACATTAATACAAATTTTTACCTGGGGTGCCCAAACTTTCGATCCCCACTGTAGAGTGGTGGGTGCTGTGTCTGTCAATTAACTCAGAGAAATGGTACACGGTAATGGTTTCACGGTAACGAAAAACACCCCTCAAGAGGGAACAGCCCTTCTTAAAACAGCAGCCTGCAAAACTTTGCAGCCAAAAGAAGCATTCGCAGATGCAAAAGTATCTACCTTATAGAATTTTGTGAAGGTATGCTCCAACGACCAAGTGGCCGCCTTGGAAATTTGCGATATTGATGCCCGATGACGGAAGGCCCAGGAAGCACATCAGCGCCCAAGTAAAATGTGCTGTGACAGGCAAAGGTGGAACTAGACCTTTAATTGACTAGGCCTGAGTTACCGTCTGTCTGATCCATCTGCAGATGGTAGCCAAAGAAGCAGCCAGCCCTTTTCCTGCTTCGTCCATAACCACAAAAAAGCGAGTCTGACCTCCGAAAGGACTCAGTAACTGCCAGATACACCAGAATCGTACGAACCACATCCAAGGTATGCAAAGCAAATTCCTTGGGATGAGCTGGCTTGGGACACAAGGAAGGCAAAACAATGTCCTCATTTAAATGGAAGTCAGAGACAACTTTGGGCAGGAATGATGGACAGGGACAAAGAATCACTTTATCCCTATGGACCACTAAATAGGGACTGCGAAAGGATAATGCCACCAGTTCAGATACCCTGCGGGCCGAGGAAATAGCCACTAAGAATGTCACCTTTTGGGATAACGTAGACAAGGGAATCTCCTGAATATTCTTAAATGGGGGTTTCTGGAGAACCGAACTTAAATCCCATTGCGGCAAAAAAGACATTGTACAGGTGGAGCCACATATCGAACCCCCTGAATGAAGGTACGAGCTAGGGGACGCTGAAAGAAGATTGCCAAGGCAGACACCTGGCCCTTGATGGTACTCAAGGCCAACTTCTGATCAACGCCCTGTTGAAGAAAGGTTAAGATCCAAGCCACAGAAAAGGATTGAGCCTGAGCGCCAACCGACTCAAATTAAGAAATGTATGCTTTCCATGTACAATGGTATATCTTGCTGGAAGAGGACTTACTCACCGTCACCATAGTAGGAATTAATGATCCAGACAAGCCTTTATCTCTCAGTACCTGGCTTTCAATAGTTAAGCCATTAAAACCAGCGACTGGAAAGCAGGGTGGTAGATTAGCCCTTGGGACAACTGGTCTTCTCTGAGAGGAAGTCCCCAAGGGATGTTTACGGCCACCAGGATGATTGGAAGATCCTCGCTCTTGATTCCTCGCAGGAACCGAAGAAGAAACCTGAGCAGAGGATAATACTGGCCCTACCGTGGCCCTTGGACGCTGCAGCGTCTTTTAGAGGACCCCGTGACCTTGTTGCGAACTTCGGTATCCTCCTGTGGAGCCGAACCTGCTAAAGGAGCTGCATATAAGACTGTGCAAACAGAACTGTCTTGAATGTGGATACCACCAGACTCAGAACCTGTATTCAAATCAGCAGAGAGAACGGTCTGTGTGACAGCAGCCAGTGAATCACGGCCTGGGGTTCCTGAAATTTGTCCAGAGGAAAGACCACCCTGGTCAGAATTAAAATCAGACCTAGGTAAATCAATTACCTGGACAGGGATAGGGTGGACCTTAGGTAGTTCGGACATCACCTAAACCTTTGCAGGAATTAAATCCTCACAAAGGAGACTCAGGATCTAACCTGAAAAGAACAAACTTTGCCCCCCTTTCTGGGTACCCCCCAAAAGAAACATTTTGCGGATCTCCTTGATGCTCTCAAAAGAGGTCCATGGGGCCAGAAACCAGCGAAGAAGTCCCCCTACCCCAATAATGGGTGAGGGCAGACCTTCATGATGAAGGGGCCTTGTCTGCCGGTCCAGGGAGAAGCTAGCTCTAGGCTTGCCAGACCACGATTGCTTGGAACCTCCCGGGGAAGATTTAAAAGATCTATTTCCCTTATTCTCCGTCCCAGAAGCACAAAATAATTTTCTATGGGCTGAGAAGGAGGGCCCCCGTCTGATGAGGCTCTTTCCCCCTCCTTGACTGTGGCAGGAAGGTACTCTTCCACCCCGTAATACCCTTAATGATGTCATCCAGAGTAGCCCAAAACAGGCGATCGCTTTGAAAGGGCAGATCAATGAGAGCTTGCTTGGAGGCTTGGTTTGCGGACCAATTCTTAAGCCACAACCCGCGCCTAATCACCACCACTAAAACAAAGTTTGGACAGCACAGGAGCTGTATCCAAAGCTGCATCACACAACTGGTCCGCTAAATCAACAAACAGCAGGGACCTGCTCACTCCCTACTGGTGCAAAAGCTTGGCCCATTCAGTTAAGGTCTGAGACACCAGGGCTGAGGCAAAGACTGGCCTCAATGCCGAATCAGCTATAGCAAACTTGCTGCGTGCCACAACCTCCCCTTTCCTGTCAGCTGGGTCCTTAAAGGACGGGGATTCCTCTACTGGGATCATGGTTGCTTTATTCAACCTGAAAACAGTAGGGTCCACCACTGGTGAACTAGTCAACTTCTTTTTTTTTTTAAAAGGGACTCCTCAAATGGGTAATGTACAGCAAAACGTTTGGGGACCACAAAGAGTGATTTTGGTTGTTCCCATTTCCTTCCTGGAAAACCTGTCAAAATAAGGAAAATAAGGAAACACCACCACGGCCGCAGCTACATCAGCCGCATCCTCCATTTTTAAAGTCCTACGCACTGCAGTGATACCAGCGCTTTTTCATTCGCTGCTGCGACCATGGAAGAATCATCCTCACTATCGGGTGGATCTGAGGGTGTGATATTAAGTTCCCCTGGACGGGCCGTGTCCACGGCGGCATCAGCCTCAGAATCAGATGAGACAGACTGAGCAGGGGAAGGTGGGGGACGCTTCCTCCTGGGCCCTTGCCCACACGCCACTTCCACTCGGGACACTAAGGACTGAAGGACCGCAGTCAGTGCAAACATGGGAAGCTGGGGTTCCGTGGGACCTGTCACCTCCATGAGGGGGTCAGTGGAGGAGATGTGACCCTGAGGCTCCATAAAGGAAAGGAAGACCTTGCAGTACAAAAACAAACAAACTTTTGGCACCACTAAAGGATCCCCTCAAGGCTCAGGGTACCCATCAGCAGAGAGAGAGAGATAACAGGGACCCCCAAGGACTCACCCTACTGACCAGGGGACCGCCGAGAATTTGAACCCAGCATCATCATGGACACCATCCCTGTTCATATGGCCTAGGCACAGGAAGAGGAAACTGAGGAGGAGCTTCGGCATCCCCAGCATTTCCCGGACTAAGGGAAAATGCCCCCCCTGACATCGGGCTACATAAACATGGCCGCCAACCGGAGACCAGCCAGACTAAGGAAAAATGGCCACCATCAGCTACAAACGCTAAAGCATGATGCCAGGATCTTCCCTGCGCCCTCTGCAACGCTGCACCCTCTGCAAGGGGACCCCCCTCCGAAGGTAGGACATGCGTTAGGGGTGACTCCGCTGCACACCCAGCACCAGTCTCTGCACTGGGACCCCCCCCTGCACTATACCCACACTGCAAACAGCAGGGCATGCACCTAGGGGCCTCCTACACTGGGACCCCTCCAGAATACCAGGGCAGGACACACACTATACCAGGACCCTTAGAGAGTGGGGATAGCAGGGGAGACCCCAGGGGTCTTCGCTGCATTCTCTGTCCTGGGACCCCCACCAGACTCCAGGCCCAGACAGGGGAGAAAGGGAGTGGGGGGGGGGGGGGGAGAGGCCCAGCTCACTGAGGGATTTAAGGATGGGAGGAGGTCCGGCCATCCCTGGTGGTTACCCACGTCCACCACCTAAAAACAAACACCAAAAGGGGAGAGGGGGGACTGTACTTACCCTTCTATGGTGCGGGCAATGCTCCTGACAGAATCCTCACCACCAAACAAGGGGAGCTGTCGGCCAAGGGACTGCTGCGACTCAGATCCAAGCCCGGTCGTACGCAACCCTGTGAGACTTTTAACTCGGGGCCAGCCTCTGTCCGTAAGGCTATGTCGCGGTCGACCTAGCACGTAGCTGTGGTCTGCATGCGCTCGCTAGCTGGGGGGACCACTGGATCTATATTATCCAGCCTGTCGCCCAGCCCGGCAGTTGATTATAGATCTCCCAAGAGAAAAAACAAAAAAGATGTAAGGAACGAAAATAAATTGCTAGGACCAGAGATCCCAGCCGGGAGCCTAGGTCCTTACTCCTGACTAGACAGCACAAAACTGATTACCTAGAGCAGAGAGGGGGGGGGCTATATACCAAGCTGAGGACGGCCCATGGGCGTAGTCAGGTGTTTTTTGTTCTGCCTAGTCCTACTCCTACAGGAGGCAATATAACCCAATAGTTATAATTTATGGAGCGCTGTGTTCGTCGATGAACGAAAATATAATTAGATGCTATGTACAGCAATGCTTTTAATATCATTACTGCGCCTAACGGCGCCAAGCATAATAATCATACCCGACACCAAATATATTCAGGAGTGCAGCCACGTTTGCCGCTCTATAGGGCCTGAAATAAAATGTATTATGGATGGATGTACATGGCTATGGAAAATAGAGACTACTTGAGTTCTGCCTGAACCAGGCTGCTCATAGGGTTCATCAAAATGTGCAAGAAGCAGTCCTGCAATGTACAGGCATAGTTTTTTTTTTTTACTGGAAGTTTCCTATTGGTACATGGTCATTAAAGTGGAATCTTAGAAAATTAAGTACTGCTAGATCACTTCAGACTGTCCCCTGTTGTAGATATAGCTATGTAAACATTAAAAAATAGTTAATAGTACTTATGCTGTTTAAAACCCAGTAATGCACTGTCTCACCCTGCTCTGCACATGCTCAGTTGCCCTCTACTTTGCACTGTGCTGAAATTTCTAGAGGCTGATCTGCTGACAGTCTAAATATATGTTGCTCAGAGGCTCTGGGCTTTAGGAAAATGGCCGCTTCCAGCAAAAAGAAACAGGAGCAACGCTGTAGGCAATTTACAGCACACACTCATTTTGGTAGCATAATTATTAATGTGGAAGGTATGTTCCTTGCTAAAGAACATTATTTTTATCACATTATGAGCAAAGTTCCACTTTAAAGGAAGCCTAATGTCAGTGAGTTTGGGGTGGCCTCAGAGAGCCCGCATCAGGGAATGTAAGGGTTGTTGCTTGGAGCGCAGTAGTTGTGATTGTGTATGGGGCTTGTGGGACTGCTGGAGATCCTACTACTGTTCTAACACAGAGTGGAGTGAGGGTAGGACTTTGGCACAGAGGAACAACACTATCATATAAAAACAGTACTGATGAATACTTTACTCTGACTATATAAAACAAATGAAAGGTACAATTGGGGTTTAGAGTGGAACAAAAGACCACAAAACTTCAGTGTAATAAAAAAAGACCTCTGATCAGATGTTTATATTCTGACATTCTGTGCTCTTGCTCTGTATAGAGTAGTAGGGTTATAAATGGTACTGGGCAAGCAATAACCCAACTTCACCAACTTCTACAGGCCCTTTATACATCATATCATATAAGGACCAATAGGCAGCCCACAAATATTGTACATAGCTTTATAAAAGAACCTTCTGCATTTTTAACATATAAACATATAAATAAAGGAAATTAAATAACATTGGATCATCCAAAGTGGAGAAGATATTAAATCAATACACCTCCGCTAGAGGTTTTCTTTCTAGTCATTTATCAAATGCGGAATGGTACAGAAGTCTTTTTATTCCACAGGCATTGCAAAAGCTGATTTTTAAACATGCAACCCAATGGAAGAGGAATACACAGGGCTCACCAGTGCTGTATAGCCAAAGTGATCAGTCAGGTTAGGATCTGTTCCCTTCTGAATAAAGCGTTGGACACGGTTCAGGTCTCCATCCAGAGCAGCAGACCAAATTCCTGTAATAATGACAGTTTACGTTTATTACTGAAAGGAATTTAGAATCAGTTCATTTAGAGTTTAGAATATCTGTAAAAAACACATACTGTATACCTTGGAAAAAATTATAACTAAAGCTGACCGACCCCCACGGCACTTTAATCAGTAGTTCCAATTCTTTCTCTGGATCTGACTTTCCCAAATTACTGTAGTCTACTAAACCACTTGACCTTTGGAAAGTTATATCTCTTTCATGACCAGACCATTTTTTTGCTATTCAGCACTGTGCTACCACTAACTGGCAATCGCGCGGTCATGCAAAACTGTACAGAAATTAAATGTATAGCATTTTTTTTTTTTACACAAATACAGCTTTGCTTACCACTGGGTTTCTTTTTTTTGCGATATAAATTAAAAAAGACCCAACATTGAAAAAAAAAAAACTCCCCTCACTCCCCCCATTGAGCACCAGGGTGAAGGATGTGTGGTGTGGTGACCCTCTAAAATCACGAATATTCCCAAATTAGTGGAGAACACTTTAAGAGACTCTGCATATGATTTAAAGAGACTTTATTTATTATCATTTTATGTGGAGGATTACAAATTTTTCTATCTGCGCTACTCTTACTAGTTCTTGGTTCGTTATTTGTGACTGTTTTCTGGTAATTTTAACAAATCCCAAAGAGTGTATATTAATTGATTTGTGTTAAAGGTATAGCATCTACAAACTATAAATACCATGCTGATCGCTGCTGCAATTCCTTACAGGCTCAAAAAAAAAAAAAAAAAAATAGGAGTGTTTAAGCTTTTTCTCTGCCTAGTGTCCTGCTCCTGTAGGGGGCAGTATAACCCTATGATCAAGAAGATGAAGAGCTGTGTCTGTCAATGAACATCAGAGAAATAGATTTTACGTTAAGACAAAATTCCATTTTAAAAAAAAAGTCGGTCTTTTTTTAGTTTTATATCGTAAAAAAAGTCCCTACAGATTAAAATGGTGGGTGTTGCAATTTCCCCCCCCCCCCCACAGTACACCTGATGACGTCAGCTGTGACGAAACGCATCATGCGTGGTTACGCCATTTCCGCCCACTGGAACGCAGATCCGGTCGCTGACACGACACGTATAGCGTCCCGGAAGTAGCCGCCAACAAGGGACTCGCGGCCCCTACTGCTCTGGATGCCCGTTTACCGTTGTGTTTATGTGAGTACCTGATTTTACTTTATAATAAAGATTTTTTAAAACGGTACATCACTATATGAGACTTCTTACATATCATCACGGGAGACACCTATCGTATGTGGAAAGGGAATACGAGGCTTCATTGCCTAGGTGAAGGAGGTACCTTCTCCCAAGAGCCCCATTCATAGGAATTGCTGGATAGAGGATATCACCCCAAGGCACATTACCCCTGCAAGGGTATAGAATTCTGGTGAGTGCGGGAGATAGTGGAGAGGTGCACTGGTTTTCTCACCCATCACCCAGCACACCCATTTAATTTATTGATACACCCGTTTCACCATATAGCACTTTAAGGACTGCTTATCACCTTTGTTGGATCATCACATTTTTTAATTTTAAATTGTATAGCACTTTATGGACTATTTCCTTTGTTGGATCATTACATTTTTTAAATTTGTTGTTATCACCATTACTCTAATTTTTTCACTGGCACACAGGCTTTTGCCATCAAATTTATTTATCTATGTATTGTACTTATCACCTGGAGTACACATTTAGTCCCCGTTCACACTGGGGCGACCTGTCAGGCGACCTCGTCGCCTGACAGGTCGCCTTCCATAGAGAAGCTGCGGACCCGTTCTAATAGGAGCGACACAAGCTTCTTTGGGGCGACCCGGAGCAACCTGCATAGATCTCAATGTTATGAAGTCCGTGCCGGCGGCTCCGAGGTCGCGGTGCGAGCAGCGCGCCGCGACCTATGAGGTCGCCCCGGCAATTAGCGTCGCCCCAGTGTGAACGGGGCCTAAGTGAGAGTATACTTTAATCAGATTACCTTTGACATTTTTTACACTTTTTAATATTTATGTTTTTATGTATAGTGTACATTGTTTGATTGCATGTGATCATTTAAACACGCACACTAGCACTTTACCCAGTGATAATTACTTTAACATCTTCCTTATATAACTTGGATTCAGCTATGCAGCGCCATTTTACCTCACGTTTTTTCCACAGTTATTGATATAGCCTTCGGACTATATTTTGAGGTTGGCTGCAGCCCACTCCTTTGTCCACAAGCGCGGAATTTTCTCTACACCTTGATTTTCCAAACGCAATTTTTTGGGAAAAAAACACTTTTTTGAATTTTAAGCCAGAGAAAACCATGGAGGGGGGGGGGGGGGGGGCTAATTAGCTGCTAGAATTGCTTTAACAGTGCCTTGCAAAAGAATTCACCCCCCTTGGCATTTTTCTTGTTTTGTTGCCTCCCAACCTGGAATTAACATGAATTTTTTTGAGGATTTGCATCATTTAATTTACAGAACATGTCCACAACTGTGGCCTCTTTCACACGGCCTTCCGTATGTCCGTATATCACCCCATCCGTTTGCGGGTGATATACGGACATAATGCATGTCAATGGGATGCGGATGTCAGCAGATGGCCATCCGCTGACATCCGATTTGCGTCCTTTCAGTTCTGTTCCGCTTTTTGTAACGGAACAGAACCCTATTTATCTTCCGTTTAAAAAATGGAAAGGACCCAAAATCGGATGTCAGCGGTGTCATCCGCTGACATCCGTAATTCCATAGACATACATTATGTCCGTATATCATCCGCAAACGGATGGGATGATATGCGGATATGCGGACATACGGACCGGATGACACAAGTGTCATCCGTGTCCGTAAAAAAAAAAAAAAAAAGTGCTGCAGCGGACGAAATAAACTGAGCGGCCATGTAAAAGAAGCCTTTGAAGATTTTTTTTTTTTTTATTGTGAAGCAAACAAATCTGACAAAACAACAGGAAAAAAAAGTCAGTCAATGTGCATAACTATTCACCCCCCTAAAGTCAATACTTTGTACAACATTTTGCGGCAATCCCAGCTCCGAGTCACTTTGGATAAGTCTCTATGAGCTTGCCACATCTTATCACTGGGATTTTTGCCCATTCCTCCTTGCAAAACTGCACCAGCTCCTTCAAGTTGGATGGTTTGCGCTTGTGAACAGCAATCTTTAAGTCTGACCACAGATTTTCTACTGGATTGATGTCTGGGCTTTGACTAGGCCATTCCAATACATTTACATGTTTCCCCTTAAACCACTCAAGTGTTGCTTTAGCAGTGTGTTTGGGGTCATTGTTCTGCTGGAAGGTGAACCTCCGTCCTAGCCTCAAATTACGCAGAGTGGTACAGGTTTTGCTCAAGAATATCCCTGTATTTAGCACCATCCATATTTCCCTCAACTCTAACCAGTTTCCCAGTCCTGGCTGCTGAAAAACATCCCCACAGCATGATGCTGCCACCACCATGTTTCACTGTGGGGATGGTGTTCTTTGGGTGAGGTGATGTGTTGGGTTTGCGACAGACAGAGTTTTCTTTGATGGCCGAAAAGTTCAATTTTAGTCTCATCAGACCAGAGAACCTTCCTCCATACATTTTGGGAGTTTCCCACATGCCTTTTCGCAAACTCAAAACATGCTATTTTGCTGAAAGTAATTGCTTTCTTCTGGCCACTCTGCCATAAAGCCCAACTCTATGGAGCATACGGCTTATTGTTGTCCTATGTACAGATACTCCAGTCTCTGCTGTGGAACTCTGCAGCTGCTCCAGGGTTACCTTAGGTCTCTGTGCTGCCTCTCTGATTAATGCCCTCCTTGCCCGGTCCATGAGTTTTGGTGGATGGCCATCTCTTAGCAGGTTTGCTGTTGTACCATGTTATTTCCATTTGGTTATGATAGATTTGATGGTGCTCCTGGGGATCACCAAAGATTTGGATATTTTTTTTTTTTTATAACCTAACCCTGACCTGTACTTCTCAACAACATTGTCTCTTACGTGTTTGGAGAGGTCCTTGATCTTCATGGCAGTGTTTGGTTAGTGGTGCCTCTTGCTTAGGTGTTGCAGCTTCTGGGGCCTTTCAAAAAAGGTGTGTAAATGTAATTATAGATCATGTGACACTAAAGGCCCGTACACACGTACCGATTGTCGGCCGTAAATATTCGGCCAATTGTCGGCTTGTTAGTATGATGCTTCCGACAACCGAATGCGACTTTTCGGCCGAACAAAATCTGGTGTGCAGGCTATAAAATTTTTGTAGGCCAACAAAGAACGGCCGATTGTTCTTCAGTCAGTACAGATTTCGGCCGACAAAAAGCAGACGAGCAAGACTGGGCATGCTCAGAGAAGAAAAAACACACGGAAAGTTAACCATCACATGACATCACTTCTACAGTCGGTTGTTGTTGGCCGACAAAATTCGCGTGCAGTCTTTAGCACTTTTCAACCTACACGACAGCACCGGACAAAAGACGGCCGAACGGTCAGCCGACAATCGGTGCGTGTGTACGGGGCTTTAGATTGCACACAGGTGGACATCATTGCACACCGGTGGACATCATTTCACTAATTATGTGACTTCTGAAGGTAATTGGTTGCACCAGAGATTTTTATGGGCTTCATAACAAAGGGGGTGAATACATATGCACATGCAAATTTTCTGTTTTCAATTTCTAAAAAAATAGTTTATGTATATATTTTTCTCATTTCACTTCACCAACTTAGAATAATCTGTTCTGATCCAGCACATAAAATGTAGATTATCAAAACATTGAACTTAAGGCTGTAATGTAACAAAATAGGTAAAAAGTCAAGGGGGGTGAATACTTTTTCAAGGTACTGTACATGAAAGCCAACCGCCAGCTGAAAAAAACAAATGCCAAGATGATGTCTAAACCTACAGGCATCATTCCGGTATAACCACTCAAAGTCAAGCAACATATCAGTACGTTGCTGGCCCTTGTTGGGCATATATTGTAATGTTCATTTTTTTTCATGCAGCCTGTGGACTGAACAAGAAAAGACAACCTAACAGATTCCTCTATTCACATAGATCGATCGGTGGTATGCCCACCATTAGAATACTGCCCAGCATCCACCCACGTCTAATGATGGGCATACATGCACTGTTCCTTTTTCCTTTCAGCCCATTGGCAGATTCCTCCAGTCGCATCGATCAAAATTTCTACCAAGAAAAGTAAATAAAAATATATGCCGAAGCATAGGGGAGATCTGCCCTGTGTGTCCACCTCATCCCCTATGCTTCAGCATACCGCGTATATGCTTTTTTTTTTTTTTTTTTAACAGCAGTGGTGAAATCACCTCCTACAGCACTGGAGTCACGGATTTATGTATCGTGAGAGCAAACACTGTTGCTGTTAAAATAAACAAATCAGTGCCTCACCGAAATGGCATACCTGCAAGGCAAACAATGGTTAACGATAAAACACAGTATCAATAAAACCTTAACTCAATAAAACAACTTTATTTATTTTTTTTGGCACAGAATGCAATAAAGAGTAAAAAAATATATGGCGAAGCAGAGGGGCAATCCGCTCCTATGTCCGCCCCTGCCCCTATGCTTCACCATATATGCTCTTTTTTTTTTTTTAACTTTGGTGGTGAAATCACCTACTACAGCGCTGGAGTCGCTGATTTTACGTATTGTGAGAGCAAACCCTGTTGCTGTCAAAACAAGCAAATTAGTGCTGCAGCTGAATGGCATATCTGCAAAGCAAACAGTGGTTAACAATACACAGTAACAGACTAACAGTACAAGGACATACCTGCAAAGCAAACAATGGTTAACAATAAAAACACAGTAACGTTACAGTATAGCATAAAATACAGTAAAACAGTAGGAACATAAAACGACAACTATTTTTGGCTTTTTTTACACTTTTATTGGAACTATAAACATTCCAGGTTAGGGTCTCTCAAAATGTGATAGCTATCTAATCTTTCGGGACCCTGTGTGAAAGTGTGCCCTAGATTGTGCCATGCTGTACCATATACTAATACTCCACTAGTGTGTGGTAGTGATGGAAACACAGATGCAGAGGCTAGGTTCGCCAGGACAGGAGGGACAAAAATAGTGGGTGTCAAGCCTATATCCGTGCTTGCTACAGACACGGCATCTTTTTTAGTGTTCTTTGGGTAGGGGTAACAGGGAGGACATCTGGAAAATGCCTCTCATGCAGCCGGTGCACTGCATCTTGATTAGGAAATTGGGCCACAGCACCTTCTGGATACAGAAGGGCTGTGATGATCTCTTACTGGAATATTAGAAAGGATCCACTTCTTCCAGACGCTTTGTATAACACATAAGCGTTGAAAAGAGCTGATTGGAATAAGTATACAGACACTTTCTTCTACCAGAGTCTGGCCTTATGGGCAGTTGGGTATGGCCCCATCATCTGGTCGTTGAAGTGCAAGTCCACCCCCCCTCCCATTTATGGTTGTATTCGCGGACACAGAGGGGCTTCTCAACAGCAATCGCCGTTTTAATTTGGACTGCCTTATCTGCGTGAATGGAAGACAGAACGAACACGTTCCGGTTTGTCCTTCCACTTCATTGCAAGCAATTCATTGCACCTCAAGAAGGCTCTCTCCCCCTGACTAAGTGAGACATTTACAAGCCGTGTTACTGGCAATTAAAGAGTTAAAATCTGACACTATCTGGGATTGACTCTAACTGACGCTGACGCTAACTGGTGTCACCCGTGACATTACTACAGTGATAAGACAAAAAAAGAAAAAAAGATCTGTACACTTTACTAGTGACACTGTGACAGGGAGTGAAAGGGTTAACTGGAGAGCGATCAGGGGGTTAAAACTTTATTAGAAAATATGTGGCCGGACCCTGGCGCTATGCTAAGACTGACACTAACTAGCGTCACCCATGACACGAATACAGTGATCAGTAACTTATCTGTATACTATATATAGTGACACTGTGACAGGGCAGTGAAGGGGTTAACTGGGGGTGATCAAGGGTAAATCTTTATTAGGGGATATATGGCGGGTACGCTAAACCTATCTGGGACTGACGATTACTAACGCTAACTTCCGCTCACACTAACTTGCATCACAAGTGACACTAATACAGTGAATTATCTGTATACTGTATATAGTGACACTGTGACAGTGAGTGAAAGGGTTAACTGGGGGGTGATCAGGGGGTTAAATGTGCCTATGTGTACTGGTGTTAGTGTAGTGCTTGTGTAATCACTGTGATGCTTTTTCCTCTCACGCTGGAACTGAAAAGGGCTCCAGGAGAGGAGATTGCATAATTTCCTGTGCTTGCGTTTACATTACAATTGGTCAGAACCGATCACCAGGTCCAGGCCATAAATCATTGGCCTGGACCCGATGACTGATCAGTTCTGAACCAAATCACATCGGAGGGACACTCCAGACCCAGGAAACAAAATCACGTACAGGTATGCGAGTGCTCGCTGAAGGGCCGCCCTGCCGCAGTATATATGCGTGGGGCGGTCCAGAAGCTGTTAAACTGCAACTGCCATGGTGCTGCACATGTGATCAGTTATGACACCAGCCATTTAATGGTTTGACAGTAGGAATGAAACTGTTTTTTGAAACAATGGGTTTAGTTCCACTTTATGATTTACTACTGTTTAATAACACTGACAGGAGTGCTTAAAATGATCAGCTTTTATTTATGCACAACCCTTATCCCAAAAAGGCAGTACAGTAACTGATTGTAAAGTTTTTAGTTGGAGTTCAGTTTCAATTTGTTAGTCTATTTAACCACTTCCGGACCTCCCGCCGCAGTTTTACATCCCTACTTTAACAGATTGGAGCTGGAGAGAGTCCAGAGAAGGGCAACTAAACTAATTAGGGGATTGGAGGACCTTGACTATGAAGAGCGTCTACAATCGCTCGATTTATTCTCCCTGGAGAAGAGACGTCTGAGGGGGGACATGATAGCAATTTATAAATATCTTAATGGGGATCCCAGCTTAGAAAAAAAGCTGTTCATTCGAAGGGATTGCATGAGGACTCGAGGGCATACAATGCGATTAGAGGAGAAGCGTTTTAACCTCAGGCAACGCGGGGGGTTCTTTACTGTTAGGGCAACAAGATTGTGGAATTCTCTACCACAAGAGGTGGTTTCTGCGGGTAGTATGGTGGCTTTCAAAAGACTCTTAGACTTACATCTCAAGGATCAGAACATTCAGGGGTAGGGAGATGATTACAGCCACACATGCCTACACAGGTTGAACTGGATGGACTATTGTCTTTATTCAACCTCACCTACTATGTAACTATGTAACTATGTAACTAAGATAGCTGCCATAACCCGGGTATTTGCTTATTCGGTCGGCAGTCCTCTTTCACAAAAACATGGTCCCAGCGGCATCACTTTTATGCCCACACCCCTCCTGCCACTTCCCAGCTTACCGGAGCCATCGGTAGCGGGGAAAACGATCAGTCATACGTCGCTTCCTCCCAACAGCCCTAAAGGGCCCATTTTTTTTTCTTACTGAAAAAAAATTCAATTTTTTTTTTTTTTTTTTGCTTTTGAGATCTGAGGTCTTTTTAAACCTCAGATTTCACATTAAAGAGGTCCTGTCATGCTTATTTCTATTACAAGGGATGTTTACATTCATTGTAATAGGAATACAATTGATCAAAACAAAACATTTTATAAAGGGACAGTGTAAAAATAAAAAAGGTAAAATAAATAGAAAAAAAAAAAAACTTTTAAAGCGCCCGGTCCCTCCGGGCTCACGTGCAGAAGCATACGCAAGTTGGGCCCACATATGTAAACGGTGTTCAAACCACACGTGCGGTATCACCGCGATCGCTAGAGTGAGAACAATAGTTCTAGCCCTAGACTAGACTCTGTAACGCTAACCTGGTAACCTGTAGAGATTCTTAAAGTGTTGCCTAAGTACCAATGTTTGTCACCATTCCACAAGCGTGTGCAATTTTGAAGCATTAAAATGTTGGGTATCTATTTACTCGGCAAAGTATGCCCTATTTACTGGCAAATGAGAATGCAATCTGACTCCCGGGTACCGACAGGGCGTGATGTCCGGAGTACGGGCAGAGCGAGAGTACGTCCTGACTCTTGAGGAGTAAAGTCTCCAAAAAGCACCCCCCTAGAACGGGCCAGGCTGGCAGCGACCCCCTAGAACAGTCAAGGTTTGTATGCCCTCTTTACTGGCAAATGAGAGTGTAACCTGACTCCCAGGTACTGGCAGGGGGGGGGGGGGGAATCGTTGCCCGACTCCCGGATAGCGACGGGGGGAAATATCCTAAGCATGGGCGGAGCAAGAGTATGTCCCGACTCCTGAAGAGTATGGTCTCCAACAAGCACCCCCTCAGGCTTCCAGCGCCCCCTAACCCTGTCCAGGCTCCCAGCTCCCCTGTAGCACCGTCCAGTCTCCCAGTGCCCCCTAACCCCGTCCGGGCACCAAGCACCCCCTAACCCCGTCCGGGCTCCCAGCGCCCCTGTAGCCCCGTCCAGGCTCCCAGCGCCCCATTGGGAGAGATATAACCTGAGTACTGGTAAAGTGAAAGCATGAAAATGAGAGTGTAACCCGACTCCGGGGTAATGACAGGGGAGCGCCCCCTAGCCAGGTGCAGACTTGCAGCGTCCTCTAGCCCCATCCAGTCCAGGCTGGTAGTGCCACCATGCAGTGAGGACACACTGGGGGAAATGAATAAAGCTGCTGAGACACTTTTCTAGTGTTAATGTAATCCACCAAACTCACAAAGCATTTCTGAGACTTTTGGTTCTTGGGGCACCAGATCCAGGCACGCAGGTGTAATACGTGACATTTCTACTTTGTGTGGCACGGAATGTACCAAGTGTAAAAGAGAAGCTGAGTGAGACCAACTCAATTTTGGCAACCGGAGAGGAAAACTGTCTCAGACAGATCCTGTGAAAGTGTCTTTGGGGCATTCTACAAGTGTCACAGTGTGCGTCTGATTCAAGTACAAGTTCTAGTCACTTTTAGAATGCATTAGCGCCACTTTCACCCAACCTTCCTGTGCCAGTCTCCATGAATTCCAGGAACTCAGCCCGCCCTGTGTGACCTCTCACCTCTCTGGAAGTCCATCTCCCGCACAGTCTCCCTCAGGCCGCTCTCCGCTCCCATACAACACCCGGCACAGCCCTGAGGGTGAGAGGAGCATTCTCCCGCTCCGTCCATACTGACCAATACCACTCACACTCCTCCACATACAACGGCCATGGACCTCTAACAAGCATGTGCCAAGCGGCCAATCAGCGAGGGAAACATCTCATCCAATTGGCTGTGAGAAGAGGCCTGCCAATAAGATAACTTTTCCAGGGCAGTTGTCATCCTCCACATCCGCCAGCAGATGGCAAAGCAGAGCAAGGTCCTCTCAGGGTGATTTGCACTATAAACCATCCCACCCACACAGCTAGTACATTGCATTGGCTGTCTCGTTTCCTCCCGGGCTCAGTCAGTTACATTGGACTCTGAGTTATTTAGTTATAACCTTCCCATCAGACTATAAACTCCAGGGAATGACACGCCCTCTTCTAGGGACCCAGGAGAAGGCCGATCTGCCACTGTATAGCTCCCGGTTGCCCGGGTAACCAGACATCCGCGAACAACCAACCACGTTGCAAGATTTCCTTCGTCCTGCCCAGTTCTCTTGCCATTGGCTGACGCATACTCAGTAGGGACGTCTCGAGTTCTGGGGAAATCCAATCAACGCTCCGTGGCGCTGGTGTCTGATTGGCCGGTCGGTGTCACAGCCGCCTGACTAGAGAGTAGTAAGATGGCGACTATGGAGCAACAGAGTGCTCGGCGGAGGGGCAGATGGAAGGTTCCGGGCTGTGTGTGGCTGCTGATAGTGCTGGTGAGCTCAGTGAGTGGCGATCAGACAGAGGAGTACCTGAAGAGAGAGCATTCCCTCAGCAAACCCTACCAAGGTAAGTCCGGCCATGGGGGGAGGACACTTACATAACACGGCACTGGGGAGGCAGGTGAGGGCAGTGCTCAGCAATGAATGGAGGAGCTACTTCATACCTCACCCGGGGCACAGTGTCCCCTGCCCCCCGCCACCTCATATCCCACCCGGGGCACAGTGTCCCCCCCCCCCCCCCCCCGCTACCTCATACCCCACCCGGGGCACACTCCTCCCCCTGCTACTTCATACCCCACCCGGGGCACAGTCCTCCCTCCGCTACTTCATACCCCCTCCCCCCTGCTACCTCACACCCCACCCGGGGCACAGTCCCCCCCCCGCTACCTCATACACCACCTGGGGCACAGTCCTCCCCCCCCCCCCCCCCCGCTACCTCATACCCCACCCGGGGCACAGTCCTCCCCCCCCCCCCCCCGCTACCTCATACCCCACCTGGGGCACAGTCCTTCCCCGCCGCTACTTCATATCCCACCCCTGGGGCACAGTCCCCCCCCCCCGCTACTTCATATCCCACCCCTGGGGCACAGTCCCCCCCCCCCCGCTACTTCATATCCCACCCCTGGGGCACAGTCCCCCCCCCCCCGCTACTTCATATCCCACCCGGGGCACAGTCCTGTCCCCCCCCCCCGCTACTTTATACCCCACCCGGGGCACAGTCCTGTCCCCCCCCGCTACTTTATACCCCACCCGGGGCACAGTCCCCCCCCCTGCTACTTTATACCCCACCTGGGGCACAGTCCTTCCCCACCGCTACTTCATATCCCACCCGGGGCACAGTCCTTCCCCCCCCCCCCGCTACTTCATATCTCACCTGGGGCATAGTCCCCCCCCCCCCCCCCGCTACCTCATACCCCACCATGGGCATAGTCCCCCCCCCCCCCCCCTGCTACCTCATACTCCACCCGGGGCACAGTCCTCCCCCCCCGCTACTTCATACCCCACCAGGGGCATAGTCCCCCCCCCCCCCCGCTACCTCATACCACACCATGGGCATAGTCCCCCCCCGCTACCTCATACCCCACCCGACAGTCCTTCCCCCCCCCCCGCTACTTCATACCCCACCTGGGGCACAGTCCTCCCCCCCCCCCCCCCCCACAGCTGCTACTTCATACCCCACCTGGGGCACAGTCCCTCCCTACAATAATAAAATCACAATGTCCAGTGTGTGTGTCAGGGGGTGGCCTTGTCCTCAGCATAGACCCCTTCCTCCTCTATTGTGCTGGGGGGGGGGGGCTATTCTTACAGCTGTGTGCTGCCTGGGGGGGAGAGGGGCTTATTACAGCTGTGCGCTCTTAATCCTTAGATGTGGTCATTGCATTCGTTCTTTCTTTTTAGGCTCCCCCCCCCCCTCCTCTCCTGTTTTCACTTGATCAGGCCAGTAACAAACATCCCTAGAGGAAGGAGCACAGGGGAGGCACAGCAACATTGTCAGTCTGGAGGGGGGGGGGGGGGGTTGTTAGATGGACAGATTTGGGTACATTAACAAATTGAAGCCGAAATCCAGCTCACCCTTTTTAACCTCCCTGATTATGTCCGGATTTCTGTGCTCAAAGTGGTACGTTGTTTTGCATGGAAATCTGTTTTACATTTTAAAATTTACCTTCCTTACTGTCCTCCCCCCGCCGTCGTCCTGCTGTGTGCTCGGCCGATGCCGGCACCTGCCTTCCGGCTCCGTTCCCTGTGAGCGTTACGACGCAGGGGGGTGGAACCGGCGGCAATTTAAAAAATGTAAGTATGCTAAATGACATGATACAAAGCTGAGATCCTAATGGATTATACTGTATCATGCCATTTCACCTGGTGACTTTTCCAGTGCCCTGCCTATGCTTCTCCAGTTCTTTGTGCCTGGAAAATTGAGAACGACCATGGCATCCAAAAAGCTTTCTTTTTGCGCAAAATCGCTTTTAGACGAACTGGAAAACAGAGACAGCGAAACGGAGTTGCTTAAAGAACTGAGTGATAGGGATTCGTGGGAAAATTCCTCATCCGGTACGGAAAGTGACAACAGTGATGATTCGGATGTCCCTTTCTAGCATTGTGGAATTTGGGAAGTATATCAAATTATTCTACAGAATTTCCAACCGAAAGACATCCGAAAAGAAGAATTAATCATTTTTTGTATAATTCTTCTTTAACAACTTCTGGACCGGAAGGTTTTACTCCCTTAATGACAAGGCCATTTTTTGTGATTCGGCGCTGTGTTACTTTAACTGACAATTGCGCCGTCATGCGATGCTGTACCCAAATAAAATTGATTCCCTTTTTTTTTTTTTTCCACAAATAGCTTTTCTCTTACGTCCTCCGACAGTCGCCGCCTCTTCATATTCGTCACTAATGGGGTTATTGACCTTTTCTCCGTAGGAGTAGCTAGGCAACAGAATATATTAATATCAAAGCTTTTAACATATCCCACCCCCAGGGGGTGGTCCCCTCAGTCAATACTTCCCTACTTCCTGCATACCAACTCAGTTTCTAATGCCTAGCTCAGGAGTACGCAGGCTGTTCCTGTGCTGGGGCTCTTAGTCTCAGCTACTTTTCTCTTTTTTGATTTTATTTGAAGTTTTTTCTCTTTCTTTTACTTAGCTGTTTATTTTCAGCGTTGGTTAGTTCTTCTGATGAAGATGATCGTGCGGCGCTGGGTCTCAGTCTGGCCACCCTGGATCCCAGGGCTCAGGGCCAGGGGCTTCCCAGCCTGCCATCAAGCGTTCAGCTTAGGTTTTGCCCTGGCACATTGAACGACCCATCCCTGTTCCCTGCAGGGATGCCATCGGTGAGGTGGCTACCTCACTGGACGCCATTGCGGTTTCGCACTGCAACTCCACTGCGTCATGCTTGTGACACTCCCTGTCCTCAGTGCAGCGGTTTGGTCGCTGGTGCAGGCTCCCCACGCCATCCGGACTGGTAAGTGTATCTCTATGTGGGGACCTGTCTATTTGGGTGTCAGTCTGGGACTGTGTGACCCTGCATGTCTGTGTGGCTGCTGAGCTCCCTGTCAGTCCTGTGTGGACTTGCTGCCTGTGTGTGGGCTGTGAAGGGGGGGCTCTCCCGCTCTGCTGGGTGTCATAGTAAAGCAGTCAGTTTTTAGGCATGCTGTGGGGCAAAAATCACGGTGGCAGGTCCTGTGCGGTACTGCACGGCGTTTTGGCGCCAAACGTCGCCATTTTGAGCGGCGATCGATCAGGCCGCATGTCAGCGCCATGTTCTATTTGCCCAGGGTTTTCCTCAGCCGAGCGGCCATGTTTGTGTAGCCTTGCATAGGCTTCATAGGGGCAGTCAGTCTTGCATCACTTCCTTTTCCTCTGGGACAGCGATCGGTGCAGCAGCCTGTGTGAGCTCTCCAGGTTTTATATCTCCTTTTTTCCTGTATTCCTTGCCCAGTTTCTTGTCCCTGTGGGGGTCAGTGTGTTCAGTGGGTGCGGTGGGCAGCGCTCGCCGTGATCTTAAAGGGGCAGTACCCTTTATTAATTATTTTGCTGGGGCATGGATTTTCAGGATTGCAAGTTTCCTCCCGCCCTGGTGGGGGGCCAAGGGGCTGCTGCTTCCCCCAAGGGGGCTGATCTGGCCACTATTGTGGCTAACTTAGCTGCTCAGGTGCAGATGCTGGTGGCTGATCGATCCACATAACGGCCCAGGGTGTCTATTTCCTCTGATTCAGAGGGCGATGGGGCTGCTATGGCTGGAGTGCCCTTCTCAGGGTCTCACTCATCCCTAGACCTTGTGGGGTCTGACGGGGAGGCTGAGTGGAAGGGGTTGATAATTCTCCCCCTGGCTCGTCTGAAGAGCTTGCACTCATGGATGAGTTGGTTGCTTCTATCAAGCAAACGCTGCATTTTCAGGATGAACCATGTCCTCCTGCTTTGATGTCCTCTTATGGGACGCAGAGGAAACGCAGAACATCGCAGGTTTTTCCTTGCTCTGCGGAATTTCAGCGTTCGGTTGATGAGCAATGGCGCAATTTAAAGAAGCCTTTTGCTGTACCGAGTAGGTTCAAACTGCGTTATCCCTTTACACCAGCTACTGATGAGCGTTGGTGTGTGCCGCCTCAGGTGGATCACGCGGTGGCGATTTTGAATAAATCAACTGCGATCCTTGCTGAGGATACCCCGGCGTTCCGGGACCCGACGGACAGGAGATTGGAATCTCTAGCCCGTCATGCCTATAGGGTTGCTGGCTCTATGCTGAAGCCTATTTTTGCTTCCATTATGGCAGCCCAGGCTATTGCGGATTGGACGCAGGTGCTCAGGCGCACTCTGGTGGCTGACTCTGCCCCGCCGACAACTTTGGCTATGGTGGATCAGCTTCATCAGGGTGTCATGTATTTGTGTGATGCGGACTTGGATTTAGTCCCTTTGGCTGCGCGCCTTTCTAGTGTGGCGGTCTTGAACCGTCGCCTGATATGGCTGAAATGCTGGTCGGTTGACCAATCTTCTCGCAAGACTCTGGCAAATTTGCCCTACGCGGGATCTCACTTTTTGGCGAATCTTTGGATACTCTGATAAAGGGTATTTCTGGGGGTAAGAGCACTCTCTTGACCCAATCTCACAAGAATAAGTTTGTTCGTGGTAAGAAGAATGCTTCATTTAGGCCCTCTCAGGGGTCCTTTCGTGCCTTTCGGTCGCACTATAAGGGCAAGCCCTTCAAAGGCCAAGGCTCCCAGAAGAAGCCGTGGGCGGGTAAGCAGAAGTCCGGCCAGTCCGGATCCGCTGCCCATAACAATGCGGCCTGAAGGGGCGCCCTCACCCGTTTCTGGGGTGGGGGGACTGTTTGCTCGGTTTTCTTCAACCCTGACTGGACCGCGTTCGGGACAGGTGGGTTCAGGAAATCGTTCGATCTGGTTACAAGATCGAGTTTCTCTCTCGGCCGGCGGGCAGATTTTTCCCCTCAAACCTTCAGCTGACTCCGGAGCGCTTGCAAGATCTGCACCTAGCGGTGTGGGACCTGCGGGCCCAGGGAGTGGTGGTTCCGGTGCCTCATCGGGACAGATTTCGGGGGTTCTATTCCAATCTGTTCACTGTGCCCAGAAAGGAGGGCAAGGTACGTCCGATTCTGGACTTGAAAGCTCTGAACCGCTTTGTGCGGGTTCGCATGTTTCGCATGGAATCCCTGCGCGGTGGTGGCTGCCCTGGTTCCGGGGGAATTCATGGCCTCCATCGACTTGAAGGATGCATACCTTCACATTCCCATTTTCGAGGGTCACCAGAGGTACCTTCGATTTGCCATTGCGGAGGATCATTATCAATTTGTGGCGTTGCCCTTTGGTCTCGCCTCGGCTCCGCGGGTTTTCACCAAGGTGCTTGCGCCGCTTCTGGCCTTACTGAGGGCCCAGGGCATTTCTGTCCTGGGGTATCTGGACGATATCCTGATTCGGTCCGCGACCAGTCAGGGCCTGGTGAACGACCTGTCCATCACGATGCGGACTCTGCAGGAATTCAGCTGGACGATAAATTTTCCAAAATCGACGTTGTGTCCGTTGGTTCGTCTTCCCTACCTGGGGATGATTCTGGACTCTGTTCAGGCGAAGGTCTTCCTGCGAAGTCAGGTCCCTCAGGGACAATCAGTGCTCGTCCCTCCGGACGTGTATGAGGTGTCTGGGGTTGATGGTTTCGGCTTTCGAGGCGATCCCCTTCGCCCAGTTTCACACACGGGAGCTTCAGGCGGAGGTCCTGGCCAAATGGGACGGGCGTCCGCAATCTCTGGATCTGCGACTGTTGTTGAGCCATCCCACCCGAAGGGGTCTTTTGTGGTGGCTCCAGTCCCCGGCAGTGTCGGGGGGGGGGCAAGTCCTTTCGTCCTTTGTCATGGACGGTGATCACCACGGATGCCAGCCTGTCGGGCTGGGGTGGTGTTCTGTCCGCCCAGGGAACTTGGTCGGTGGAGGAATCCTCCCTTCCGATCAACAGTCTGGAATTGCGAGCGATAAATCTCTGTCTTCTGCGTTGGACGGACAGGCTTCAGGGCCGTCCAGTTCGGGTGCAGACGGGCAATGCCACAGCGGTGGCCTACATCAACCACCAAGGGGGCACCAGGAGTGGCCGGGCGGCTCGGGAAGTAGCCGACATTCTGTCTTGGGCCGAGACGCACGTCCCGGCGATATCGGCAGTTCACATTCCGGGGGTGGAAAACTGGCAGGCGGATTATCTGAGCCGTCAGACCCTGGACCAGGGGCAATGGTCCCTTCACCCGGATGTCTTCTAGATGTTGTGCGCGAAGTGGGGGTCCCCAAATGTGGACCTGTTCGCGTCTCGTCTAAACAACAAGGTGGAAAGGTTCGTGGCAAGGACGCGCGATCCTCGGGCAGACGCCTCGGATGCGTTAGTGACGCCCTGGCATCAGTATCGCCTGATGTATGCCTTTCCACCGATTCAGCTGCTGTCCAGGTTCCTTTGCAGGTTGGCCTCGGAACCGAAAACGGTGATTCTGGTGGCACCAGACTGGCCTCGCCGGTCTTGGTACGCAGACCTTGTGAATCTGGCGGTCGACGTTCCGTGGCGTCTGCCACTTCGAGAAGATCTCCTGTCTCAAGGACCGATATTCCATCCTGCTTTACAGTCGCTGGCTTTAACGGCCTGGCTGTTGAAAGCCAGGTCCTGAAGGATAGGGGTCTTTCCCCCGAGGTCATTCCCACTTTGATCAAGGCTAGGAAGGACTCTTCGGGGAAGATTTACTACCGTACTTGGAAGGCTTACTTTGCCTGGTGTGAGTCCAGGGGGTATTCCCCTCACTCATACTCGGTGTTGAGAGTGTTGGCTTTCCTTCAAACGGGCGTGGACCAGCGTTTGGCGTTGGCCACGATTAAGGGTCAGATTTCTGCGCTGGCCGTTCTCTTTCAATGCCCTGTGGCGTCTAACTCTTTGGTTAGCACCTTTGTTCAAGGGGTGCGACATTTGGTCCCTCCTAGGAGGGAGCCTTTGCCTCCATGGGATTTGAACCTTGTTCTGTCCGTGTTGCAACATGCTCCTTTTGAAAATATCAGGGAGATCTCGTTGTCTTTGTTGTCCAAGAAGGTTGCCTTCTTAGTGGCGATCACTTCGGCTCGCAGGGTGTCAGAGCTGGCGGCCTTGTCCTGCAAGTCTCCGTATTCGGTGATTCACTTGGATAAGGTGGTCTTGCGACCTAACCCGTCTTTTCTTCCGAAGAGGATCTCGGCATTTCACCTTAATGAGGATATTGTTCTGCCTTCGCCCTGCGCGAAGCCTAAGCATCCGAAGGAGGTGGCTTTGCATTCCTTGGATGTTGTTAGGGCGATCAGGGTTTACCTGTCATCGACTAAATCCTTTCGCAAGTCGGATTCTCTCTTTGTCCTTCCTGAGGGACCTCGGAAGGGCATGGCGGCGTCGGCTGCTACCATCGCCAAATGGATCAGACAGACCATTGTGCAAGCCTATGCTTTGAAGGGGAAGGTTCCTCCTTTTCCTGTGAAGGCGCACTCTACCAGGTCTCTGAGTACGTCTTGGGCCTATCGTCATCAGGCTTCTGTGGCCCAGGTGTGTAAGGCGGCGACTTGGTCGTCCGTTCACTTTCTCGAAATTTTACAAGGTGGATGTTCAGGCATCGGCGGATGCTTCTTTTGGCCGCAAAGTTCTTAGTGCGGCAGTGCCTTAGGGTCCCTTGTTTGGGTCCTTGGCTGTTGGGGTGTTGTTACCCCTGGGTTACTTGTTTTTTCCTGGGTTGTTGCTCCCGTTGAGCACGTTTTTTCCTGTTGCCCAGTTGGTTCTCTTACTTTGGTAAGGTTCCTTTCTCTGATGTGGGTACTGCGTTGCTTTAGGCGCGGCTGCTTTTTTTCCCACCCCTCATGTCTACACTGCTATGGGACGTCCCCATTAGTGACGAATATGAAGAGGCGGCGACTGTCGGAGGACGTAAGAGAAAACTGAATTTTTGTAAAATCTTACCTGTAAAATTCCTTTCTCTGAGTCCTCCGACAGTCGCCGCCCCCGCCCCTCTTTTGGGGTTTGTTTATGTACTCTACTGCTATTCTACTGAAACTGAGTTGGTATGCAGGAAGCAGGGAGGTATTGACTGAGGGGACCACCCCCTGGGGTGGGATATGTTAAGAGCTTTGATATTAATATTAATATATTCTGTTGCCTAGCTACTCCTACGGAGATAAGGTCAATAACCCCATTAGTGACGAATATGAAGAGGCGGCGACTGTCGGAGGACTCAGAGAAAGTTATTTTACAGGTAAGATTTTACAAAAATTACGTTTTTTTTGGATGGTATTTGATCACCTGTGAGGTTTTTATTTTTTTGCGCTATAAACAAAAAAGGAGCGACAATTTTGAAAAAAAAAAATATATTTTTTTAACTTTCTGCTATAAAACACAGGCAATAAAAAAAAAAAACACTTATTTTAGGCCAATATATATTCTGCCACATATTTTTGGTAAAATAAAAATCCCCATAAGTGTATATTGATTGTAGATGCAATAACTTTTGTGCAAACCAAACTAGAAGATAGATTTATGGCCTTTTTTTTTTTTTTTTTTTTTTTTTTTTTTCTGAGCTGCAACATTGAGGCAGACAGATCGGACCCCTAACTGATGCTTTGAGGGGACCAATGACACTACTGTAATGAGTGCTAAAATATGCACTGTTAGTTTACTAATGACACTGACAGGGAAGAGGTTAACACCAGGGCGATCAAAGGGTTAAGTGTGTCCCTTGGGGGTGCTTTCTAACTGTGTGGGGGAAGGTCTCGCTAGATGAACATAGATATTTGTGTTCCTAAATAGGAGGAACACAAGATCGGGGTGTTCATCTCTGACGGAACGGTCGGTCTGCTTTGTTTACATCTGCAGACTGACCTTCTGCCTCAATGGGGAGAGATCGCGGGTGACCAGCAGACATTGCGTCCACCAGACCCGCTGATTGGCTCCTCTTCTGGCCAATCAACGCGCGCCCCCACTGGCTATTGCAGGAAACGACGTACAGGTACGTCGTTTCGCGCAATAGAGCCGACTTGCTGCAGTACATGTACTGCTTGTGGTTGGAAAGTGGTTAAGGATGCATGGCAGGGGGGGTGTCCTATGCCTACATACGTTTGCTAATAGGTGTCCCTCGTTTTAAAATAAAAGATGCAGCGCTACAGGCAAATTAGTCCAATAGTCCTTTAGCAGGGATCAGCTGATTAGGCAGATGAGTAACACCAGCAAACCACCAACCACGCTGCCTCTTACAATCCGGCTGATATTATGAGAGCATTCAGATATACCATCACAGGCTCATCCGGTCTCCTCAATCCCAGCAGAACTCCCATGTTCGATAGTGACTTCAAATAATCAATTTCCCAGGGAAAGACACTCTAGTCCACTGATGGCGGCATACAGATCCAGTACTCCTTCACCAGCATCCTGGGCCCCGGCTCTGTTCCGCACTCCACAAAACTTTACGCATCTTCCTCCGATGTGTTTTCACCTCAGTGTGTTCCTCGTTCCAGTCTCAAAAAGTTGGGGAAGTATGACATTGTTCCAAGCTGGACCGATGTAATTATGTAATACAGATAATTCCTGGAGCTCACCTTTTTAAAGTGTTCACTTTTTATAAAAAATGAAAAGGTGAAGTAACACCCTACACCCTCCCGGTCCCCGCTGCTCTGTGGATGATAGTTTCACAGTCCTCTCAACCCAATGCAGGGATCCGGGTGCTTGAAAACTGCTCTGTTCTCCCTCTTTTCCTAGGGATGCTGGGATATAGCCTCAGGCAAAATCTTTACACCGGACACCTGAAAGAGTGACTGAAAGATGGCTGCATCTCCAGCCACACGCTTTGGTTTCATCTGTTGGTCCCGAAGTGCCTACAGGATGCAGTAATGACACAGGGCCGGTAGCTGAAACCACATCGCATGGCAGGGAATGTAGGTATCTGTTACTCCTGGAGGGGATGGATGTTAACATTTTCCTGGAGGCTGCAGTTCTGCGAAGGAGTGCGAAATGGAATAGGGGGAGCATTAAAGTGTATCTGCGGTAGGGCGATTATTAGGGTCACGATTCGATACGATTTGATTCCGCGATGCATCACGATTAACGCCCATGGTTATTTTATCTGTTCTTAAAACAAACAGGACACTACAAGAGAGGGTCAGAGGCCACAAACAAACTACAGGAGAGGGTCAGAGACCACAGACACACTACAAGAGAGGGTCAGAGACCACAGACACGCTATAGGAGAGGGTCAGAGGCCACAGACAAACTACAGGAGAGGGTCAGAGACCGCAGGGACACTACAGGAGAGGGTCAGAGACCGCAGAGACACTATAGGAGAGGGTCAGAGACCGCAGAGACACTATAGGAGAGGGTCAGAGACCGCAGAGACACTATAGGAGAGGGTCAGAGACCGCAGAGACACTATAGGAGAGGGTCAGAGACCGCAGAGACACTATAGGAGAGGGTCAGAGACCGCAGAGACACTATAGGAGAGGGTCAGAGACCGCAGAGACACTATAGGAGAGGGTCAGAGACCGCAGAGACACTACAGGAGAGGGTCAGAGACCGCAGAGACACTACAGGAGAGGGTCAGAGACCGCAGAGACACTACAGGAGAGGGTCAGAGACCGCAGAGACACTACAGGAGAGGGTCAGAGACCGCAGAGACACTACAGGAGAGGGTCAGAGACCGCAGAGACACTACAGGAGAGGGTCAGAGACCGCAGAGACACTACAGGAGAGGGTCAGAGACCGCAGACATGGTACAGGAGACGGTATCAAGAGCAAGTATTTGGCTCTTGATAGCAAGTATCAAAGCTCTAAACAAGTAGTTAATTTTCCAGCTAATTTGGAGAACATATCCCCTACACCTAAGAGATCAACTCAGGCACGGCAGTCTCTAGCTCATAAACCAATGTACTTTTCTCTGTCGCTCATTGACAGACGTAGTCCTCAGTGATTCAACACCCTCGGGTTATGCTGCCCTCCACAGGAGTAGGACTAGACAGGAAAGAAAATACTCTGGCCACAGTCCCCGAGGGTATATCCTCTCTCTCTCTCTGCTACAGCAAATCAGTTTTTTTTCTGTCTAGTTAGGAGTAAGGACCTAGATACCTTGCTGGGATCTTCGGTCCTGGCAGGATTTTTTTCTTAGAAAGATTTTTTTTTTTTTAGACAGCTTTTTTCTCCAGTGTTCCTGTGAGATCTTCAAGCAAGAAAGCTGAACTGGGCGACGGGCTGGATGTTGAGATCCAGTGGTCACCCCAGTTCAGCCTGCGAGCGCGTGCAGGCCATAGCTCCGCGCTGGGTCGGCCGCGACATAGTTCCACTGGACGGGGACTGACCCTGCGAGTTAAACGTCTCGCTGAAACGCCGAAGACCAGGAGTCACTGCGTCCGTATTGGTCGACAGCCCTCCCACCCCGGTGGAGAGGGGTACTGTCAGGAGTTGGCGCCCGCCTGGTTCCGGTATGGTGAGTAGTATGTTCCCCCCCTTTCCCCCGACGGGTCTTGTGGTGAACGCGGGCCCCTCTCTGTATGGTAAGGATGGGTTCCCCTCTATCCTATAACATGGCACAGATTCTCCTATTTGAGTGTGATTTTTGTGTACAAAAAGCCAGGAGGCTTGGTTTGGGAGCTGACAATCTAATTGCAAGTATGTTTAAATGATTGTAATCAGTGGCAGTACTAGAATCTTACTGTGATAGATATGGTATCCTACCTGTCAGAAGCCACAGGACATGTATACTGCTTTCCAGGTCATTCCTCCAGCAAAAGCATGCCTCCCGACGGCCACGCGGTCCGCCAGGGTCCGGTACCGCCGGCCACGCGGATCACCATGTAGAGAGAGGTTTATTGATGCCGAGATACTCTGCAGTCACGCCGCTATCCTGTAAATGTCCGCCGCCATTGTTTGGTAGATCGCACGAGGCCGCCATTTTGGCGTAGCCTCGTGTCTCCAGCATGGGGGCGGCCATGTTTGAGGTGACTCAAAACACCTCGTGGAGCTAGGGGAGGCGCCGGAAGGCGTACAGAGGGGCGGAGCCGCCTCCTTTCTTCCCAGGCAGCCAGCCAAGAGACTTCCTGTCTGTTCTAGACAGTGCTGAGACAAGTTGCAGTAAACTCTGAGCATCAAGTGGTGAGCCTAGGGGTCTATCTCTCGCTCGATAGGGGTCCCTAAGCAGGTAACATTGAGGGGCTTTGTGGCGCTGGGGGTCTGAAAAAAAAAAAAAAAGTTTATTTATTTTTTTTTTTTGGATTGATTGTTTTCCGGGTAGTAACTGGAATTATCATGGACCCTGCCACACAGGTAACCCCACCTGTTTCCCTCGAGGGGGCTGCGGCACCCGCCGGTGCACAGAATATAGATGCATTTACAGCAGTTTTGGAGTCTTTGGTGGCTCGGGTGGAGACCGCCTGTCAGGAACGGGGGTCAAGAAAGCGACCCCCGCCTACCCCTATATCATCTGACACTTCAGACCTCAGGTAAAGTTCCTTCAGACAGTGAGGAGGACGTTCATGCTTCTGCCATAATTCGGGAAGAAGCATTGGTGGACGCACTAGTTGTGGCGGTTCGGGAAACCTTAAGACTTGAGGTTTTACCGGCAGAGGCAACTGAAACAGACTCCCTTTGGTACTAACAAACCCACCAAAACGGTGAAGGTTTTTCCTGTACCCAAGTGTTTTGGTAATAAAATTAAAGAAGACTGGGAGCATTCTAAACGTACCTTTTACTATTTCCAAGCGTATTGCTAGACGCTATCCGTTTGAGTAATCCCTCATTAAGAAATGGACGGTACCACCAGTGGTGGATCCACCTATTTCCAGACTGAATAAAACCACGGTTATTCCAGTGGAGGACACTTCGTCCTTTAAGGACCCGGTGGATCGGAAGGTAGAAGCGGAGTCCCGCACTATCTTTTCCCTGATAGGGTCAGCCTTTAGACCAGTAATTGTCATTGGTCTAGTTTCCCAGACACTAACGGAATGGGCGAGATTGGTGCGCCAGGACCTGAAGGGGAAAGATATCCCCCAGGGAACATCTGAATTGATGGAACAGATCATACAAGGACTACAGTTCATCTGTGACGCAGCCTTGGATGCTACCCCCCTATTAGGGCATGTCAGCGGTAATCCTCAGACGTGTGCTGTGGTTAAAATGCTGGTCAGCAGACCTAGGTTCCAAAAAGACCTTGACGAATCTTCCCTTTCAGGGGAATCGCCTATTTGGGGCCACCCTAGATGAGATCATTAAGGATGCCACTGGGGGCAAGAGCACTTTCTTGCCACAGGCTGCTAAAGCTAAAGGACCTTGTAACAAGCGGGGACCTTTCTTTACCGCCCATAAAGGGTTTTTGCGCCCGACTGCTGCAAGCGGGAAGGGCAAGGCTCCTCCAGGAGGGTTCAAGAAGGGCTGGTCGGACAAACAAAAGACCGACTCAGCCAAACCTGAAGCAAAGGATTACACAGCCTGAAGGTGCGCCCCCACCCGGCTTGAGGGTGGGGGGACGTTTTCACCGGTATTCAGGGCATTAGATCGAGCATCGACCACTGCTACCGGTGCGATTCTTCCCTTCCAACATTTAAGTACTACAGGGAGCGGTAGTTACCGTTCCCTGAACAGATCTTTTTCTTTACCTTTTCCAAAGATTAGTCTCAGTTCCCCACAAGAATCGGATCCGGTTGAACAGACAGACCAAGAAGCCTCTAGCCGGGTGACTTTGGTCCCTGAGATTCAACCAGGAGAGATCACCGTTCCTGATAGGAATCAGGTGTCTGATAAATGTGTGGGAACGGAGAACGATCAGACTTTGTCGGATGGTCGGGGCCAGATAGCTCTAGGGCCGCCTGGTTCAGATCCAGTCAGCGCCAGTGGTCCTAGAAATTCTAGGCTGGCCTCGTCAAGCCGATCTACCCGACTTGGACATGCGAGTCGCGGACGTTCCTTGGGAACTTTGTCTCAGGGAGTGTCTGCGGTCTCAAGGACCAATCTTCCATCGTGCTTTACAGTCGCTGGTTTTAATGGCCTGGCCATTGAGACCCAGGTACTGAAGGACAGAGGGTTGTCAGCTTCAGTTATTCCTACCCTTATTAAAGCAAGGAAAGCGACTTCCAGCAAGGTCTATTATCGCACATGGAAGACTTATATCGCGTGGTGCGAATCTTTAGGGATTCCTCCACGTACCTATTCGGTGACCCGAATATTGGCCTTTCTGCAAAAAGGGGTTGAGCAGAAACTAGCCTTGAGCACCATCAAGGGTCAAGTTTCAGCATTGGCAATCTTCTTTCAGAAGCCTTTAGCTACTAAGTCCTTGGTGCGGAATTTCATCCAGGGGGTGCGGCACCTGGCTCCACCAGTCCGCGCGCCCTTACCGCCCTGGGATCTTAATTTGGTTTTGTCGGTTCTACAGAAACCTCCCTTTGAAAACATCAGGGAGATTCCCTTGCTTACATTATCCCAGAAGGTAGCCTTCTTGGTGGCTATCACGTCTGCATGCAGGGTGTCAGAACTGGCTGCTTTATCATGCCAGTCCCCATACTTAGTGATTCATAGGGATAAGGTAGTGCTTCATCCTAAGCCATCCTTTCTTCCAAAGGTGGTTTCAGATTTTCATCTGAATGAAGATATTGTACTACCTTCCTTGTGTCCTCAGCCCAATCATCATCGGGAACATGCGTTGCATTCCTTGGATGTGGTTCGGGCAATCAGGTTATACCTGAAGGCGACGGAATCGTTCCGTAAGACGGATTCACTTTTTGTGATCCCGGATGGCCCCAGAAAGGGGTTGCCTGCATCTGCCGCGACTATCTCCAAATGGATCAGACAGACGGTGGTACAGGCTTATTCTATTAAGGGTCGGAATCCTCCGTTCCCTGTTAGGGCGCACTCCACACGAGCGCTCAGTACTTCCTGGGCCTTCCGCCATCAGCCGTCAGTGGTCCAGGTATGTAAGGCGGCCACCTGGTCGTCGGTACATACCTTTACAAAATTTTACAAGATTGATGTGATGGCATCGGCGGATGCCTCATTTGGCCGCAAGGTTTTGCAGGCCGCAATTTGAGGAGACCGATGGTCTACCTCAAGGGTTTTTTTCTGTTGAAAAATTTCTGTTGAGTCTCATCACTGAGGATGAGCATTGTAAACTTCTAGTTGGCACCGGTTGGGCCTTCTAGATTGGATTTGATTTCCATTTTCCCACCCCTCATTTGTGGTACTGCTTTGGGACGTCCCGAGGGTGTTGAATCACCGAGGACTACGTCTGTCAATGAGCAACAGAGAAAAGCGGATTTTTGTAAAATCTTACCGTAAAATCCTTTTCTCTTAGCTCATTGACAGACGTAGTACCCGCCCTCTGTTTTTGAGTTGGGTTGGGTTAAATTCTCTAAACACTGCTTTGTGACATAACTGATTTGCTGTAGCAGAGAGAGAGAGGATATACCCTCGGGGACTGCCCCTAGGTTGTGGCCAGAGTATTTTCTTTCCTGTCTAGTCCTCCTGTGGAGGGCAGCATAACCCGAGGGTGTTGAATCACCAAGGACTACGTCTGTCAATGAGCTAAGAGAAAAGGATTTTACGGTAAGATTTTACAAAAATCCGTTTTTCCTTGAATCTAGACATCTATGTAAAGTACTCCACTAGTAATAGACTTATGGGCCATACACACTATAAGATTTTCTGAAGACTTTTTTCCTTTAGATTTACCAAAACCATATAATATGAGGTCAAACCTAAACACTTTCAATTTGTATGCAATCTGACAGGCCCTTGCACTACATAGAAAAGGTAAATCTGAAGGAAAAAGTCTTCAGAAAATCTTATAGTGTGTATAGCCCTTTAGTTTGGTAATGGATGTAGTCCCAGAAGTAATCAACAAAGCTGCAAGGCAATCCAATGTAGTTACAAGTAGAAACTTTGCACATTTCCCCAATTAAATCACAAGAATTCTGAAAGGTTTTAACAGGTTGCCTTTCATTGACTTACTAATTAGTCTATGGGTTCACTTCCTTTTTCCCCCAGCACTGTGAATGTTTAATGGGTGTGTTCAATAAACACACAAGAAATTAGAATTGTTTGTGTGTTATCAGTTTAAGTTCAGTGTGTGTGTCTATTGTTGTTGTGAGTCTGTTGTTGTGAATATCTGAGGATCAGATCACATTTTATGGCAAATTACTGCAGAAAACCAATTATTCCGGGAAGTTGACATGCATCTTCAAAATCTTGTTTTTTCTCTCTCCTCTTCAGGGGTGGGCTCCTCTTCCTCATCGCTATGGGATTTAATGGGCAATGTACTTGTTACTCCTCAGTATGTACGTCTGACCCCAGACCAGCAAAGCAAACAGGGGGCCATCTGGAACCGAATGGTAAGATATCTACAAAATCGTTAGTTCTCAATTAATGATGTGTCTGAGAAAATGATTTTGAAACCCAGGATTTAACAGGTGCTCCCATGTTTTGGGATTTGGGATGGCAGTGTCAAAATATAGTGGTAGTAGTGAAAACTTCTTCTTCTCTTGTAGGAAACTTCATATGTTTGGAAAAGGGGATATTCCTTATCCAGAGTCTGGCGGACACAGCGGGTTGATGGGGAAAGATTAATTTTTCAATCATTGACTGACCTAGCTCCTGTTTTTTTTTTTTTTTTTTTTAACCATTGGGTTATACTGCCCCCTACAGGAGTAGGACACTAAGCAGAAAAAAGTCTGGCTAGGCTACGCCTATAGGCAGTCCCTGGGGTATACTCCCTCTCTCTGCTATAGGTACTCCAGTTTTTTTTTTTTTTTTTTATTCTGCCTAGTCAGGGGTAAGGACCTAGTACCTTGCTGGGATCTCTGGTCTTTTTATTTTTTTTTTCCTGTGAGATCTACAATCAGTTGAAGGACTGGGCTACAGGCTGGATAATCTAGATCCAGTTGTCACCTCAGTCTGGCTAGCGAGCGCACGCAGACCTCAGCTTCGTGCTAGGCCGACCACAACCTAGCCACACCAGACGGGTACTGGCCTGCCAGTTAAACGCCTTGCAAGGTCGCATATGACCTGGTCTGTGCCCGAGTCGCAGGGTTCCTCCTGGCCGACAAACCCCCTATTTTGATGGAGAGGAGGTTCTGTCTGGAGCGGTGCCCGTCTGGTTCCTGGTATAGTAAGTAACTGTCTCCCCCTGGAGGGTTTTGGGGTGGACGTGGGCCCCTCCTTGGGACAGTCGGACCCTAGGGTTCCCCTCCCTCCTGTTAGGAACCCCCCTCATGGTGGTCCATCTCACGCCCCCCCCCCCTCTCCTTCATATGCTCTGGGGCTGTGGGCGTGGCCTTGTCCACACCCTGGGGGCAGGGTGCTGTGCTGGGGGCAGGCCGAGTGGGCTAAGCTTTTACACCATGACCTGGAGAGGGAGCAGCTCCCCCCTGCCTTTGCTGAGCTGGCAGACCAATTGGTCCAGTGGCTGCAGTTTAGCTGTGATGCCTCTTTGGACTCAGCTCCCCTAGTTGCTAGGCTCTCTGTTTCAGCAGTGGTCCTTCTGCGTATTTTTTTTGCTCAAATGCTGGTCTGTGCACCAGACTTCTAAAAAGGCCTTGACTGATTTTTCCTTTTCAAGGCGATCGCCTGTTTGGAGCTACCCTAGATGACCTCATTAAGGGTCTCACAGGGGGGAAGAGTACCTTTTTTCTTTTGCAGGCTAGTAAGGGCAAGGACCCTCGTCGTAGATGTGGGCCATCCTTCTCAGCTAATACTTTTTTTTTTGTCCCTCAGGGGCGACTGACAAGGGATCAAAGCCTTTCAGGACCTCCACTGGTGGATCCAAGTGAACGTTGTCTGGCTTGGTTCTTTCCTTCCAACTTGTGCCTGTCCCTAGACCGCTTACAGGGTCTGTTTTGGGGCGGTGCAAGACCTGTTACTTCAAGGGGTAATTAACACGGTTCCGACATCGGAACGTTTTCAGGGTTTTTACTCAAACCTGTTTACAGTTCCCAGGAAGGAAGGCAAGGCTGTATCAGTGTAAGGAGAGGAGAGAGCTCAACCCCTGCATGCCTCTGATTGTTTACGTTGTGATCGCTCTGTCATTGGATGGAGCGATCACGTGGTAAAGGGCCGCTGTGATTGGCCCTTTACCGTGATCTGTGACGCAGAACCCTGCGCAAACGAACACTTCCATGTGCGCGCCCCAGGGGGTGCGTAGAAAGCGCAGGGTCTGGAGGATGTCCCTGTACGCCCCCCCAGAACTAGCTGACCGTGCTGTAGCCTTCATTTGGCTATGGCCTGTTCGGCAAGTGGTTAAGGCTCCATTAACACCTGAGCATTTTGAAGAGTCAAGCTACAAAACGCCCAACATTCAAAATCCTATGTGTTTTAATGGTGGTTGCTCACATGAGTGCTCATTTGCCTGTAGCTCAATGCCTGGCAATACAAAAGCTGTATGAGTTGCTTACTTTTGAGGCAAAAATTGGTGTTTTGGCCTCCATAGAATAGGAACATTTGAAAATGCATGCATTGAGTGTTTTCATACTTTTTCTAAAGCTCTTTTTAGCCTGTACGTTTTCCTCCCCCCTAGTGCTTTCAATTGACTAAAACAAAACCCCTGAAGCTTCAATGCACATGTAAAATGCTTTAAATATGGTTCTAAAATGTTTGTGTATATAAATGAAGCTTTTTGAATAAAGTGAATATGCCAGAAAACCACTCCGCTGAGGAGCGAATGCAGCGTTAAGCGCACGTTTATCATGTACCACAGGTTCTTCAAATGAGTTTCAACGGTTTAGGAAAATAACATATATAATTATTGACTTGAAGCAAACTTGTATTGGAGTAATATGTAAGCTGCCATTGCAGATCTCTTCTTTTGATACAACTTTACTTATCTAAATGGTACATTGACCCTCTTGCTTCATTAGTTTGAATCACAGTGCCTGTATGCAGATAAGGACTTCTGACTTTTCTTTGACATTTCTGTTCTGTATAGGTCTTCTGGGCACATGATTTAGACAGAAGTTTAGGTGTATTTCATGCCAAATGTTGGCTTTTTTTTAAGTTTTGAATAGTGTGGAAGTGTTAGATTCACTGTTGCCTTTTTATTGCTATCCAGGGCTTCGGTTATGTGTTTTCCCCCTCCATTTCCTTTACAGCCCTAGTTTTGCAAGACCGGAAGTGAAAGAGTAACTGCAATAGAAAGGGGGAGGGGGAATATATAAATATATCTATCATCTAATTAAAAAAAATAAAATAAAATAACCAGCATGTTGTACTTGCCTGCTCTTTGCAATGGTTTGTACAGAACAGCTCTGTTTCTCCTCTTCTGGGGTTCCCCGCTTGAGCTCCTGACTCCTCCTCTTCAACAGTTGCCCCCATAGAAAGCCACTTTCAATGGGGCACTCACGCAGGCTCGCTCCTGAACTGCCCTGTCTGCGCCCATTGATGCCCCCCACTCCCTGATCACTGGATTTGATTGACCACAGCAGGAACCAGTATCTCCAGCTGCTATCAATCTACTCGGTGAGGAGGGACAGAGCCAGGAGCACTCTTTTTCACATCGCTGCATCAGATCGGGCTTCAGTAAATATAAGGGCGGATTCTGCAGCACAGAAGATTTTTTTTTTTTTTTTTTTTTTTAAAACCCTTTAAGACTTTAGAACCACTTTAATTTCTGCCTGTGTTCATAATGAAGAATATAACCTTCCCCTTGCTTCCTGTCTGGTGTCTGGCAAAACCAAACAGGTGTTCTACCTTCACCCCACTCTGTTCAATACCCCCACACAAAAAAAGAAAAAAGTTTGGCTTGACATGCTTTTTAAGTCAAAGGGTCAGCATAACAGACGGGGAACTAGCCTTTCCAGATGGAGGTCAGCAATGAAAGCCTCCTAAATATTTTTCAGGACAGGATATCAATTATAACCACAATGGATTGTTTGAAAAACATTTAGACCTAGTTAGAGGGTACTAGTATTTAATGTACAAATGACGATAGGTACTGATGAGGATATCCATCCAAGGGAGTACTTGGCAGTTTATCAGTGTGCAAGTGTGCCTTTAATAATACAGTGTTTGTGTTTTCAGCCATGTTATTTGAGAGATTGGGAGCTACAAGTCCACTTCAAAATTCACGGTCAGGGTAAGAAGAACTTAAATGGTGATGGCTTCGCTCTCTGGTACACTAAGGATCGGATGCAGCTAGGTAAAGATGGTCATCTTCTCTCTCCATCTTTTATTTTAAAGCACTGTATTTTGAATATACACTGAGGCTTGTGTTGTGTTACAGGTTCTGTGTTTGGGAGCAAAGATAACTTTGTTGGTCTAGGTATATTTGTAGACACCTACCCAAATGAGGAGAAACAACATGAAGTAAGTCTGCCCTTTCACCAATACATTACTCCTTGCATGTCCTTTATTTGTGTATTCATGTAGGCAGTGATCAAACTGAGTTTTAACTTGGCAGCCTGTCAGCCTATACAGGTCCAACAGGCTCCAGGAGTAAAGGACGCATGTGGATGTTCTTGCATTCTATAGCCACTTCCAGACCAGGCCTTTTCTGACACTTTGTTTTCGTGTAACAATCAGTATTTTTTGCTAGAAAAATTACTTTGAACCCCAAAACCTAAAAAAAAAAAAAAAATGTTGCACAGCTGAGTAAATAGATTCCAAACCTGTCACGCTTTAAAATTGCACATGCCGGTTTAGTTATTTTTACACTGTTGCTTAAAAAAAAAAAAAAAAATTGTATCCCTTTTATTGCTGTCACAAGAAATGTAAACATCCTTGTGACCGCAATAGGCATGTGACAGGTACTTTTTATGGAGAGATCTAAGACCCCCTAAATCCCTCCTCTGCCCTTTTTTAAGCATCTGATCACACCAAGATCTGTGTGTTCCCCAATCGCCTTTCAGAACAGCACCTGGGGAGAGTGCAGCTTGAGAATATGGGCTATTTAAAGTATGAGATGGACAAAAGGGCAGACTCTCTCCTTTAAAGCGTGGGACTTCACTTTGTCCAACCTCAAGCTCGCAAAGGCATCCACTGTGGTTTCCAGGAATCTAGAGGGCTGGCTGGATCAGCTGAAAGAGCAATTGGAAGCCGGGACCTCTACGAAAGATCTGCTGGAATCCTTTCCTCTCCTTTTTTAAAAGCGTTAAAATATATAGCAGATGCTTCGGCTGAGGCAGGGAAGATGTCGGAAAGGTCTTTAGCCTTGGTCAACCCGGCCAGGCGATCCATCTGACTTAAGACTTGGCCTCGGGACTCTTCTAAGGTCAAATTGTGTGGGATACCTTTCTTGGGCGATTCTTTTTTTTTTTTTTTTTTTTTTTTTTCGGTCCAGATCTTGAGTCAGTACTGGATAGGACAGCTGATAAGAAAAAAAGCTTTCCCCCAAAGTTTTGTACTGTTCTGCATTCCCAAAGAGATGGTAACCAGGGCCAAAAGAGGAAATGGACCTTCCAGAAGGGCAAGGGAAGAGGAGTGCTTTTCAGTCCCCCGGATCAGTCTGCTAAAAACAAGTGACAGGATGCTAACCCCCCTCATCGGGAGGTGGCTTAGCATCCTTTATTCCACAATGGGAGACAACAACCTCAAGCCCTTTCATCAGGAACATCATTAGCCAGGGTTACAACCTAGAGTTTTCCAAAACCCCTCCAAGCAGGTTCTTTGTCACCAGACTTCCAAAGGACAAAGAGATGGCTTCTGCAATGATGTCCCTCTTAGAGTAGCTGATGCAACAGGAAGTCATAATTAAAGTTCCCAAAGATCAGGAGGGCCAGCTTTTTACTCCGAAAACCCTCTGGATAGTTCAGTTTGATCCTGAATCTGAAGATTCTGAACAAGTTAATCTGATACAAACACTTCCAGATAGACACAATCTATTTAGTGAAGAAGTTATTGTCACCAGGTTGTTTCTTGGCATCACTGGATCTAAGCGATGCATATCTACACATCCCCACCAGCCCAGTCATCTCAAAAATTTCTCCGCTTGGCTGTCTATCTGGGAATAATTTTTTGGCATCTCCAATTCAGAGCCCCACCTTTCGGTCTGTCAGCCTTCCCCAGGGTATTCACAAAAGTAATGGCAGAAGCACCCGGGGGGGGGGGGGGGGCTTGGGTTGTTGCTAAATCTCGAGAAATCCACCTTGGTTCCGGCTCAGGAGGTGTGTTTCTTGGGTTACGCTATAGATTCAGTATGCCAAAAGATCTTTTTCCCACGAGAAGATGGGGTAGGTCCAATCTGCAGTAAGTCGGATGGAGACCAACCTCTCTGAGTCAGTCCGGATGGCCATGGCGACCCTGGGGCAACTTGTGGTATCCATTCTGGCTGTTTAGTGGGCCAGACTGCATTCTCGTCTGCTCCAAAGGGAAAGTGTGAAGAGAGACCTGCGGTGGTGGTGGAACCCGATCAACCTGACAGAGGGTCTTTCCTGGTCTTTTCCCCAGGACAAAGGGCTGACTTCAGATGCTAGCGTGTGGGGTTGGGGAGCCCACTCGAATGTACTGGCGGGTCTTGGTCAAAGACAGAGGCCAGAAAATCGTTCAACTGGAGGGAACTAGCTAGAGCTTAGGGGACAGCATGTGCAGGTCCTTTTGGACAACATAACGGCAGTAGCCTATGTGCCCAAACAAGGGGGAACAAGAAGCAGGGGTCTTTTGGAGCTGGCCTTGCAGATCCTCACTTGGGCAGATCGCAATGTGGCCCCTCTGTCTGCCATTCACCTAAAGGGGTCACAGAATCTACTAGCAGATCTACGTGGGTACACCCCTCGCATTGTTGTAAATATTTTATTATATCTTTTCATGTGACAACAATGAAGAAATGACACTTTGCTACAATGTAAAGTAGTGAGTTTAATGCTTGAATAACAGTGTAAATTTGCAGTCCCCTCAAAATAACTCAACACACAGCCATTATTTTGTCTAAACCTCTGGCAACAAAAGGTGAGTACATCCCTAAGCCCCGGTTCACACTTATGCGAGTGCGGGAAGGCTGCGAATCCGCAGCCTGTTCCCGCATCGCACACGCACCCCCGGCAGTTCACACTGCCATATGCGATACGCTGGGGGTGTCAATGTAATCTTAACGACACCCCCAGTTTGATCGCATATCACAGTGCGATCGTGCAGATCGCACAAGTGTGAACCGCTGTGCGATCCGATCCTGATGCGGCTTCCAAAAAGGGTCCCTGTGCGTGTTGGCTGCGGTGCGAATTTAGCCATACAAAGTGTATGGCTGAACTCGCACCGCACAGCCGATCGCATGTAATGAAGGAGCAGTGCGCTCCGACATTACATGCGAACCCGGCACTCGCACAAGTGTGAACCGGGGCGAAGTGCAAATGTTCAAATTGGGCCCAAAGTGTCAATATTTTGTTTGGCCACCATTATTTTCCAGCACTGCCTTAACCCTCTTGGGCATGGAGTTCACCAGAGCTTCACAGGTTGCCACTGGAGTCCTCTTCCATTCCTCCAGGTGCTGTCCTGAAAGGCTCTTGACTAAGGTTTCCGAATGCTTTTGATTTTTCTTTTTTTTTTTTTATGGTTGCGTTGACATCTGGGTAAACCGGAAGTGATGTCAGGTCATCGCTTCCGGGTTATCATAGCCGAGAGACGATCAAAGCCAATCCAGCCTTTGTTCGGCTCTCCTATCAGCTGGCGGAAGCGGCATCTGGTTGCTTGGATCTCCCGGTGGGACGGAAGAGCCTGAGAAAGCCATGTAAGACGGTGGGAGGGCATCCCATGTCCCCTCCTGCTGCTTTAAAAAAAGCAATTCAGCGGCTAAATACCCGCTAGGATTGCTTTTAACCACTTGCTGACCGCCGCACGACTATCTACGTCGGCGGTCAGCCCCTCACAGGCAAACTAACGTAGGGCTACGTTGCTTGCTTGTGAGGGTCTAGGGATCGCGCGGTCACGGACCCCCCCCCCCGCGCGTGTGACCAGCGGACCCGATGTCCGCCGGCCACTCGGCGATCGGCGGGGGAGAGGGAGAATGTTAGGCAGCTTGTATAAACAAGCTGCCTGTCATTCTTCTCGCTGTAAAGACACTGATCACATGGATCTACTATGTAGATCCGTTGATCAGTGTCCTTACAGCTCAAGCCACAGCCAATCACAGTAGAAAGCACGCCCCTAGGGACACACACAGCCCCTCCCTCCCAAATAAAGTTAACCCCTTCACTACCAGTGTATTTTTACAGTAACAGTGCATATATATAGCACTGATTACTGTAGAAATGTCACAGGTAACCCCAAAAGTGTCAAAAATGTCAGTCAAGGGTCCGATCTGTCCGCCGCAATGTCGCAGTACCGCAAAAAAAATCGCAGATCGCCGCCATTACGCGTTAAAAAAAAAACAACAAAAATGACAAATCTTTCCCTTTGTTAGTAAACGCGATAACTTTTGCGCAAACCAATCAAAATACGCTTTTTGCGTTTTTTTTTTTTTTTTTACCAAACATAGGTAGCATAAAACAAATTGGCCGAAAATTGACGCTCTTTTTTTGTTTATAGCGCGTGATCAAAAAATCGCACAGGTGATCAAATACCACCAAAAGAAAGCTCTGTGAGAAAAAAAGGACGTCAAATTCGTTTAGGTACAGCGTCGCACGACCGCGCAATTGTCCGTTAAAATCACGCAGTGCCGAATCGCAAAATACCCCCTGGTCGGAATGGGGGTAAAATCTTTTGGGGCTTAAGTGGTTAAAAGAGCGCTGACTGCCAGCTTTAAAAAACGGTACTGGGATGTTGCTTGCAGCTGCAGGCATTCTCCCAATACAACCACTTGAAATCCAGTGACATACAGGTACATCGCTGGTCCGCAAGTGGATAGAAAAACTCAAATGGTTTCTGCTGTAATTTTTAAAGATGTTTTGGCTGCCTTGTTTTTGGATTTGTCAGTCATGATTTATATGGTATTTAACCTCATTCTTAAAATTATTTGAAACAGAACGGTTTGTGTTGCCAAGGTCAACCAATCAAATCATTTATTCTAACCTTCACTAGAAGAATGAAAAAGTAATCTGGTTCCTATGGACCTCAGTCTCCAGACAGATATATTGTTGGAGGTTGTTCCTAAATGGAAGTAACAGTAGTCTGTAAAAAAAAAAAAAAAAAACAGTCTTGCTTTTAGTCCCCCCCCCCCCCCCATCTATATAATCTGACTAAAATTGCATTAATTTTGTTAAAATATTTTATAGTTATGTTGGGGATTGAGCATTTCTTAATAGAGATTATACTTCTTGGTGAAAATGAAACTGATATCTATTCTTTAGGAAATACCATAATGGTTTTCTTTTGAGGAGTCCATTCATAAGATACTAGTGTGCCTGAACTGAGAAACAGGGAATTTGGAGTACTGATCATCTAAGGATGAAGGAGTACTGAGTTTTTATCTTTAGTTTAGCCGATCCAATTGCGGTCAGTATTGGAAGAACACGCTTGTATGCAGTTTTGTTCAGTGAGGGCCGAATAGAAGACTGACCCTTTTTCATAATGCATAATAAAAATGTATCTTCTATAGTTTTAATAGCATTTCTTTTGCTGTCTGCTAATTATCAGCAACAACAGTAGTGATTACACCAGTGATGAGATTGCCTGTCACACCCTACCATAGTACTGAATTTGATTGAATATTTGTTTTTAAATTTTAAACTAGACTTGAAGAAAAACCTATGTTATGACGGGGATTGAAGATCAGTGCTTTCAGTCACTAAACTCAAGCCGAAAGCAGCACAAGTTGACAACTACTACATTTGTCTGAGAGATACTAGCGTGATGGCTGCCAGTTTGTTGCTGTAGGCTTTTATTCCTGCAAATGATTGTGCTGCTCTCCAGCCACCGTCATTCACAACATAAGCCGTCAACTACTACTGCAGTAACCTCTGAACCAGCTAATGGCTGTGGGAGATTGTTTTTTCACAGTACAAAGGGAGCAGAGGAGAAACCGAGTTAGACAGCAAGGAGGGCTGCAGATGTACAGAGGAGGTGGGAATTGTGCAAGCTCTGTGTATGGTTCCCCCTCCTGCTCTGTGTGTATGGGTTCCCCCCTCCTGCTCTGTGTGTATGGGTTCCCCCCTCCTGCTCTGTGTGTATGGGTTCCCCCCTCCTGCTCTGTGTGTATGGGTTCCCCCCTCCTGCTCTGTGTGTATTGGTGGTTCCCCCCTCCTGCTCTGTGTGTATTGGTGGTTCCCCCCTCCTGCTCTGTGTGTATGGGTTCTCCCCTCCTGCTCTGTGTGTATGGGTTCTCCCCTCCTGCTCTGTGTGTATTGGGTTCCCCCCTCCTGCTCTGTGCACTTTTCTGTATCTGTCAGAGCTTGTAGTTGTGAAATATCTAATCTGATATTTCCACTCTTCAAATTATTGTGGCCTTTACATGGTCCTAATCTGCTGTTGGATCTTTTTTAAATATAGTTTACAGCATAGGAACCACAGCCATAGGAACAGGTTCACGTGCTTGATTTTTTTTTTTGGCCAGTAAATGTCCACAGACAGGTCTGGCTACTGAAAGACCTGATAAAAATAAATAAAAGCTAAAAAATACCACTATACATAAGTGGTTTTAAATAACCTATCCTTATAAGAGTAAAATCTGTTTCCTGTAGTCTCTTTTAAAAATTTTGATGAACCAAAGTAATGTTTGTAAGAAATCGCATTACAATCTAACTGCTTTTTTTATGTGTAAGGGGTTCTCTGGGTTCTCTAGCTTCTATTCTATCTACTGTGTAACTAAGCTGCAATGTTTGTATTGTGTGCTCTCTCTCCTCTGCTACATTTGGATGGTGTTCCCAGAAGAAAAGGTTTTCTCCAAGCGACCAGGTATCTCTTCTGTGTCTATTAATATGCATTCTTTGTTTTACCCTCTGGTGGTATATGGTAAAATGGCACTAATAATATTCAGATGTCTGTGGTAATTTAGGCCCTCCTTCCCTAGAACAGTGTTCCCCAAGGACTAGTCCTCAGGCATTGCTAACAGTGCGGTTACTGGTGAACGATTTACTGTGCTTATTTTAGCATGATCTACATTAACCTTATCTGGATGTGTGAAGGTGAGGCTGTAAGACCAGGTACACACAGTCCCCAACTATTTCTTGATGTGGAATAGCCAAGCTCAGTGGATCAGCAGTTCTGTGCTGTGTACACTTCTGTTCCTTATATATATATATATATATATATATATATATATATATATATATATATATATATATATATATATATATATATATATATATATATATATATATATATATATATATATATATATTTCTCCTTTCATCCTTCCAGGACGGCCTACATTTGGGGAGATTGTGGCTCCGCCTCACAGGAAACACAACTAATTTGCAGCTGTTTAAAAGGGTCCCACCCATCCTTAGCTCCAGTTCAGTTGTGTTTCCAACCTCACATCGGAACGTTTGTTTTTTTTACTAACCTGAGGCAAATAGCTGGTCAAGACGGTACCCCTGGAAGGCAGCTTCGGTCGGCCTAATAGCAGGTTCCTCCCTAGCTGTGTCCTTGGAAAAAGGAGCTTTCAGGTCGCCAAACATACCAGGTAGTGCGGTTTGCCTTGTGGTGAAGGTCCCTCATACCTGAAGTCCTGCTGGTCTCTGCAGGAAGTCTCCTCCATTCACTTTGCTGAGCGGTAAGGATTTTGAATTTCCCGCCGAGCGGTGAGCCCCAAGCCTCGCTATGGAGACAGGAAGTTCCGGCGGAAGGGGCGGAGCGGCTGACTCCCGGAAGAAACCCAGCGTGGAGGAGACGCCGGATCGGAGCGAACTCGGTACTACCATGGCTGACTCTCCGACTCCGAGAGGGCGGGAGCCCCAGAAAGAGACACAAGCAGCCGCAATCCTTACAGGGGAGAAAGCGGCAACGCAGGTGGCGACAGGATCGGGTAAGTGATACCGATGGCGGCCGACTGCTGTCTATTATGTGACAGGTATGCCATGCCATGCTTTTTCCTGTATATTGCCGTAGTGGTAGGCAAGAAGGTTATGTCGCTTCATGGTGTCCTCTCTTCTTGTCGTTTCATGTGTGTCACAGGTACGCCACCGGCACAGGAAGCCCCTGCCAGACCCTTATCCTCAACTAAAAAATGTGGGGAATGCAGGGTTAGGTTGTCTAAATCTTACACAAAGCCCTTATGTCAGACTTGCATTAATAAATTGGCAGGGCAGGACCTAATGAAAGATTTGCTTAAATCTATGAGGGAGGAAATGGTAGCTACAGTACAGTCCTTTAAGGCTACAGCAGCTATCCCTCTAGTCCCAGCAGTGGAAGGAGCAGATAATGCGTCCTCCCAAGACGGTGGGTGGTCAAGGGGACCCCCATCCCTCTGGGAAGATTCTCTATCCATTCCCTCAACTCAAGTTAGGGAACAAGAGGATCCAGAAGAAGGTTCTAGTTATTTAAGAGACCCTTCTAGTTCAGAGGAGGACTCAGAAAATAACAGTGAAGGGGGAAAAGTTAAAAAATCTTTTTTCCTTGGAATATATGCAGGGTCTTCTTAAAGTGGTATATGACACTGACGAAATTCCTATTCCGGCAAAGAAGTCTTCTTGCAAAGACAAAGTGTACAAGGGCTTGGGGAAAGCCCAGTACAGAACCATTCCCATTCACCAGTCATTAAAAAACATAATACACCAGGAATGGAAGGTGCCTACACATGCCTTTTCCAGACCAAAAAACTGGAAAAGAAGGTTTCCCTTTGAGCCTCAAGAATTGGAGGTATTCACAAAAAATCCTAAACTTGATGCTCCCCTGGCACAGTTATCAAAAGGAACAGATTTATCCTTTGAAAATGCCGGGCATATTACAGATCCTATGGATCGCAGGATTGAATCCGTATTAAGGCCTGGGATTCTAATGCATATAATACAACTATAGCCTTAGCTGATACATGTTTGGTCAGGAATATAGACTTTTGGCTTAAGGAACTGTTAAAACGTGTCCGCAGTATGGCAGGATCACAAGATCTGATAGATTCCTTAAACATGATTAGTAAAGCTGCGTCCTATTTGGCAGACGCAGCTGTGGAGAGAGGGGGCTGCACGTGGACAGCCCAGAGCTTCTCCTTTTTGCTTGGCAGCAAATCCAGGGATCTTTATAAAAATCTGGGTCAAGGTAGTAGGTCTTCTGTACCTACTAGGCCAAAGTTTGGTCCCGTGTCTGGACGATATGTGGATTTGGATAAAACCAGCAGATCTACTGGGAATCGGTTACCATCTCATCCAACAGGTAGAATGGGAACTGAACCCCATAATTCTCTAACACCTGGTCCAATAAATTTGGCAATCAGAAGTGGACATGTTTGTCACGCAGCAGAGCCAAAAAGTAGAGCAGTTCTCCCTTCTGATAGTACAGAAGGATATGCTGGGCTTGAAGGCCCCAGTAATACCTGGGCCTTTCAAGCTAACCTATGCCTTTCCACTACAGAATCCAATATCAAGAGTTCAAGGATGGTCGCAACCACGCCTCATCCGAGTCACGCCTGGGTAGCCAAAAACGATGTGATTTGCAACCCTGGTGTCTCTATTAGTGACAGTACCTCGGAAAATACTAGATCTATCACTACAAGGAACTCTGATTCACCCCAGATCAACAATCTGGATAGGGAACGCCAAATATTAAAAGAAAAAGGATGCTCAGACAGAGTCATTGAGACCCTCCTTTCTAGTAGAAAGCCAGTAACTAGAAAAATGTATTCCAAAATCTGGAAAACTTTTTGTACTTGGCAGTGTCAGAAGGATTCCTCTGCCTCAACCCCAAGGATCCTGGATTTTTTACAGGATGGGGTGGATAAGGGGGTGGCGGTGAACACCCTTAAAGTACAGATAGCGGCACTTTCTGTTTTTTTAGACAAAAGGTTAGCCCAAGAACCTTTAATTAAAAGATTTCTGTTGGCTCGGAGAAGGGTGTCTCCAATTAACAGAACTATTGTTCCAGCCTGGAACTTAACGCTAGTACTAGAGGCATTATCTAGTGAAGCGTTTGAACCTTTAAACAAAATTAGTTTAAATATTTTGTCTATTAAGTTAACCTTTTTGTTAGCAATCACCACAGCCAGGAGAGTGGGAGATTTGCAAAGCTTATCCATAAAAGAACCCTTTATGAGAATTCTCCAAGACAGGGTGATTCTTAAACCAGATCCACTGTACCTGCCCAAGGTAGTGTATTCTTTTCATAAGAATCAAGAGATGGTTCTCCCATCATTTTGTGAGAAACCTAAGTGTGCAAAAGAAGAAAAATTCCATTGCTTAGATGTTAGAAGATGCCTTCTAGCATATCTAGAAAGAACCAAGAGTTTTAGAAGATCTAGTCACTTGTTGGTTCTGCATTCTGGACCAAGGAAGGGTTTACAAGCATCAAAACCCTCAATCCTCTAGGTGGATTAAACAAGCCATTAGTTTGTCATATAAGGTGTCCGGTACCCCCACACCAACAACTCTAAAGGCACATTCCGCAAGGGGCATGGCAAATTCCTGGGCCGAAAAAGCCGGAGCATCCTGGGAACAGATCCGCCATGCTGCCACTTGGTCCAGTCAAGATACCTTCCTAAAGCACTATCGTGTGGAAGTACTGTCGCAACAAGACCTTGCCTTTGGCAGAAAGGTTTTACAGGCAGTGGTCCCGCCCTAAGGTAGGCCAGTATGGATTCCTTCATTATCCTCCCAAATGTAGGCCGTCCTGGAAGGATGAAAGGAGAAAACTTACCGTTAGTTCACCGGTAACGGCTTTTCTCTTCAATCCTTCCAGGACGGCCGGCCTACTTCCCGCCCTATGTGGTGGTGAGTTCTAAAAGAATATGTATATATAAATGTATATGTATTTATATGTAGCTGTTTGATTGACTATATTCCTTAAAGTTCGGTTGGAAACTACTTTCCTATTTACTGGAGCTAAGGATGGGTGGGACCCTTTTAAACAGCTGCAAATTAGTTTTGTTTCCTGTGAGGCGGAGCCACAATCTCCCCAAATGTAGGCCGTCCTGGAAGGATTGAAGAGAAAAGCCGTTACCAGTGAACTAACGATAAGTTATTTTTATATATATATATATATATATATATATATATATATATATATATATATATATATATATATATATATATATATATATATATATATATATATATATATATATATATATATATATAAATATATAATAAATATAAATTTTTTTTTTTTTTTTTTTTTTTAAATCGTAGTAAAGATAATAGCAGAGGATTTTGTAGCTAACCACTTGGTCGTTGTGGAATTGAGTTGGAAAAGCTGCCTCAGACTTGTTTTACTTGGCTTTTCTAACATTGCTGTATGAAATTTGAACTACCCTGCCTAAAAATAGTTATTTTTTTGGACATGCCAATATTCAGATTAGTGTGATCTGTAAAGAACTAGGCCATGACATCAGTGGGCATGAATAATTTTATGTGCAGACGTTTGTGGTACATCACCAAATGCACATTACCCTGCATTGCAGTAAGCCTGTTTAGAATGAATGGGCTGCCAACAAACCACAATGGACCTTTTTAAAGTAATTGTAAACCCTTACAAATCCCCAGTGAAGTGACTAGCCTCAGGTGATACAGAGATTATACAAATCCTCCTACCTAAGTTGTCCCTGTTTATCTGCAGTATTCTCTTCTCTCCAGCTGTTCAAGGTCCAGAATTTTATAAGGCTCTTTTTTTAGACCATGGAGTTCCGGATCGCAGGTGGAATCGCCATGAATCTTCCCGCAATCCCGAATCGCCGCAAATCGTGATTCCGTTTTTTGCGCTATTTTACAGCATTTCATTGGGCGACAATCGTAGCAAAATCACGCCGCGTTTGGGGTGCCATTGGAATTACCGGGAATCGCAAGCGCGTCCTGTGATTTGCGGCGATTTGTGATCACGAGCAGATTCCGCCCATGATCCGGAATGCTATGGTGTGAAAGGAGCCTAAAGCTTGTCTGAGCTGTCAGAAAACAGAGGGCAGAGAGTTGAAGTTTACACCCTGCAGAGCTCAGTGAGGTGAGCTCTGAAAGGTGATTGGAGGGAAGGGACACCACTCCCCCCTTTCACACAGGAACAGAGCTGAGGCTGTCAATCAGCTGGAGCTCCCTCTCCTGTCACCATTTTTCTCTTGGTGTCAGGTAAACTTGTCAGAAGTGATTCATGCTGATAGCAGAGGAACAAAGCAGCAGACAGAAATTACACTTGGTGCTCTTGAGATTGAGACAAGTACACATTATAGAGATATATGCTTTGTTCATTTTTCATGAGGTTCACAATCACTTTAATGCACCTCCTGGTTCTTTTTTTTTTTTTTTTTTATCCCAGTATACCATTGTCATAGGTCCATTTATAGTGGCATTTAAAATGTAAAAAAAAAAAAAACCGTGAGGCACCATGGGTTGCAGTAATGCACAGAAAAAATAAATTTTTCCGAACCCTCCACCCTTAAACTACTACTAACCCGTTTCCATAGCCAAAAGCACCTACAATGGGCATGTGGGCATCAAAACTGGACCACAAAGCCGTGGAAGAAGGTGGCCTGGTGAATCATGTTTTTTAACATCATTTGGATGGCTGGGGTGCATCACTTACCTGGGGAAGAGATGGCACCAGGATGAAGTATGGGAAGAAAGCAAGACAGTAGAGGCAGTGTGATTTTTTTTTTTTTTTTTTTTTTTTTTTTTTTTTTTAGGCTATGTTCACATCTAGGCATTGCTATTTTTACAGGTGTTTTTTCTGGTGTTTTACAGGCGTTTTTAGGTTGGCAAGTGACCAATAAAAAATAAAAACCTCCATAATCTGCCAAAAAAAGAAGCTCATGTACTTTTTTGACAGACGGGCATTTGGCTTAAGGCGACAGAACGATCAGATGTGAACAGGGGCCAATAAAATGAATGGGATTTGTCTTGTTGGGCGTTTTTAGAGCTAAGGCTTAGAGCGGAAAATCGCCCAAAAATGCCTAGATGTGAACGGAGCCTTAGGCAATGTTCTGCTAGGAAATCTTGAGTCCTGCTGTTATTGTGGATGTTACTTTTGACATGTACCACCTACGTAAACATTGTTGCTGACTAAGTACACCCCTTTATGGAAATGGGATTCCTTGATGGCGGTGGCCTCTTTCAGCAGAATAATGTGCCCTGTGAAACTGCAAAAATGGTTCAAGACTGGTTTGAGGAACACCACAATGAGTTTGAGGTGTTGATTTTGCCTTAAAAATCTCCAGATCTCTGTCCAATCAGGCATCTGAGGGATGTGCTGGAAAAACAAGTCCAATTTATGGAGGCCCCACCTTGAACCCTAAAGAATCTGCTATTGACGGCTTGGTGCTGGATATCACAGCATACCTTCAGAAGTCTGTCCATGCTACAACAGGTCAGGACTGTTTTGGCTGCAGAAGTGGAGGGCCCACTCCAATATTGTGTGGGTGAAAGTTATGGCTGATCAGTGTATCGGGGAAACCTTTTTCTCCTTTTGCTTAAAGCGAGTCTAAATTTAAACAAAGCACAGTTAATGGGAGGCCCCAGAACCTATTTAAAAATGCAATAGATTGTACAATCAGATGAAATCTAATCGGGTCCTCACAACAAACCCATGAGCCTTCTGCTATCCAGATGCATCTTGGGAAGCTCATTGGTCCAGCCCCTCCCCTCCTTGGCATCGCAGAAAACCATCTTTTGTAAAACTGCATCCCTTTGCTCTATCTGGTGCCAATTATCCTGGTCTGCAATACAAAAATGTCTGTATGATTCAGAGCAAAGGAATGAATACAGTATGTTTTTTCAGTAATTCTAAAGAAAGCAGTAGAAATTGAACTCCTTGGAACCATGGCTTTATTTTAAGGTTGTCCCCTCTGTACATTTTGCTTTTTTCTGGGCTCTGCTTCAATACCATACACTCGTACTGGAAGGGAAAGTGCTTTTTTCAGGTTGCCTAAATTGAAACCATGAATTTATGCAGCTGGGAAATGTATTACTGTTTGAAAATAACATATTGCTGCTCCAATAGCAGTACTATGGTGGCATGAGCTGGTACATGACAGTCCAGGGAGTTTTGTGGATTGCTTTCACTGCATTGCAGGTACTAGATCATTCCACGGTGCATAGTCATGTGAAAAAGTTTGTATTCCTTATGGAAATTATTGACTTTAACATACAGTGGGTATAGAAAAGAATCACACCCCCCCCCCCCCCTTTTAAAATCCCATTTTGTTGCTGCAGCAGCCTGAAATGAAGAGATGCAGTTTTTGTTTTAGCCAGCTGTATTCACTCAGTGCAACTTATAACATGTAAAGGGAGAGCTGCGCTAAATTGATGGAAAACCAGAGTCACCCAGTATGAACAAAATAAGGTAAACCCACAATAACAGATGGTGCTATGTCAAATAAATTCTCCTGCAACACAGACACATGTATGTCACAAATTGTCAGCAGGCATAAATACAGATGTGAGAAATAGTCCATCAAAAGAGTCCATAAGGTTGGATAGGTGTCCAGTGAAAAGGGTGAAACCACACACTACTTTCAACGTGTCTAATTCCACAGGTGCCACATGCAAAGAGCTCAAGATCTGCTTACCAGAGCTCATAGGATTATGAGCATAACACACATGTCCACAAATGGGCCAACCAAAATCGACCATGTGTAGCGTAATACCACTATTCTTGGGCGGATGACCTCGAGCTGAAATAGGAGCCTCTCGGTGTTCCACGTTCCAAAAAAAAGAAGGGTACGATAGCGTAGTACGTCCACACAAGTTTATTAAACATAGGTTAAAAGAAACACTTACATTGTAAAAAAGAACAAGCGCTTGTAATAGTCTAATGCCGCCCGACTTCCGGGTCGCGTCGTGGTGACGTCAGCACGCCTTCCCTACGCCGTTTCGTGACACCTCACGTCTTCCAGGGGATGCGGGCGGCGCGCTGACGCACCACTTAAATAACAAACAACAGACCACCTCCTCCGCTGTCACACGGGACGGAAGCCGCCATCTTAACTAATGGAATGCCACTACCCAAGAGGTTTAACACCAAGGCAGGCAAAAAAAACCCATAATCTCAAAAACAAAGCCACCGGAAGGGGCTAGGTCCGTATCGATATGCCATTTTAGACAGAAAGCTACATTGCAAAACAAACATCGTGTTGGTCCAAAAGCCCCCATGATGCTGCAATCAATTATACTGACAAACGATATGCAGTTAGCCTCAATATCATAAAACCTTCACAAATGGGCAAACGCCCAATCTGCCATACTAAATGCTGGCAAAGTGGAAAAGGGAACCTGATCCATATAGCATAATGACAATAATATGAATAGATACTAGTATTTAAATAAGTCTACCGGGGCAGACAAAAAAGTAATTTGGGCAAAAGTAAGGATAGATTAGATCGTAATCTCTATATTACTAGATACTGTCCAGGCCCTTCTAAAATATATAAAAAATAATCAAAGTTCACCTATGTGACATTACATGAAATGTCCACATAATGGAAATGTTAAAAAAGGGGGCCAATCTTTATCCCAAATCCATACAGCATAAACGCAGCATCATGAAAACCCATGGACACTACCCGATGCTTGTTGATAAATACATGTAAATTACATAAATACATATAACAGCATTTTAAATATGTCAAGCATAGCCAAATAAATACACACTTTACGTGCGAACAAATGAAGGCAACCCCAAGTAAAAGGATCTGGAAGATTTTTAAATAAATAAGAAGATCCAAGCAGCGAAAATAAAAGGTGAATAAATAAAAATTTTAATAAATAAAAAATTCCTTTTACAAGGAAGCATAATCCAAGGGACAAAAGGGGTTGAGAAGGATCAGATGAGTACATAGACCTCAAGAATTATCTATGAATGCGTTCACATCCGTATCAATATTCAAACCAAACGGAGTGAACGTCTTCATCTTGTAGATCCAGGTCATCTCAAGTTTGGACAATCCCCTGACGAAGGGTTCCCCTCTCCAATGTGGAGAAAATTTATCGATCCCGAGAAAGATAGTACCTCGAGGGTCCTTGTTATGCTTGATCCTATAATGATTGGAAACAGAGTGTTTCCTGAAGCCCTTCTTGATGTTAGCAATGTGCTCGTTGCAGCGCACTTGAAAGGCATGTTTGGTCCTGCCAATATATTGCAGGCCACACGGGCACTGCAACAAGTACACAATCCCTGTTGAAGTACAAGAAATACAGGGCTTGATAGGGAAGCTGACACCCAAGCTAGTAGAGCGAATATCCCTGGTATTTCTCTGTTTGCATGCATTATAATAGCAAGTTTGACAACGGTTACACTTATAGTAACCCTTGAGTTGATCAAAGAAAGTAGGCTTAGGCCCAGGTGCATCAAGAACGTTCGGTGCCAATTTGTCACGCAAAGTAGTGGCACCCCTAAAGATGACCCTGGGTTTCGTGGGTAAAACCTCTCTCAAGGTCCGGTCATTTTTTAGGATGTGCCAGTGTCGTTCTATGATGTTTTTTATCTTTCTATATTGAGTGGAATAGGTGGTCACAAAGGGAGCAGTGTAAGCAGGCTGTGTGATAGCTGATCTAGTAGAGCCAGTTAACATGGCAGATCTATCCATAGCCTCCACTGTATTGAGGGTCCCAGTGAGAAAAGATTCCTCATAACCCTTGTCCAAAAAACGGTCAGTAAGGACCTGTGCTTGACATACAAAGTCCTCGTGACGGGTACAATTGCGTTTGAGCCGCATATACTGCCCTTCGTCAGGGGATTGTCCAAACTTGAGATGACCTGGATCTACAAGATGAAGACGTTCACTCCGTTTGGTTTGAATATTGATACGGATGTGAACGCATTCATAGATAATTCTTGAGGTCTATGTACTCATCTGATCCTTCTCAACCCCTTTTGTCCCTTGGATTATGCTTCCTTGTAAAAGGAATTTTTTATTTATTAAAATTTTTATTTATTCACCTTTTATTTTCGCTGCTTGGATCTTCTTATTTATTTAAAAATCTTCCAGATCCTTTTACTTGGGGTTGCCTTCATTTGTTCGCACGTAAAGTGTGTATTTATTTGGCTATGCTTGACATATTTAAAATGCTGTTATATGTATTTATGTAATTTACATGTATTTATCAACAAGCATCGGGTAGTGTCCATGGGTTTTCATGATGCTGCGTTTATGCTGTATGGATTTGGGATAAAGATTGGCCCCCTTTTTTAACATTTCCATTATGTGGACATTTCATGTAATGTCACATAGGTGAACTTTGATTATTTTTTATATATTTTAGAAGGGCCTGGACAGTATCTAGTAATATAGAGATTACGATCTAATCTATCCTTACTTTTGCCCAAATTACTTTTTTGTCTGCCCCGGTAGACTTATTTAAATACTAGTATCTATTCATATTATTGTCATTATGCTATATGGATCAGGTTCCCTTTTCCACTTTGCCAGCATTTAGTATGGCAGATTGGGCGTTTGCCCATTTGTGAAGGTTTTATGATATTGAGGCTAACTGCATATCGTTTGTCAGTATAATTGATTGCAGCATCATGGGGGCTTTTGGACCAACACGATGTTTGTTTTGCAATGTAGCTTTCTGTCTAAAATGGCATATCGATACGGACCTAGCCCCTTCCGGTGGCTTTGTTTTTGAGATTATGGGTTTTTTTTGCCTGCCTTGGTGTTAAACCTCTTGGGTAGTGGCATTCCATTAGTTAAGATGGCGGCTTCCGTCCCGTGTGACAGCGGAGGAGGTGGTCTGTTGTTTGTTATTTAAGTGGTGCGTCAGCGCGCCGCCCGCATCCCCTGGAAGACGTGAGGTGTCACGAAACGGCGTAGGGAAGGCGTGCTGACGTCACCACGACGCGACCCGGAAGTCGGGCGGCATTAGACTATTACAAGCGCTTGTTCTTTTTTACAATGTAAGTGTTTCTTTTAACCTATGTTTAATAAACTTGTGTGGACGTACTACGCTATCGTACCCTTCTTTTTTTTGGAACGTGGAACACCGAGAGGCTCCTATTTCAGCTCGAGGTCATCCGCCCAAGAATAGTGGTATTACGCTACACATGGTCGATTTTGGTTGGCCCATTTGTGGACATGTGTGTTATGCTCATAATCCTATGAGCTCTGGTAAGCAGATCTTGAGCTCTTTGCATGTGGCACCTGTGGAATTAGACACGTTGAAAGTAGTGTGTGGTTTCACCCTTTTCACTGGACACCTATCCAACCTTATGGACTCTTTTGATGGACTATTTCTCACATCTGTATTTATGCCTGCTGACAATTTGTGACATACATGTGTCTGTGTTGCAGGAGAATTTATTTGACATAGCACCATCTGTTATTGTGGGTTTACCTTATTTTGTTCATACTGGGTGACTCTGGTTTTCCATCAATTTAGCGCAGCTCTCCCTTTACATCTTCTTTTTAGTGACTCCCACTACAGCTGCTGCTTTTTCTTTGGCTTAGCGCGGTTATTTACTTTATATTTTCAACTTATAACATCCAAATGAAAGATGTAACACAAACATGTCAGAAAAAAATCAAAAACAGAATCCCTGTTGGAAAAAAGGATCACCCCATTGTGTCAGTATTTTGTTGAACAACCTTTTTCTTTAATTGCAGCCTTTAGTCTGTTGGGCTATGTCTCTACTAACTTTGCACATCTAGACTGCAATATTTGCCCACTCTTCCTTGCAGAACTGCACACGTTCAGTTCAATTTGATGGTGACCGTTCCACAGATTTTCAATGGAGTTAAAATCTGGGCTCTGACTAGGCCATGCAGGAACATTGACCTTTTTTCTCCTTCAACCACTGTGTGATCACTTTTGCTGTGTGCTTTGGGTCATTGTCATGTTGGAAGGTAAACCCTTCTTCCCATTGACCGCTTTCTGGCAGATTTTCCTCAAGAATTTACATTTTGCCCAATCAATTTTTCCTTCTATCCTGACAAGTCCCTGCTGCAGAGAAACACCCCCCACAACTGGATATTGCCACCTCCATCTTTTACTGTAGTAATGGGGTTAGTTGGATAGTGAGCTGTACTGGATTTCCGACAGACATCCTTTGGTGCTGAGGCCAAATAATTCACTATTAAGCCCCGTACACACGTACCGATGGTCGGCTTACAAATGTTCCTCTTTTCTCCCCGGGATGTCGGTGTCTGCTGAAAAGTGCAAAGACAGCACAAGGACAGCACAAGAATTTTGTCCGCCGACTGCAGAAGTGATGTCATGTAATGGTTAACTTTCCCTGTGTTTTCTATTTTCTGAGCATGCCCAGTCTTGCAAATCTGCGGTCTGTCGGCCGAATTGTGTACTGACAGGCGAACAATCGTCCGTTCTGGTGTCGGCATACAAATATTTTCATGTTTGCACGAAAGACTTTTGTCCGCGGATTGTGCGCAGACATCTGTCGGAGGCACCATACTAACACGCGTACAATCGGCAGATCCTTCGTCCACCGACGTTTGTATGCCGACGATCGGTACGTGTGTACGGGCCTTTAGTCTCATCTGACCATAACACCTTTTTCCATGTGGCCTCAGAATTTTCAAGGTGCGTTTTTGGCAGACTGCATGTGGTCTTTCTTGAGGAGTGGCTTTTTTTCATGCAACCCTCCCATACAAGCCACATTTGTGAAGAATTTGTGATATTGCCACATGCACACAATGACCACTCTTTGTCACAAATTCCTGCAATTGCTTCAGAGTTGCTGTAGGCCTCTTGGTAGCCTCTCTGACCAGTTTCCTTCTGGCTCTTTCAACCAGTTTGGAGTGACATCCTGATCCAGGGAGTGTCTGTATTGTATCAAATACCTTCCACTTTTTAAAGTGGAATTTTTCGCTTTAAGGCCTCCTCCCCGGCTCCTGTATGTGAAACTGTGCTTTTGGGGAGGAGGGGGGGAGGTACCCGATTTTGACAGGTACCTGCTCCCACTTCTGTTCCGGTTGCCTTATGTGATCGGAAGTTCTCGTTCCCAAAGTCTTCTGGGACCGTTCATGCATGTACATTGGGCACCTGGCTGTGAAGCCGCAAGTGCCCACAGTAGAGATGCTGGCCCCACCGAGGGAGGACATAGGGGGAGAACAGGGCTGGGGTGAGTACACCGCTGGATCGTGGGACAGCTAAGTGGCTGTTTTAAAGGTCAGCAGCTACACTTTTTGTAGCTGCTGACTTTTAATAAACAAAACATGTCTGGAACTCTGCTTTTTAATAAGACTTCACTGTGCTTCTAGGCATTGATAAAGCCTTTGAATTTTTTTTTTTTTTTGTATTCATCTCTTGACTTTTTCTGTCCACCACTTTATCCTGGAGATCTTTTGGCAATGCCTTGCCAACCATAGTTGATTGTTTGCTTGCTTAAGTTGCACTATCAGGGACTAAAATGCTCCAGGAAAGCTCCTTTTTCATGCTGACCTAATCAAAACGAGTACAGCACATCACAGCTGAAAGTCCAATGCCTTTGTCTGCACTGAGAAGGGGATTAGCAAACATGTTGGTGTTCCTATCTTTGAATTGAATGCTATAAGTTGCACAGATACAGCTGGATAAAACAAAAACTGTGTCTGTCTTCATTTCAGGCTGAAAATTAAAAAAAATTGATTTATTTGAAAGGGGGTGATCTTTTCTATACCCAATGTATTTAAACAGGCTTACATTCGCTCCTCCTAATGCAAACTTTGTCTCCTGACAGCGTGTGTTTCCCTATGTTTCTGCAATGGTGAGCAATGGATCACTGGTATATGATCACAGCAGAGATGGCCGTCCTACTGAACTTGGAGGTTGCACAGCCATGGTGCGGAATCTCAACCATGACACTTTTCTGGTCATCCGTTACGTGAAACGCAGACTCACGGTAAGAATTTTACAGTCTCTGAGGAAAGGTGTTTTTTTTTTTTTTTTTTTTTTCGGTCTTTGTTTTTTTTATTGATCTGTGCCACTTCTCTGGTTTTCTATCTTACTTATCATGGTCCCCTCCCGTCCTTTTTTCGTTTCTTTTCCCTGTCCACTTCATTTTTAAATTCTGTTCTTTGTATGTATAGCCATTAATTGGGGTAAAAAGGTGGCAATGGGGTGACATGTTATGGCTTGGAAACTCTGTGTATTTTCCAGGCATACATAAAGTCAGTATTGCCTGTTCTACCACAGACTCGCTTCAGAATTTCAATCCTCTTGGAACAAGCATTAATAACACATAATACAGCCATTTTCTGTATATATACTTTCCTGTTGAACAGCTCACCAAAGTGATGCTTAGCTTTGTTAGAGGAGTCTGCAAAACCTCACTCATAATTTCCGACACCTGGGAAGTTGGGTCTTCTGACCCACCTTTGCATGTTCCAGTATGTCCTTTTTCGATTTTACATAATATTTAGTAAATCCACAAGGGAAGTAAAAACCAGTGGTGTAGTGGTTGGCACTTTCACCTCAGCAGCAAGAGGGTCGCTGGCTCGAATCCCAACCAGGACACTACCTGCCTGGAGTTTGCATGTTCTCCCTGTGCCTGCGTGGGTTTCCTTCGGGTACTCTGGTTTCCTCCCACACTCCATAGACATGCTGGTAGGTTAATTGGATCCTATATAAAATTGGCCCTACTATGTATGTATGAATGTGAGTTGGGGACCTTAGATTGTACGCTCCTTGAGGGCAGGGACTGATGTGAATGTGCAATGTATATGTAAAGCCCTGCGTAAATTGACAGCGCTATACAAGTACCTGAAATAAATGATAAAATAAAATAAAACAGATACAACCGGCACAGATATATAACCATTTTAGAATATTGTCAGCTGATTTAACTCACTAGCATGTACAAATTTAGGAAATATCCATGTTAGGAGGCCTGTTTCATTAGTGTATAGTACAGGGGTAGGCAACCTTTTAAGAGGTGAGGATCTACCTGAACAGTATGAAAGAGATAAAAGATCACTGGAGTGTGGTAGGAAATTAACTACAATAGTAAGGAAAAATAAATAGAATAAAACAAATGTCACTGTAGAAATATATAACCTTCACCTACCCTAAAAGTAGACCATGTAAGTCAGTAGGGCAGGAGTTTGTTGCCAGTAGTTTTTTATTTTATTCATTTATTTTCAATAGCCCCCTGTTAACCGAATCGATCCTCTGTAATACTCCCAACTGAAAGACAGCGGGAGGGAGAAAAGCAGGCTTTCAGCTGCAGGGGGAAACTACAGGGGATTGGTTCCAGTAAATGCCAACCCTCCCGTCCAAGTTCCCTTTCTGCTTGTCAGTGGCACAGCATACGAAGTTGTTCCTTCCCTGCACTGCCCTGCATATGCGGGAGGAATAGTCAAGGGGTCATCAAGGAAGAGATGTGATCTACCCATCAACTGGTTGCTGATCCCAAGTATAGTAGATATAAATGCATTCAATACCAGGCTCCCTAAAAGTATAAATGCCGCTGTGTACAGCGGCTACATTACCAGTTATCCTCCAGTCATTCTGTAAAAAATTGAAGATTTTATTGGTTTGGGGGGCTTGTATGAGGAAAAAGGTGTCTAAACTTACTGTAGTTTAATATATTTTAAAACCTACTGCTCTAATTATGGAAAGGTGTCTTGGCTGTAAAAAAAAAAAAAAAAAAAAAAAGGTTTAAATTTTCAGATTTAAAAACTTGTGTCTGTAGTTTTTGTGTTTTGAATTACAGATAAGCGCTGCTATATCTGTATCTCTCATGTTTGTCTTCTGAAGAGTTTGCTGTGTTTAAGCAGTAGTAATCCGCAAAAAAAATAATTAAAAAATTGGGCCCCTGCAGGATAATGTCATAATGTGCTGGTAAGCATCACATTTAAGCAGATTGTGATAGACTTTGACTAAAACAAAGCCCTCCAGTGGCACGATGTCCCTGCCGACAGGGTTTTTATCATCACCTGATCTTCCCTCCTGGTTCACGGGCGTTTGAGTGGCTGAGCCATGATGATGTCACTCTTGTGCATGTGCGCGGGTGTCATGGCCGCCCCACATTTCTTAATGGATCGCATACTGTCCATTGGGAATGCTTGCGCCGGTGACATCACAGCTTGCTACTAAAGATATCTCCTAAATGGTGCACATTTAGGAGATATTTACTGTACTTGCATGAAGCCTTATTATAGGCCTAGCTGTTGGTATACTCATACACCTATACACCTCAACTATGAAACTCACTCATTTAGAAAAGACAGTGCACCGACTGAAAATCTTCATGAAAAGCTGATTTATCTCTGGTTGTATGTTTTTAGTTTGAAGTTACTTTTTGCTTGGAGTTGTTGTGCTAGTGGGACTATGGAGAAGTCTTTTTAATTAAACTGCAGAAAGGAATGGCTTATCTGCAGATGTGACAGTACAGTACATCAGTCTAGCTAAATTCTTAAGATTCTTTTTCATTACCTGCCTCCTTCATTTCACTAAGCCCCTCCACTCTCTGCTGTGCACCTCACTTACAGATCATGCTAGATATTGATGGAAAACAAGAATGGAGAGATTGCTTGGATGTACCTGGCGTACGCTTGCCCCGTGGATATTACTTTGGCTCTTCTGCAGTTACTGGGGATCTTTCAGGTACAGTGTGCACTTAATAAACTTAAATAACTTTACGGGCAACAGTGACCCATGTGTATTTTAAAGGTTTTAAAAGTAAGGCCTTTGTATCCTATGCTTAAAGCAGAACAGTAGCCTTTTTAATGTTGTTTTTTTCCTGTCCCATAGCCAAAACAGAAAATGAGTGGAACTCCCAAGTGAGGGTATGCCTGGTTGTCACTAGTGGCACTGAAACTAATGTCTGCATTAGAAGATTTTCCCTCTATTACTGTTAAGGGAAAACCCAAAATTTTGGGGGTTTCTTTTTTTTTTTTTCCCTTCCTTTTACTTATGGTGAATACAATAAACAGGACAAATGGAGAGGGTGTACAGGTCCCTCTCAAAAAATTAGCATATTGTGATAAAGTTCATTTTTTTCTGTAATGTACTGATAAACATTAGACTTTCATATATTTTAGATTCATTACACACAACTGAAGCAGTGCAAGCCTTTTTATTGTTTTAATATTGATGATTTTGGCATACAGCTCATGAAAAACCAAAATTCCTATCTCAAAAAATTAGCATATCATGAAAAGGTTCTCTAAACAAGCTATTAACCTAATCATCTGAATCAACTAATTAACTCTAAACACCTGCAAAAGATTCCTGAGGCCTTTAAAAACTCCCAGCCTTGTTCATTACTCAAAACCGCAATCATGGGTAAGACTGCCGACCTGACTGCTGTCCAGAAGGCCATCATTGACACCCTCAAGCAAGAGGGTAAGACACAGAAAGAAATTTCTGAACGAATAGGCTGTTCCCAGAGTGCTGTATCAAGGCACCTCAGTGGGAAGTCTGTGGGAAGGAAAAAGTGTGGCAGAAAACGCTGCACAACAAGAAGAGGTGACCGGACCCTGAGGAAGATTGTGGAGAAGGACCGATTCCAGACCTTGGGGGACCTGCGGAAGCAGTGGACTGAGTCTGGTGTAGAAACATCTAGAGCCACCGTGTACAGGCGTGGGCAGCAAATGGGCTACAGGTGCCGCATTCCCCAGGTCAAGCCACTTTTGAACCAGAAACAGCGGCAGAAGCGCCTGACCTGGGCTACATAGAAGCAGCACTGGACTAGTTGCTCAGTGGTCCAAAGTACTTTTTTCGGATGAAAGCAAATTTTGCATGTCATTCGGAAATCAAGGTGCCAGAGTCTGGAGGAAGACTGGGGAGAGGGAAATGCCAAAATGCCTCAAGTCCAGTGTCAAGTACCCACAGTCAGTGATGGTCTGGGGTGCCATGTCAGCTGCTGGTGTTGGTCCACTGTGTTTTATCAAGGGCAGGGTCAATGCAGCTAGCTATCAGGAGATTTTGGAGCACTTCATGCTTCCATCTGCTGAAAAGCTTTATGGAGATGATTTCATTTTTCAGCACAACCTGGCACCTGCTCAGTGCCAAAACCACTGGTAAATGGTTTACTGACCATGGTATTACTGTGCTCAATTGGCCTGCCAACTCTCCTGACCTGAACCCCATAGAGAATCTGTGGGATGTTGTGAAGAGAAAGTTGAGAGACGCAAGACCCAACGCTCTGGATGAGCTCAAGGCCGCTATCGAAGCATCCTGGGCCTCCATAACACCTCAGCAGTGCCACAGGCTGATTGCCTCCATGCCATGCTGCATTGAAGCAGTCATTTCTGCAAAAGGATTCCCGACCAAGTATTGAGTGCATAACTGAACATAATTATTTGAAGGTTGACTTTTTTTGTATTAAAAACACTTTTTTTTTTTTTATTGGTCGGATGAAATATGCTAATTTTTTGAGATGGGAATTTTGGTTTTTCATGAGCTGTATGCCAAAATCATCAATATTAAAACAATAAAAGGCTTGCACTTCTTCAGTTGTGTGTAATGAATCTAAAATATAAAAGTCTAATGTTTATCAGTACATTACAGAAAATAATGAACTTTATCACAATATGCTAATTTTTTGAGAGGGACCTGTATATCCCTTACCAGGGACACAGACAGTAGTAAAAACCTCATAGGTGTTTAAATCCCTCTACGCTCAAATCAACAAAAAAAAAAATATATAAATTTTGGGCTTTAGATTACTTTTTTTTTTTTTTTTCCGGATAAATGTCCTCCACGCCAGTGCCCATTACCCCATGCCCTTTTTGACAGTAGCTAGCCTATTTAGCCTTGAAAATGGCCAGAATTTAGTATCTAGATTCGGCCCTCATAGTCTTTGATAGAATTCAGGTTTTGCAAATTTTAAACGGATTGGATGACCAATGAACCCCACCCACCCACGAATCAAACCCTTTTTTAATTTTACCTGGTGATACTGGCAGCAATACACTTCTGTCCTAGAGTGACAACACTCTTCTGTATCTTTTGAAGAAGCAGGGTTTCCAACTACAGAACACCTCTCCCTCTTTCCATCTCTATAATAGTCAAAAGCCTAGTACACATGAGGCATTTTTTTTTTTTTTCCCCATCACAGCGGGTTAAATCAACACAGAGTGCTCGCTGTACTAATTAGTGCACCGATCTCCCCTCACTAAGGCCTGCATCTGTCGGATGAACAGGTATACACACAGGCCAAAAGTCAGCCAGTTCCTGCCGAACTGTCCATGACCAATGATAGCCAAGGTAGAGCAGGCAGAAAGTTATTAGCTAATTGGGTTTCTATCAGTGTCAAAAGGTGTGTTTGTTTGTTTTTTTTTTTTTTGTTTTTTTTTTCGGAACGCTTTTAAATTGACAGACCAAAAGCGAGCAACTAAGAAATGTTCATCATTGGCTATCTGCATATTTTTGGGATGTATTTTACCACAGACCTATTTTAGGAAACATATTTACTCAGTACAGATGGTGCCTCAAGTGTAAATTTAAACTCAGACGCTCAGGTCGAAATTTTGGAACTGCTGTTGCTTTTAAAAATTTAGGTCAGAGGGTTGTTATCCATCTTTTTACCTTGGCAGATAACAGAACAATTATGCAGGATAGCGTGAGAACCTTATTTTGCACATTTATAAACCGTTCTGCAACATCCTGTCTCAAACCATAATGTCTTGCTGCTTCTTTCATGTTTTATATCTTGTATCTATTGAATCTCCTTCCACAGATAACCATGACGTCATATCTTTGAAATTGTACCAGATCACTGTGGAGCGTACTCCTGCAGAGGAGAAGATGGACAAAGAAGTTTTTATCCCCAGTGTGGACAACATGAAGCTACCAGGAGGTGACCACAACATTTTCTGGCTTTCTTTTACAGTTTTTTTTCTTTTTTTTTTATTGTGTTTTTTATTAAAATAACCTATGTATCTTCCTTTTATGCATTTCAGTTGATGAATCCTTGGAGTCCATGAGCAATTTTGCCATTTTCCTCATTGTATTTTTTTCTCTGATCGGTCTGGTCTTCACCGGCGTCATCTTGCTCATTGTATACAACAAGTGGCAGGAAAGAAGTCGCAAGCATTTCTACTGAGCATGGTATACGGAGAATCAGAGCACTGCTAGGACCTACAGACAGAAGTCTGTGAGGAGAGTCATTCTGTGAATGAGCCAGATTGTTATCCTTTAACTTGTGGCAACCAACGTAGCCAAATGTGCTGCCTGTATTTATTTTTTTTTTCATTTGTTTGACACTGGTTTTATGTTTTATAAGCTGCTACTGAACTCAGTTTGTATATCAATGCAGTTTTTACCTTTTTATCTACCTGTCACTCACTGCCTAATCAGCCATTCAGCCATTTTTGTGACCATTCTGAGAAGACAGCCTGTCACCTTACTGCATACTTGTGACATTGATGAATAAGAATATATGAGTGGTCAATGGTGTAGGTACTGGTGACTGCTAGACACCCATCTATATGTTTTCAGTGGGTTGCCTTTTTAATAAAGTGATAGGCTGGTAACTAGTCTACCGAATAGCTCTTTTTACTGTATGGCAGTGACAGGACCTCCTAAGAACAATCATAAGAATGCACTAGGTAGGTGTTATTCTTGCTCTCCTTGTATATAATTACCAGTTTGAGCCCCCCCCCAAATTATATATTAATGGCACACAGATGTTTTCCAAGCATCTGTAGGAATAGATGCCTGCTGTGCTCCATGTCATTCCAAATGGAGCTTTTGTTGCTGTTCTACATCTATAACCACCAGACTTTTCCATTGAAGCAAGTTCCACCTCTTTTACAGGATACTCGGTCATTATTGCAAATGCAAACTAGAAAATAAATGAAATGTGGATCGTTTAGAACTTCGCAACGTTATATATGCCCTGAATTTATTTATTTTTTTTATTATAGTTTAAATAGCTGTCCAGGAAAGCTGAAACTATCCAAAGACAATGGTTTAGTCTACACCTTGTTTATCTGCATATGTTATATATTTATCAGCTGGGAGCTGCTATCGGACCCTACAAAACTGCAACATAATATACCATTTAGACTTCTCACTTTTATGCAGGGGTAGAAGCCACTTGTGGGGTTATTCATATGGATCTGGGCAATTATTTTGATATCTGTTCTGGATGTAAACGAACACACCAGCACAAATTAACTTCTGCTTTCAAACAGTTGTGAGAAATGTATCCAGTTACATATCAAAGGTTTTAAAAGTTTAGAGATAAAAAAAAAAAAAAACTATTGATTGTGTTTTTTTTTTTTTTTGTTTTTTTTTAAAGATCAGTACACCCCAAGTTGGTGTTTCAGTTTTGGGTAAACACTATAGGGTTTCTTTTCTTAGTGTCTTAGAAGAGAGTCAGCTGGCTCCACAGCTGATGCAACTAATGTAAGAATTTTTAAGGATTATCCTGTTCTGCTTTATGGATTGCTGTTTAGTGCCTGTATATGGCTTGGAGGTGACTCAAGCTGTTCCTGGTATGCATGAGAAACTCTGGCTCTGTCAGCACATTTTTTTTTTTTTTTTTCCCTATATACTCACTTGCTGCATGTTACCATTGCATATATCTGCTCCGTCATCCTATTTTACACTTTTTTTTTTTTTTTTTTTTTTTTCCCCCTGGAGTGACTGATAACCGTATGTGGTAGTGAATTTCTTGGAATTATCCAGGAGTGGGCCTTTAGGCAGTCTGAGAAACCCATTACTGAACCCTAAAATGTAGTTTGACTGAAAATCTCCATGCAGTTCTGGCCTTTCCTCCTTTTGTTGGAGAAGAGGGAAGCTTAAAAGAACAAGTACCAGATGTGCACCACCATTGCTTATAGATGGGCCTTAGTGGCCAGTATTCAAGCAAGGCATGGGTGCTCAACCTGTGGCCCTCCAGCTGTTGCAAAACTATGTCCCATCATGCTCAGCCTTTGGGAGTCATGCTTGTAACTGTCAGTGGCTTGCAATGCCTCATGGTACTTGTAGTTCCACAACAGCTGGAGGGCCACAGGTTGAGCACCCACGAAGTAAGGATTCTTAAGTTGGCCGTAGCTGGGCAGATATCTGCCTTTCTATTTCTAGTTTAGAGCTTAACTCCAGGCAAAAAAGTTTAAAAAAAAAAAATAGAATAAACCAGTGTAAATTTAAATTCCAAAATGTTTTTTGCTTGCTTGTTAGGCAGTAGCCTTGGGTGTTTTGACCTAGCTGTGCATCTGCTGCATTGGAGGTCAAATACCTGGCTGTGTTTTGAATTACAAGACTGGCAGAATATTTTGTTAGGTAAAACAGTTCCCACACATGTAAGCTGTGTAATTATCTGCTTGACTGGATTTCAGCATAAGGCTCCATTCATACCTTAGCGTTTTTTTTGCAGGTGTTTGGAGGCAGGCATTGACCTCTAACAAATGCTTGTAATCTGCCAAAAAAGAACCTCATGTACTTTTTTGAGCTTCAGGCATTTTGCTTCAGGTGACAAAACGCCCATATGTGAACTGGGGCCATTGAAATGAATAGAATTTTGCTTGTTGGGCTTTTGATACTTCAGAGATGAGCGTTTTTTACGAGCTGAAAACGCTTAGGTGTGAACAGGGCCTAAAGGCTTGTTTATAAATTGCCCTCTCAAGAGCAAACTGTGACAGATTAGTTTTAAAAGGATCGTTGACGGGTGACGAGGAGGTGCTGCATCACCTTCAACACCCCTAAAATACCACACAACTGTGGCAGTTGCAGTGCGGCCCTATTCAGTTAAATAGGTCCTGTTTAGTGGGTGGTACCATCTGCCGAACTGGATTGGGGGCTTATTTTGTGATGCAAAGCATCGTGGCAATGGTTTTGGGGGGGGGGGGGGGGGTACATCCCATCAGGTCTGATACATGCCCTTCGTAGAGATTGGTACGTCCTTGTGACTGAGGCCTTAACCAGTATGTCTACTCTGAATGCTGGCACAGTAACAAAAAAATGCTGCTAGGTATAAGAAAGTGGCAGGAAGGCACTGAGGCTGTGGAGAAATACACCTGCACTTCCTTAAACTAATGTGTGTAAAGGCTTTAAATTTGTGTTTTAGTATGACTTGTGAAATATAATTTCTCATGCAATAATAACAAGCAGCACAGTATGTGTCAATACTTTTTTGGGCTATGACCACATTAATAATTGGGCTACTTATTTATCTATTTAGGGAGCACATCAGTATGGAGTCCCAGAACAGTGGGATACTGGTACAAAGCCATCATTTATAAAGTGCACCACATGTATTACAATCAAATTATACAATCTCCTTGCAGCTCTACCAACCACTATGTAGTGCAAGGGCCTGGCTGAGAAACCAGGATTACAGCAAAACTGTTAAGGCATTTCACTTAACTAATCTCTAGATTTACAGAATTCTGAGACAAACTATTTTCTGGTTGTTAGAACAGTGATGAATAGCAGCTGTTAAAGTACTGTGACACTATGCAGCCTGAGTATAAAATGTGTCTCCATACTACTACAGTAATGTCTGTAATAGCTGGTGTAGCAGCGGGTTTTTTCTTTTATAGCTTTTTCCTACACACAAGGTCTCTTGACTCTAGTCACCTGGCTTGAATTCTACCAAAGAATGCAGTAGGGGAAATTCTTTATAGTAGGAATGCATCCCCAAAGACCGGTTAGTGCTCCATCCAGCTCATTGTTTTATCATTTTTGTGTTTTTTAATGTGTGCTTCCTTTTGCCTATTTGTTAAAATACTTGTTCTGTATTTCTACAATACCATGTCATTGTCTTATGCCAATACATTACTATACAACAAAGGGAGATTTATGTTTGGAAAAAAATGCTTCAATTATTTGTTGAATTGTTGTTACATATGGGTGCATACCACTTTGCTGCAGGTTGGGGGGATTCACAAACCTACAAGGCTGTGTAGCTGGGCTTTTCTACTACCCTTATGAACTGTGCCTCCTGGGTTTGTGCATCGTACACACAGAAACCAACCTTGCATACTTGTTCGCGTCCATTTCTGGCTCAGGGAAAATATCTATCCGGGCGTAGCACTGAACTTTAAGCTGTGAATGTGTCTTTTGCTGCCTACATCTCAAATCTGCCTGTGTGTTTCAATAAACCATCTTCTGGCAATAGTACCTACTGCTGGCATTTGTTTCTTTGCAAGAACAGTTTTTTTTTTTTTTTTTTTTTATTATTACATGTGAAAAGAGTTTCATGCAAACATTGAGATGTGATTACATACACCACATTCTCACAACACAAATGTATATTTATGTATATTTCAAGTTCACATTAGAGGCTTTGAAAAGGTGGCTCCTCTCCCTTTTACTTCTTGGGCAGCTTTTAAAGGGGATCTCGTTTATGATATTTGGGGATGAATTGACACTACCTGCAACTATAGAAGTCAGGGATTTTGCTTTAATTGCTTGTTAAGAATGCACAAATATATCCCATATTCCCCCCCCCCCCCCCCCTCTTAAATCCAGATTCCCACTGCCCTGTACCTGGACCCTGCTGGACTGGATGTTGAGAAGCTAGTCTGGAATGTGACCTTCTTGCACATGTGCCACCTTCCAGACATTGTATACTGGTGTTCACTGCAGGGTACTTACTGTTGAGGTCTAGTTCCATGGCATCGCCTTGGTGCTTACCCTGGCACTGAAGTCTAACTTTGTTAAACAGTGGAAGCTGCATAGTTATTTGGTACTCTTGAGTGCTTGAAGTGTCCCACTTTACTTTTTGGTTTTACTGCAGAAGGGTTTAATACTGCTGTTATCTACTGTATATTGCTCTGGCCCTCTCTTTCCCATTTATCAGCATTGCGGAAGCACCTTTCTGCTGCTCTGGCCTGCATGAGTTCAATCGGTCTGTTCCTACTGCCTACTTACAGTGACCCTGCACCATCTTCCAAGCAGTTCACTTCATTAGTATCATAGACTTTGCCTCTCTACATTTAGTTATATTGCTTTTCGCCTTGTGGTGCAACTTGTCTGATTCCAGACACAGGGGTGCCACTCCAGCTCTACCATGTCAAGAACTTTATACACTCAATCTCCTGTGCTCTAATGTGGTGCTAGGAGTCTACAGCCTCTCCCCTCTACTAGTTTATGGTTGCAGTGCTCACAAGCTTTGCCGTCCTCCTGGGACTAAGGGTATTATTTTGTATGGAGCACTGCAAATAAAAGGGTGAACCAGCCTAGTGAATTACCAGAATACACCGTTTATTGATAAAATCAAATGTTCTACATATAATATAAGCACCTGACTGTTTCCAGATCAACAGCACATGTCAAATACTGCAGAAGGACCCCTTTTGCATCCATTGTTTTTATAGTGCGGCTGCACCAGGTGCTTCCAGTTCACACTGACTTCAGTGCCTCTAGCCATGCCTACAGCCGTGACCTACTGTCTGCATCTTTGAATTTTACCCTCTGCTAACAAAGAATCTACCATTCCTTTAGAACAGGGGTCTTCAATCTTTGGCCCTCCAGTTCAAGAACTACAATTCCCATCATACCTAGTCATGTCTGTGAATGTCAGAGTTTTACAATGCCTCATGGGACGTGTAGTTTCCCCAACAGCTGGAGGACTGTAGTTTGAGGATCCCTGCTTTAGAAGATACACCGGTTTTTAAGAACCTCACTGACAAGTGGCTGTAGGTCCTTTCTAGGCTTAGCCATGACCTTGATTTATCAAACCCAGATTGACTGGTCTAAGGCTTATTATAAGGGATCTGATCACTGTGGCAGTTGATCTGATCATAGAGCATTTGGAACTTATGCCTGCTGTCTTGAGCTATAGTGTGGATGGGTTTTTGGAGGCCTCCTGCCTTTCCATTTTTTAGCCTTTGTGGACACTTGGGAAGCCTGCTTCTTAGAGGTGTGGGAGGTGGTTTCCAGGCGCTACAAGCTAGAATTTTACTACCAGTCCCCTCCCTGGTTTACCACTTTAACCACTTGCTGTCCGCTCACTGAGCTGGTACTGCGGCAAAGTGGCTCGTTATCGTCCAGCGACAAAGACCTATGTCGCTGGATCCCGCCCCCTCTCGGCGGGGCGCTCCCGCTGTATTCAGACACAGCGGGAGTCGGGCCAGGGGAGGAGAGGTGGTGATCACCGCCGCTCTTCCCCGATCGTTGGGGATCGAGTGAGGAAATCCGCCCACTTGTGTAAACAAAGCGGGTGGATCTCCTCTGTGACAGACAGAGACCGATTACAGGATTCAGCATAGCTGAACCTGGGATCTGTGTCTGTCACACAATCCCCCCCCCCCCCCCACACGTCAGTAAGCATGAGGCATACATTTAACACCTTGATCACCAATAAAATTAACCCCTTCCCTGCCAGTGTCATTATTACAGTAACAGTGCATATTTATAGCACTGATTACTGTAGTAATGTCACTGATACCCCCAAAAGTGTAAAAATGGTCAGTTAGGGGTCCGATCTGTCCGCTGCAATGTTGCAGTCCTGCAAAAAAAAAATCAGATCGCCGCCATTACTAGTTAAAAAAAAATAAATAAATAAACAAAAATCTTTCCCATAGTTAGTAAACGCGATAACTTTTTTGCGCAAACCAATCAAAATACGCTTGCTTGTGATTTTTTTTTTTTTTTTTTTACCAAAAATATGTAGCGTAAAACAAATTGGCCTAAAATGTTAAATTTTGATTTTTAATTTTTTTTGGGGAATGTTATATATCAGAATGTAAAAAATATTGTTTTCTCTTGCGTCCTCCGACAGTCGCCGCCACTTCATAATCTTCACTAATGGGGGGTAATTGACCTTTGCTCCGCAGGAGTAGCTAGGCAACAAGATTTGTTAATATCAAAGCTTTTAGCATATCACACCCCTAGGGGGTGGTCCCCTCAGTCAATACCTCCCTGCTTCCAGCATTCTCAACTCAGTTTTCAATTGCCTAGCTTAGGAGTAGCTGGCTGTTCCTGTGCTGGGGTTTTCAGTCTCAGCCTTCTATCCTCTTTTTGATTTTATTTCAAGTATTTTTCTCTTTCTTTTACTTGGCATTAGTTTAGTTTTCTTCGGATGAAGATGATCATGCGGAGCTGGGTCTCGGTCTGGCCACCCTGGATCCCAGGGCTGGAAGCCAGGGGTTTCCCCAGCCTGCCATCGAGCGTTCAGCTCAGGTTTTCCTGGCATATTGAACGACCCATCCCTGTTCGCTGCAGGGATGCTGCCTGTGAGGTGGCTACCTCACCGGACGCCATTTGCGGTTTCGCACCGCAGTCCACTGCGTCCTGGCTGCGACACTCCCTGTCCTCAGTACAGCGATTTTGGACTGGTAAGTAAATTTCTATGTGGGGACCTGTCTGTTTGGGTGTCAGTCTGTGACTGTGTGACCCTGCATGTCTGTGTAAATGCTGAGCTCTCTGTCAGATTCCTGTGTGGAATAGCTGCGGGGGGGGGGGCTCTCCCGCTCTGCTGTGTGTGATGTATGGGGCAGACTGGGCTCAGACATGCTGTGCGGTGACCGCTGATGCAGCCCGCCCTTTTTTCTCGGCAAACTGTGGTGGCCGGCCCTGTGTGGTACAGCGCAGTGTTTTGGCGCCAAACGCCGCCATTTTGGCGGCGATCGCTCCTGCGAGCACATATCGGCACCATTTTCTTGTTGCCTTGATTCCCTCAGCCGAGCGGCCATGTTTGTGAAGCCTCATAGGCTATATAGGGCGGTCAGTCATTGCATCATTTCCTTTTGCTCTAGAACAGCGATCGGTGGCAGCAGCCTGTGTGGTCTCTCCAGGTTTTTACCTTCCTTATCCTGTATTTCCTTGCTCAGTGCTCCTCATCCCTGCGGGGGTCGGTACATACAGTAGTGTGCGGTGGGCTGCGCTCGCCGCGGTCTTAAAGGGGCAGTCCTTTATTTCAGTTGATACTGGGGCATGGATTCTCAGGATTGCAAGTTTCCTCCCACTCTGGTGGGGGGCCAAGGGGCTGTTGCATCCCCCGAAGGGCGTGATCTGGCTGCTGTTGTAGCAACCTTGGCTTCTCAGGTGCAGATGCTATTGGCTGATCGATCCGCAAAACGGCCCAGATTATCTATTTCCTCTGATTCAGAGGGCGATGGGGCTGCTATGGCTGGAGTGCCCTTCTCAGGGTCTCGTTCATCTCTGGACCTTGTGGGGTCAGAGGGGGAGGCTGAGGTAGAAGGGGTTGATACTTCTCCCCCTGGCTCGCCTGAAGAGCTTGCACTCATGGATGAGCTGATTACTTCTATCAAGGAAACGCTGCATCTGCAGGATGAACCATGTCCTCCTGCTTTGATGTCCTCTTATGGGACGAAAAGGAAACGCAAATCCACGCGGGTTTTTCCCTGTCCAGCGGAATTTCAGCGCGCTGTTGATGAGCAATGGCGCAATTTAAAGAAGCCTTTTACTGTGCCAAGTAAGTTCAAGCTGCGTTATCCGTTTACACCCACCACTGATGAGCGTTGGTGTGTGCCGCCTCAGGTGGATCACGCGGTGGCAGTTTTGAATAAATCTACTGCGATTCCTGCTGAGGATACCCCGGTGTTCCGGGACCCTACGGACAGGAGATTGGAGTCTCCGGCCCGTCATACTTATACGGTTGCTGGTTCTATGCTGAAGCCTATTTTTGCTTCCATTATGGCAGCCCAAGCTATTGCGGATTGGACGCAGGTGCTCAGGCGCACCCTGGTGGCTGACTCTGCTCCGCCGACAACGTTGGCTATGGTAGATCAAATTCATCAGGGTGTCATGTATTTGTGCGATGCGGACTTGGAAATCTTCCCTACGCGGGATCTCGCCTTTTTGGCGAGTCTTTGGATTCTCTGATAAAGGGAATTTCCGGGGGTAAGAGCACTCTCTTACCCCAAACTCTTACCACAAACTCACAAGAAGAAGTTTGTTCGCGGTAAGAAGAATACCTCGCTTAGGCCCTCTCAGGGGTCCTTTCGTGCCTTTCGGTCGCAATACAAGGGCAAGCCCTTCAAGGGCCAAGGCTCCCAGAAGAAGCCGTGGGCAGGTAAGCAGAAGTCCGGTCAGTCCGGGTCCGCTGCCCATACCCATTCGGCCTGAAGGGGCGCCCTCACCCGGTTCTGGGGTGGGGGGACGTTTGCTCGGTTTTCTTTCTGGCTGGCCCGCATTCGGGACAGGTGGGTTCAGGAAATCGTTCGATCTGGATACAAGATCGAGTTTCTCTCTCGGCCGGCGAGCAGATTTTTTCCCTCAAATCTTCAGCTGTCTCCGGAGGGTTTGCAGGATCTGCACCTGGCGGTGCGGGATCTGCGGGCCCAGGGTGGTTCCAGTGCCTCATCGGGACAGATTTCGGGGGTTCTACTCCAATCTGTTCACTGTGCCCAGAAAGGAGGGCAAAGTGCGTCCGATTCTGGACTTGAAAGCTCTGAACCGCTTTGTGCGGGTTCGCAAGTTCCGCATGGAATCCCTGCGCTCAGTGGTGGCTGCCCTGAGTCCGGGGGAATTCATGGCCTCCATCGATCTGAAGGATGCGTACCTTCACATCCCCACTTTCGAGGGTCACCAGAGGTACCTTCGATTCGCCGTTGCGGAGAATCATTACCAATTCGTGGCGTTACCCTTCGGTCTCGCTTCGGCTCAGCGGGTTTTCACCAAGGTGCTTGTGCCGGTCCTGGCTTTATTGAGAGCCCAGGGCGTCTGTCTTGGGGTATCTGGACGATATCTTGCTTCGGTTTGCGACCAGTCAGGGCCTGGTGAACGACCTGTCCACCACGATGCGGACTCTGCAGGAGTTTGGTTGGACGATAAATTTTCCAAAATCAACGTTGTGCCCGTCGGTTTGTCTTCCCTACCTGGGGATGATCCTGGACTCTGCTCAAGCGAAGGTCTTCCTGCCGGAAGACAAGCTCCGGACACTTCGGGACGAGGTCAGGTCCCTCAGGGACACTCAGTGTTCGTCCCTCCGGACATGTATGCGATGTCTAGGTCTAATGGTCTCGGCTTTCGAGGCGATTCCCTTCGCCCAGTTTCACACGCGGGGTCTTCGGGCGGAGATCCTGGCCAGGTGGGACGGGTGTCCGCAATCTCTGGATCGGCAGCTTTCGTTGAGCTGCCACACCCGAAGGGGTCTTTTGTGGTGGCTCCAGTCCCTGGCGGTGTCGGGGGGCAAGTCCTTTCGTCCTTTGTCGTGGACGGTGATCACCACGGATGCCAGCCTGTCGGGCTGGGGTGGTGTTCTGGGCGTTCTGTCCGCCCAGGGAACTTGGTCGGAGGAGGAATCCTCCCTTCCGATCAACATTCTGGAATTGCGAGCGATAAAACTTTGCCTTCTGCATTGGTCGGAACGGCTTCAGGGCCGTCCGGTTCGGGTTCAGACGGACAATGCCACAGCTGTGGCCTACATCAACCATCAAGGGGGCACCAGGAGTGCCCGTGCTGCTCGGGAAGTAAACGGCATTCTGTTGTGGGCCGAGACACACGTCCCGGCGATAACGGCTGTGCACATTCCGGGGGTGGAGAACTGGCAGGCGGACTATCTGAGTCACCAGACCCTGGACCAGGGAGAATGGTCCCTTCACCCGGATGTCTTCCAGATGTTGTGCGCGAAGTGGGGTCTTCCGGATGTGGACCTGTTCGCGTCTCGTCTGAACAACAAGGTGGAAAGGTTCGTGGCAAGGACGCGCGATCCTCAGACGCGTTAGTGGCGCCCTGGCATCAGTATCGTCTGATGTATGCCTTTCCACCGATTCAGCTGCTGTCCAGGCTGCTTCGCAGATTGGCCTCCGGAACTGCACGCAATGATTCTGGTGGCACCGGACTGGCCTCGCCGGTCTTGGTACGCAGATCTCGTAAATCTGGCAGTCGACGCTCCGTGGCGCCTGCCGCTTCGGGAAGACCTTCTGTCTCAAGGGCCGATATTCCATCCTGCTTTACAGTCGCTGGCTCTAACAGCCTGGCTGTTAAAAGCCAGGTCCTGAAGGATAGGGGTCTCTCCCCTGAGGTCATTCCCACTTTGATCAAGGCTAGAAAAGCCTCTTCGGGAAAAATTTACTACCGTACTTGGAAAGCGTACTTTGCCTGGTGTGAGTCCAGGGGGTATTCCCCTCGCTCATACTCGGTGTCGAGAGTGTTGGTTTTCCTCCAAACTGGAGTGGACCAGCGTTTGGCGCTGGCCACAATTAAGGGTCAGATTTCTGCGCTGGCCGTTCTTTTTCAACGCCCTGTGGCGTCTAATTCATTGGTTAGCACCTTTTGTTCAGGGGGTGCGACATTTGGCCCCTCCTAGGAGGGAACCTTTGCCTCCATGGGACTTGAACTTGGTTCTGTCCGTGTTACAACAGGCTCCCATTGAAAAGATCAGGGAGATCTCGTCTCTGTTGTCCAAAAAGGTTGCCTTTTTGGTGGCGATCACTTCGGCTCGCAGGGTGTCGGAGCTGGCGGCTTTGTCCTGCAGCTCTCCCTACTTGGTGATTCACTTGGATAAGGTGGTCTTGCGACCTAACTCATCTTTTCTTCCGAAAAGGATCGCGGCGTTTCACCTGAATGAGGACATTGTCTTGCCTTCGCTTTGCGCGAAGCCTAAGCATCCGAAGGAGGTGGCTTTGCATGCCTTGGATGTTGTTCGGGCGATCAGGGTTTACCTATCATCAACTAAGTCCTTTCGCAAGTCGGATTCCCTATTCGTCCTTCCAGAGGGACCTCGGAAGGGCATGGCGGCGTCGGCTGCTACCATCGCCAAATGGATCAGACAGACGATTGTGCAAGCCTATGCTTTGAGGGGGAAGTTTCCTCCTTTCCCTGTGAAGGCGCACTCTACCAGATCTCTGAGTATGTCTTGGGCTTATCGTCATCAGGCTTCTGTGGCCCAGGTGTGTAAGGCGGCGACTTGGTCGTCCGTTCACACCTTCTCAAAATTTTACAAAGTGGATGTTCAGGCATCGGCAGATGCTTCCTTTGGCCATAAAGTTCTTAGTGCGGCAGTGCCTTGGGGTCCTTTTTGTTTGGGCCCTTGGTTGTTGGGGTGTTTTTACCCCTGGGTTACTTGTTCTTCCTGGGTTGTTGCTCCTGTTGAGCACGTTTTCCTGTTGCCAGGTTGGTTCTCTTACTTTGGTAAGGTTCCTTTCTCTGATGTGGGTACTGCGTTGCTTTATGCACGGCTGCGTTTTTTCCCCAACCCTCATGTCTACACTGCTTTGGGACATCCCCATTAGTGAAGATTTTGAAGTGGCGGCGACTGTCGGAGGACGTAAGAGAAAACTGAATTTTTGTAAAATCTTACTGTAAAATTCCTTTCTCTGAGTCCTCCGACAGTTGCCGCCCCCGCCCCTCTTTTGGGGTTTGTTCATGTACTCTACTGCTATGCTACTAAAAATGAGTTGAGAATGCTGGAAGCAGGGAGGTATTGACTGAGGGAACCACCCCCTAGGGGTGTGATATGCTAAAAGCTTTGATATTAACAAATCTTGTTGCCTAGCTACTCCTGCGGAGCAAAGGTCAATTACCCCCATTAGTGAAGATTATGAAGTGGTGGCGACTGTCGGAGGACTCAGAGAAAGGAATTTTACGGTAAGATTTTACAAAAATTCTGTTTTGTTTTTTTTTTCAAAATTGTCGCTCTTTTTTTCAAAAATTAAAAACTGCACAGGTGATCAAATACCACCAAAAGAAAGTTCCATTTGTGGGGGAGAAAAGTACATCAATTTAATTTGGATACAGCATCACACGACAATTGTCAGTTAAAGTAACGCAGTGCCGAATCGCAAAATATACCCTGGTCAGGAATGGGGTATAAAATCTTCCGGTCTTAAAGCGGTTAAAAATACGCTCATTGAGATTTTTTTTGTCAAAACATGCAGTTAAATACATTTTGGCCTAAATATATGACAAAAATTTAATATATTGAATATTTTTTAACTGTCAAAGTAGAAAGTGTCAAGTTTTTTGCAAAATTTTCACTTTTTTTTTTTTTATTAATACCGCAAAAAAAGAAAAGTGCAAAGGTGATCAAATACTACCAAAAGGAAGCTCTGTTTGTGGGGGGAAAAAAAAGGATGTAAATTTAGTTTGGGTATGGTGTTGCATGACCGTGCAATTGTCAGTTAAATTTGCGCAGTGCCAAGTTGCAAAAAGTGGCCTGGACGTAAAGCAGGAAAATCCTCCGGTGGTTAATGTTTTAGGATCTTCTTATCTACAATGCTATAGTATTGATTCACATCAACCATCAGGGAGAAACCAGAGGTCTTGCCACAGCAAGATAGGTAGATTGTGTCCTGGGCATTAATCTGCGTCCCCGCCTTGTCCACCATTTACATCCCAGTTGTGGATAACTGGCAGACAGACTCAAAGGAATGATTGCTTCTCCCAGATGTGAACCACACATGGGTAGTGTTGAGTGCCCACAAAAAACCTAGAAAGTGTTCATGCGAAAAAGTAGAGACATATATAAGTAGGCATCCTTAACAAACACCGGAAAATCCCCTGGCTAAAGAGAAGTAATGACTGACCTCATAGATTCCATGTGGAATTTTTGCAAAGAAAGGGACAGAGAACATTTAGCTCCTGCATGAGGTGAATGCCTCTATTGGCTTTGGGAACAGAGCTTGTAGCGAGATTGAGTTCCAGGCTTGGGCTTGGAGGTCTAAGGAAAACAAAAGAAGATACACTCAAGACTAGTACACACGCATCGAAAATTGGCAGGGAATTTTCGTCCAACGTCCGATCTGCCGATTTTCGGCTTGTTAGTATGATGCTTCCGACAACCGACTCCGACTTTTCGTCCCAAAAAAAAAATCTGGTGTGCAGACTATAAAATTTTTGTTGGCCGTCAAAACACGGCCGATTTTCGTGCAGTCAGTACTGGTTTCGACAGGGAAAATTCTTATGAGCAAGACTGGGCATGCTCAGATAAGAAAGAACACAAAGAAAGCAAACCAACACATGACATCACTTCTGAAGTAGAATTTTGTCGTGCGGGAAAATTCGTGTGCAGTCTAGGCACATTCCAACCAACAGACACCACTCTGGACAAAAAAGATGGACGACCGGTCGGCGGAAATTCTTTGCGCGTGTACTAGGCTTTAGGCTCGTGCAGTCAGTACTGATTTCGACAGGGAAAAAATCTTATGAGCAAGACTGGGCATGCTCAAATAAGAAAGAACACAAAGAAAGCAAACCAACACATGACATCACTTCAGAAGCCGATTTTTGTTGGGCGAGAAAATTCGTGTGCAGTCTAGGCACATTCCAACCAACAAAACACAACTCTGGACAAAAGACGGACGATCGGTCGTCCGATAATCGTTGCGTGTGTACTAATGGGCCATACACACTATAAGATTTTCTGAAGACTTTTTCCTTTAGATTTACCAAAACCATATAATATGAGGTCAAACTTAAACACTTTCAATTTGTATGCAATCTGGCAGGCCCTTGCACTACATAGAAAAGGTAAATCTAATGCCCCGTACACACGTGCAGATTATCTGAAGACTTTTGTCTGCAGACTTACCAAAACCATATAATATGAGGTCAAACCTAAACACTTTCAATTTGTATGCAATCCGGCAGGCCCTTGCACTACATAGAAAAGGTAAATCTGCAGACAAAAGTCTTCAGATAATCTGCACATGTGTACGGGGCATAAAGGAAAAGGTCTTCAGAAAATCTTAGTGTGTATGGCCCTTTAAGGCTGGCCATACATGTTCAACTTTTGTTGTACACTTTCTGTTAGATTTACCACAAACCACATACTATGAGGTCAAAGCTAAACAACACTTTCGCTTGTATCTAATTAGGCAGGCCTTTGTACTACATAGTTGAAGGTAAATTTCAAGAAAATTGATCAGAAAATTGTATCGTGTATGGCCAGCCATACACACTATTAGACTTTCTGAAGACTTTTTCTTTTAGACTAACCAAAACCATATAATATGAGGTCAAACCTAAGCACTTTCAATTTGTATGCAATCTGGCAGGCCCTTGCACTACATAGAAAAGGTAAATCTGAAGGAAAAAGTCTTCAGAAAATCTTATAGTGTGTATGGCTCTTTAGACTCTTATGTAGAAGGTTTGCTTGACTAAGACTTCGCCTTTTTTTTTTTTTTTTTTTGCGGGGCAAAATGGTGCGCTTATCTCCCAGTGATTTCTTTAAAAAGGAGTCTAGGGATGTGTGAAAAAGGTGTTCACTGTCAAAAGGCATGCAGAGTACGGTAAGTGCTTTTTGCATAGCTGTTCCGCAACCCAACATTTAAGCCAAAGCCTCTGTCAAATGCTGACCAAATTAGAGAACCATGTGGGTAATTAGGTGAATAACATAACCTATAGATAGATAGATACTTACAGACTTTTCATTCTTCACATACCTTATTTTTTTTTTTCCCTCCCCATTCCACTCACAAAGGCCATTGTCACTTAGGGCACACGAATCCATCTTCCTTTATTTCTTCGAGTGCCTGGTCTGCCTCCTGGAACATGTGACAGTGCACATGCTCTGTGGAGATAGAGCAGGAAGGCATATCGCCTGGCCCCTGTGAGTGTGACAGACCACCCTGTCCCTGGATTATTAAACAATTTTCCATTCTCCAGGTCGTTCAGTATATCGTGTTCGCCTAAATTGTTATTGTTTTGCTCAAATACTAAACAAAACCACCTGTATGCTGCTTGTTAACCTCCATCACCCCTGTCAACACCTCATTAACACTTGTATCCCCAGCATTCTAAGCAGACGGCTGGGTGGTCGCCGTTTGCATGTACGAACACATGGTGGCAGCCATCTCGAGCCGCGAACACAAGCAGCGGTGTTTGGTCGTAAAGTGTATGGAACTAAAATCGGACACTCGACTGCCCAAACACCACTGAACTTCCATCTCCGCCGGCCTTCAGTTATTCATCTGAAAGGAACACTGTTCATGGGAGCTTACTACCGAATGAGGGGCACATAATCAGCATACGGGCTAATATCCACGCTCTGTATTTTGTGTGGTTTTGTACCCCCGAAAACGACTGACCGCTCATCCCAATTTCATGGAACTATTCTGGGGAGGAGCCTCGTGTGTGGTTGGTCAGAACTTTACCCCGATGGCGTTTCGGCTGCGTTCGTGGGGCCTGAGTGCTTTTTGGATATGTTGGGCACTCAGATCCAGACTATCAAGGGATATAGGACTTGAGGGTGTACCTGAGTGTGTATGTGTGTATATTTGGGGGGTGTATAACAATAGTACATGTTTTGTACGTGAGAGATAATTTAATTTTCAAATAGTTCTAGTTCAGGTACAGAGAAAATTGTGGGGGGGGGGGGGAGTTACTCTGTAATGTTGAGTTAGAAACTGTTGCATAAAAGGCCATGTGTGGACTCTAATAAAGGGGTTCACCCCCAGTATTCAGTCTTATGAATGTCTGTGGGGGAAAGCTATACCTGCTATATCACTACTACACCTGCTTTGGATTATGAAAGTCTACTTGTTATTGCTACAGAGACCAAAGTTACTACAGCATAACTCGCTACTAGGGGGAAAAGGACATCTCTGGCGGCAAGACCCATGATCACCCACAGTGAAGATTTAAAATTGTTGCAAAAACAAAGACTTAAGAAAAGAAAAAGTGAAGTAATGGGTCTGCTCTTAGAGAAAGAGGGAGAGACATCTATTCTTCTAAAGCCCCGTACACACGTACCGATCGTCGGCCGACGGAACGTCCTACAAATGTTCGCGGCTGGTGTGTTTGTTGTTTGTCTGTTGAAAAGTGCTCCAAACTTGCCCAGGACATTTGTCTTCCGACAGAAAATGACGTCACTACGTTCCACGCACGTTCGCCGCTACAAAAGAGGAAGTGAGTGTTTGGCCGTGACCCTTCTGGGCATCTCGCGCTGATTTCGGTAGCATTTGTTTGGTTGACGACATTTCGCTATTTTCCGAGACATCGTTCGAGAATTTATTATGGCGACCGTGAATTCGTCCGTTGCTGTCGTTAGTGTTGGAGTTTTGGCTCTGAGACGACGTACGAGCAATAGGAAGAAGAAGCGGACCTCCTGGACGAAAAATTGGTTGCTTAACCGTGATCAATTTTCTCATATGTCCTTGCTGAGGGAGCTCCAGGAAAATAATCCTGATGACTTCAGGAATTATTTGAGGATGACGGATCCCATCTTTTACCGTCTTCTTGCCCTGGTGTCCCCCTATATTCTGAAGCAGGATACTTGTATGCGGCTTGCAATTACTCCTGAGCAAAGGTTAATTGCGACGTTGAGGTATCTTGCAACAGGGAGAAGCCTGCAGGATCTGAAGTTCACCACAGGCATCTCCCCCCAAGCACTTGGAGTCATCATCCCTGAGACCTGCTCTGCCATCATCAAGGTCTTGCAGAAGGACTATATCAAGGTATGTTTTATTTTTTACATTACATGTATTACTAGTTTCACCTGAATTATGATGTTTTTGGATGTACAGCAATTGACACAGGCCATTATTTTGTAACTACCCTCTGTCCGCATGCACATAGTAGTAAAGATATAGATTATCTTTAACCATTTGTAAAATTACCCACTAACCACCCCACCATTCTCTATGTGTCCCTAAACGCATTGCCTGTTAACAGTATTTTGAATTTGGGTCATTTTATTGCTTTCCCTCAAACAATTATTCCTTGGCCAATGTTTTAGTACCTAGTTAATGATTTATCTAAAATACATCAGTCCATCCATTCCCACCTATGATTCTGTATGTTTATGTAATGATGTTAAAACCTTCACTGACCACAAGCCCTAATTGATGTATAAATGCCCAGTTTTACTTACCCATCCCCCCACCCACATGCTAAATCTCAAAGTCAGCATATACCAAAGCTCAAGTTCAGAGGTCTTCAAACTATGGCCCACCAGTTGTTCACGAACTTCAATTTCCATCATGCCTAGTCATGTCTGTGAATGTCATAGAATTACAAGGCCTCATGGGATGTGTAGTTCTGCAACAGCTGGAGGGCCGTAGTTTGTAAATCTCAGCTCTAGCTGGTGAGTATAATGGGCCATACACACTAGAAGATTGTCAGAACAATTTATCCTTCCGATTTACCAAAACCAAATAATATGAGGTCCAACAAACACTTTCAAATCCTATGCAATCTGGTAGGCCCTTGCACTACATAGAAAAGTTAAATCTGCACGAAAAAGTCTTCAGAGAATCTTCTAGTGTGTATGGCCCTTTACAATATAAGAACAATAGGAGGTTGAAAATAAATGTATGTAGATGTTACATCCCCATATCCAAACCTTTGCCTTCCTGTTGTATATTTTTTTAGCAAGTTGCATAAGCATTTAACAGACAACTGTGTGTGTAATTAATAATGTGATGTGCTCAAGCACTAATTTTATTTTTTTTTTTTATTTTTATTTTTTCCCCACAGTTTCCTTCAAACGCAGAGCAATGGCTGGAGATTTCTGATCAATTTCTGGAGAAGTGGAATTTTCCCAATTGTGGGGGTGCTATTGATGGGAAGCACGTCCGCATTGTCCCCCCTCCGAATTCCGGCACATTTTATTATAATTATAAAGGTTTTTTTAGTATAGTCATGCTAGCCATAGTTAATGCAAACTATGAGTTTATTTTTTTGGATATTGGCAAAAATGGCCGCAATTCGGATGGGGGAGTTATTGATCAGACGGAGTTCGCTCGTCGTCTAAAGAACGGCACTCTGAACCTGCCATCCAGGGAGCAAACTGTTGAGGGTATGAGCTTTGTGTTTATCGCAGATGAGGCTTTTGCGCTTGGGGAGCATCTCATGAAGCCCTACCCTCAGAGGAACCTCACCCCAGACCAAAGGATTTACAACTACCGGTTGTCCAGAGCTCGCAGAGTTGTGGAGAATGCCTTCGGGATAATGGCCAACCGGTTCCGGATATTCCTGACGTCCATAAACCTGGCACTGTACAAAGTGGATAATGTGGTCTTGTGTTGCTGCATTTTGCACAACTTCCTACGCAGGAATGCACAAAATTATGTCTTGCAGCAACTGGATACTGACCCTGCTATGCCAGGTACAAGTGGAGAGGCCCAACCTTCTAACCAAGTGGAGTCCATGACGTCAATGGAAGTTGGACGGTCAGCATTGGCATCACACAGGGCCCGTCAGATCCGCCAGGAATATCTGGACTATTTCGTGGGGAGAGGAGCTGTGTCCTGGCAGCAATCACTGTCACAAACACATTAATCTTGTTAAAGATTGGACACACAAGATAAATGTCAGAGATATATTATTTTTCAACACATTAAACAAAAATTGCAATGATTCTGTATTGTGGATTATAATCATTTGGGCACATATGCCAAACACAATTATTTGGGTTAATCATGTGTTATATATGTGTGACTTTGGAAGGGTTAATACATTCATCAGTGTGTTTCTTGACTGTAGTCTCTCACCAGCTGATCCAAAGTGATGATGGCCATGTGTTATTTTTTAGCCAGTGGTGTAAATACAAGGGCCTTCTGCACCCCACAAAATGTACACAAACCCTGTCACATTGAGAACTAGGTCACACCCAAGGTTCATCTAATGTCACCTTATATTGGTGTTCATTGTCCAGAAGTTGCCCATACTATATATTTCAGATAATACATTAGGGTATTAACAAAGTACCTACACCTGTTATGTTGTGTTCATTTATGACATCCTTCTCACTGCCCACCAATGTTAGGATATGTCAGTGTTATGTGAAACTTGATCATTGTTCATCTCAAAGTGTTATATATATATAGGTAATGGAAAGTGAACTAGAGCAACGAACAAGCAATACACTATAGATTACACTGATCTCCCTACACTGATTGCTACTGGCAATATCAATGCCATATTGAATCCTAGGACTGCTAGTACCTTGAGTGTTGAGTCACACTTATGCGATGCGGGAAGTCTGCGACTTTGCAGCCTTCCAGCATTGCATAAGGGTGACCCGCCACTTACTTTTTCCACAGGATTGTATTCCACAAGTGTTAAGCACTGTGCGATCCAATCCAGATACATCAGAAATAAAGGGTCATGTGCGACTTGTATGCGTGTTCAGTGCGAATGTAGCCATACAAAGTGTATGTCTCAATTCACACTGCACATCTGATGGCATGTAATATCGTAGCGCACTGCTCCTTTATTACATGCGATCAGATGTTCATGCGAAAATCAGCTATACAGTTTGTATGGCTCAATTCGCACTGCACTCGCACAAAAGTCGCACATGATGCATTTATTCAGCCGCATCAGGATAGGATCGCACAGTCGTTCAAACTTGTGTGCTCCGATCCTGTGTGAAATGTCAGATCGCACTGTGATATGCGTTAAAACTGGGGGTATCTTTAACATTTCATTGACACCTCCAGCAACTTGCATATGGCAGTGTCCAAAATGCTTTCATTAACATGTAAATATGTGAATAGGACAGCCATCATACATTTAGTGCTTCTTTACACAGCTTTAGACCTCGACCCCCCAACGAAAGTCTAATAAAGAATTGAACACACATTGTTGAATGTAAAAATGTTTTAGTATCAAACATTCACAGGGTTAGGGTTAGGGTTAGGGTTAGGGTTAGGGTGTTGGAAAGTGCTTTTCCCAAACTTGGGTACACTCTTTAACATCTGAGTGTCATAAAACTGGCCTAAAATATTATATAAAAATGGGAACATCCCAATACAAACTGTAAAAAATTTTAAAATAATTATTTTTAAAATTTGGCAAGCATGTCCACAAAATCACGCATCTTTCCTTGCAATGCCGTTGCAGTCTCTTTTATTTGCTCGAGGTCTGAGCAGCATTGAAGAGCCTCACGGGTCAATTTGGCCAATGTGCAAGTGTGTAATACATGATCTGGAAAATAAAATACAACGGAGTCAATGTGAATCACCTACATGAGGTCATAATATAGAAACATTTGGTGTGCAGGTAATCTTTAAATTCCTCTCGAGTTAATACCTACCCTGTTCTTATGCTCTTTTGCCCTAGGCTCTTCATCTTCCTCCTGACCTCTTCCAATGCTGTTGCTGATGATTCTGCCGGTCTCCTGAGCTTACTATATATTCATTAGGGGTGTGAACGCATGATGACGTCATTGTGAGGGCATGGTTGTAATGTATATATATTAAGATGCAGAGACCAGAGACGGGCAGAATGCACGGCAACAGCATTGGAGGAGGACAGGAGGAAGAAGAAGAGCCTAGGGCAAAAGAGCAGACAACATAAGAGCAGAAGATTGGACAGCAGAAGACTGGAGAGGAGAAGATCCAAAGAGCAGAGTGGAGAAGACCGGATGAAGATCTTTAAGAACATTTCATAAACGTCTCCTGTCGTTATTCACATACACTTCCATTTATGTGGTTAATGTGTAGGGGTACTATGTACCCCATACCCATTCACATAGTGATTGGGGTCTGGGATCTGGGGGCCACCCTTTGTTAAAGGTTGCTTCCAAAGTCCTAGGAACCCCCTGGCCGCATGACCCCCCAAAACCACCAGACAGGGTTGTGGGGATGAGGCTCTTGTCCTCCTCTACATGGGAGTAAGGTGCTTTTGGGTGTGCGGTGCAGAGGCCCCCTGGCCCAAAGCAACAAAACCCCCCCATGTTGAGGGCATGTGTCCTGCTGTGGTCCAGGGGGTGTTTGGTCCGCTTGCTCGTTCTCTTTCCTGGCCTGACAAGCTGCATGCTTGTATAAGGGTCTGGTAGGGGTTTTGGGGGTAACCCACGCTGTCTTTTTGTTGTGGGCATACCCTCAAACTCAATACCACACACAAAAGGCCTGGTTGTGAACTTGGGGGGACACCCACGGTGGGTTCTTCAATTTTTTGGTGTAGTTCCCCCTCAAAAATCTTCACAACGCAAGTGGCCCCGCAAGTCAGAGCATCCTGATCCGACTTACGGTGCGACTTCCATTCAAATAAAGAGGCTCCCATAGGGAACTAGTGTTGTAAATTGGAGGCTAAAAATAACACTGATAAAAATCATTCTGAAAAAACCTACGTGGGCACACAATTGGCTCTTGGACACTTGGTCCTGGTTCCTCCACAGTTTCTGAACTGGCTTCCATGCTGCTTGGCACGTTGCCAGGAGATCGGGCTTCTGACCTGGCTGGGGATGCCACATCCTGGCATGATGCAACATCTGCAATGTAAATTTGTAAGGGAATACAAGAATATAAGGTTAAACAATCATTGCAAATACACATATTTCTATGATCCCACTACACAAAAATCTGTGACTACCAACCTTCTTGTTGCTCTGGTGTCTGGTCACTTGTAGGCTCCACCAGGATTATTTCCGGCATAATGTCTTCATCTACATAATACAAAACATTGGCCATATCATAAAAGTCACAAGAGGTACATTTGTTAGGACATGGTGCCCTGCTTGATAGCTCTTTTAGTAACAAATATGAAGACATGTACATGGTTATCTACGAAAAATATGGTACATTAATGTTTGACAGTGCATAGGAACCAATTACCTTTAGTGGAATCTGTGCCACCTTCTGTGCCCATGTCCTCCTCTTCTTCCTCCACTGCAGATGGAGCTGCCAAACCTCTCCTCCTCCTTTCCCACTGTTTGGCACGGAGTTTACGTTTTTCTCCTATTTAAAGGTTTGAATAATAATCTGTGATTAATAGGAATGTTTGCTGAGAAGATTCGTGCAGGAAAGAACGTTCGTTGCAACACAATACATATATTTTTCACTATGGCTTCCTGACTTTTAATGTCATATACTAAAACATCAACAATAGATCGATCAAATCACGACATGACAACTAAAATGAGTAATCTAACTTTTTACATAGACATTATAATCTAGACATGTTAATACAACATACACAAAATTATAAAAAACATATTGCATGATTAAAAAAATAAAGAAAAAATAAAACTTACTTTTTTTCAAAATCCGATGGATTTGGGAAAGCTGATCCTGCTCACGGTGTTTGAGGTCAGACCATCGTTTCCTAATCTGATCTTTCGATCGCTCGACACCGAATTTTCTGACCAAACAGGCCACCACCTTGTCCATGATGCCATCTTTCCTGGCATTGGGCCGCTCGTAATTTGCCAACTTTCCATCGTAATCCATTTTTTCTAAAATGGAGACCATCTCCACCATTTCTGGCTTTGACATGGGTGTAGCCCTTGATTTTCGGGTGGCCCAATCACTTCGGCCCCCACTAATTGAGCTCCCAGATTGTTGAGACATGGTTCCTAATTAAACAATTATTATTCCACTGCCTCAGGTGTGAGTGTCGCATGTAGGCCTGATCTTCGGCACGTACACACCCCTGCACAAGCCCGCCACTGGAGGAGGAGTTGACGCCTGCGCTGTATTTAAAGGACGCCAGATCGTTCGGCCGACGATTCGCTAGCGGACATATCGAGAGTTGGAGCACGATCGAGCGGCGAATCACGACTTTTCCCCACAAACAAAGGTACGACTCTTTTAATAGAAAGTGTGTGTTTTGGGCCCTATACAGCTTTTATTAGGAATATCTTTATTATGTGCCAAAATACATGCTATTTTAATATGTTTTGTGTTGTTTTGTGTCTTGCAGGCATATACTGTCCTGCAATATGGTGGACAATTTCACCACCCACAACTTTTTAATAAGTTTTATTGATGAGTTCAGGCAACTGCCGTGTTTGTGGCAAGTGAAGTCCGCGGATTATAAAAATCGAAAACTCCGAAAACAGGCCATGGAACATTTGGTGGCCTTCTACAAGCCTGTCTATCCTGGGGCAAATTTTGAGTATATACGCAAAAAAATAAACAGTATTCGTACTGCCTACAGGCGGGAGTTAAAAAAAATAGAGGAGTCCACCCAGTCTGGAGCAGGGGCACGGAATGTACATGTACCACGGCTGTGGTACTATGATAACATGCGGTTCCTGGCAGACACCTTGGAATCCAGGCCGTCAATTTCTACACTGCCTTCTACTTCGGCAGAGGGCTCAGTGTCGGTAGATCCAAGCCAGGATGAGGATTTCCTGGAGGAGAGTTTTACTCAGGTATGGCATTTCACAATATATTGTCTGCTAAAATGTAATCATGTAACAAAATTATAAGCTAAACCATAATTGACCCTTTAGGTAAACGGGCATAGCAAGGGGTTGGCATGACAGGCAACCGCCAGGGGCGCAGGCCAAGGGGGGTGGGTCACAAAAACATTGGCATTGTTTTATTGTTTATTTTAACAATCCACTCAGCCTGCACACCCCAGAACCCCCAGTTTGCAGGCGGATTCATGCAGGTGTAAAACATTGAGAGCAGCTTCATGCAGGTGTAAAACATTGAGAGCTGCTTCATGCAGGTGTAAAACATTGAGAGCAGCTGAGCCAAAAGACCAGGAGACTGAGACTGCCTCTCACTGCATCCCCAGCACACCTCTGGTCTTACAAACACTGCTGCATCCCCAGCACACCTCTGATCCTAAGAAACACTGCTGTAGCCTCAGCATTCCTCTGGCTCAACCTTTTTTAATACAAAACTAACAGCTCCTGCAAATGATCCATCCATCCTTGCTTCCATGTCTCTGGTCTCTCACTCTGGGTCAGCAAGGCAGGTGGCTTCCTTATTCATGTTTCCCTGCACTGCTTCACCCTCAATGCCCTACATCAAGCCCTCTGCAAGTTCAGGCCCCTCTCTCTCTGCAACCCCCTCCTCTCTCTCTCACACCCCCTCTTTCTCTCCCTCTCTCTATCTCTCAACCCTCTCTTTCTTTTTCACACCTGAGACAATGATTGCCCACTAGAGAGCTCTACACTGGGCAAACAAGGGGCAAATTAGAAACTTTTAATGCCCTTTAATTTTTTTTTGGGGGGGTGGGTTACAGTTTTCCATTGATCTTGGGGGGGGGGGGGGGGGTTGTTGCCAAATACAGCTCCTCAACAAGGGCACTGGAGACCCTAGATATGCCACTGTATGTAAAGTCTGCTATTTGTTCACAATAATATAACAAACATGACTTTTTATATACACTATAACATTCTAATCAATTGTTCATTTCATCAACAGGGAAGTGTCACTGAGGAGGAGCCAGGTTGCAGCCAGGAGCCTGGGGAGCCTGTGGAGCCTGAGGAGCCTGGGGAACTCTTTCCACCACCACCTCCTCCTGCCAAACGGAGGCAAAAGAGGAAACACATAGACGACATCACAGATGAATTCATACAGGAGGCCACCATAGCCCTCCGTAGGAAACCGGAGGCAAATGAGTCCTTCGGGAATATGACTGCCAAAATCCTGGATAAGGTGGACCTCAGGCAGTGTCAGTATGCCAGAAAAATTATTCTGGATGTGCTGCAAAACGCTGAAAACGGCATACTTAATGAGCACAGCCATGCATGCCAGGAGCACCCGTGCCCTCCACCTCCACCTCCACCTCCACAACAGCCACCACCTCGCCAAATGCCACATGGCCAGTGGCAATATGGCCAGCAGGATCCAAACCTGCCCTCATGGCAACCTGATTATAGCTATCACCAACTTTAATTTGTGTAACCCCCTATTATTTATTTTACCCCTGTTTGCCAGTTTCTAGTTTAATTTTGTCCAAATGGACCTTTTTTATGTTTAGTTTATTATACGGAAAGTATTGATGTTTGCTTTGGTTTTTTTTGCTGAGATCCAAAAAATAAAGAAAATTGAAAATAAAAAATGGCCTATCTGAATTTGTTAACATGTTTAATATTGTGCATAACCTGAAAAATATGTTTTAGACATTAATTCATAAAAGAATAAAGGGTCATATCAATAGTTAGATCTTTGGTGTGAAAATACAAAAATAATGGTGAAGAGTTCAAATTATTTAATTCTAAAATTTGATAGAACAGATAGAATAGACAAACATTATCTTCATCATAACAGAACACATGCCTTTTTATTAGAAAAGTATGGCATTATGAGCAGCATCTTCCTTCTTCTCACATTTATCAAGATGAGCATGTGCTCCGCATTTCACCTATTTCTTGGACTTCCGCGAGCCGAAAGTTCTTTCTGAATAAAATGTTGAGTTTACTAGAGAAAATTCTTCCGGGAACTCATTTGGTTTGATCATGCGTGTTGGGATTTGTAGCTGTGTGTCGGCAGAATTGCGTACTGACAGGCGAACAATCGTCCGTTCTGGTGTCGGCATACAAATATTTTCATGTTTGCAAGAAAGACTTTTGTCCGCGGATTGTGCGCAGACATCTGTCGGAGGCACCATACTAACACGCGTACAATCGGCAGATCCTTCGTCCACCGACGTTTGTATGCCGACGATCGGTACGTGTGTACGGGGCTTTAGACTCTAACAACATTCTAAAGTATGCTGAACATAGCAGGGGTTATGCTAGGCTGTCTTACAGCTTTGCTTGCTAGTGTCGAATCTCCTGAAGATAGGGTGGAATTCAAAGATGTGGGGTTGTGTCCCCCCAATTAACGATTAAAAATACAACTATAGGCAAAACTTAATTTTGGATGGAGCAAAGGAGTTATAACTCCTGTAATTTTCTCTTTTACCATCTGTGTCTCAATGCAAAGATTTTTCCTTCACTTCCTGTCCCATAGCCAAACAGGAAGTGAGAGGAAACCTTGCAAATTAACCACTTCCTTACCGAGTCATGTAAAATGACGTCGGCAAGGTGGTTGTCTAGATCCGGGCCGCCGTCATATGACGTCGGCCCGTTCTAGCTGCTACTGCGCGCCCCCGGCGGCGCGCAGCGGCGCGATCAGGGATGAGGCTCGTCCCTCGGACATAGCCCATCACTGATCAAGGTAAACAGCCAATAGAAATTGGCTGTTTACCACGTGATCGGCTGTGTCAATCACAGCCGATCACATGAGCGGCTCCAGCACGAGCCGCTCGTTCTCTCTGCAATGCGCGCCCCCGGGGGCGCGCAGAGCAGCGATCGGGGACGAGGCTCGTCCCTCGGACAGAGTCGATCCCCGATCTAGGTAAAGAGCCAATGAAATTGGCTCTTTACCACGTGACCGGCTGTGTCCAATCACAGCCGGTCACAAATGTCAACAGAGAACACGGTAACTAGCTGTCACCGTGTTCTCCTCCTCACACACTGATCCTGTGTGAGGAGGAGAGTGTGGTAACAGCTAGTTACCAACTACTGTGCACCCTAAACACACTGATTGCCCCCCCCCCCCAATAAAGAGCACCTGTCACTAGCCCATCAAAGTACCCGAGTACCTGTCACCAGGTACTCAGATGACAGGTACTCGGGTACTCTGATGGGCTGGTGACAGGTATTCGGGTACTCTGATGACAGGTACTCGGGTACTCTGATGACGGATACTCTGATGATGGGTACTCGGGTACTCTGACGGGTACTCGGGTACTCTGATGACGGGTACTCGGGTACTCTGATGACGGGTACTCGGGTACTCCGATGACGGGTACTCGGGTACTCCGATGACGGGTACTCGGGTACTCCGATGACGGGTACTCGGGTACTCCGATGACGGGTACTCTGATGACAGGTACTCGGGTACTCTGATGACAGGTACTCGAGTACTCTGATGACGGGTACTCGGGTACTCTGATGACGGGTACTCGGGTACTCTGATGACAGGTACTCGGGTACTCTGATGACGGGTACTCGGGTACTCTGACAGGTACTCGGGTACTCTGATGACAGGTACTCGGGTACTCTGATGACGGGTACTCGGGTACTCTGATGACAGGTACTCGGGTACTCTGATGACGGGTACTCGGGTACTCTGATGACAGGTACTCGGGTACTTTGAGTACCTGTCAACGGAGTACCCGTCATCAGAGTACCTGAGTACCTGTCACCTACCCATCAGAGTACCCGAGTACCTTCCACCTGCTCATCAGAGTACCTGACGCCTGAAGTACCCAAGTACTTGCCGCCTGCTCATCAGTACCCATCACTACTCATCAGTACTCATCAGCACCTATCACGTATCAGTACTGATCATCAGTACCCATCAGTACAGTATCACCTATCAGTCAGTGAGTACTACTCATCAGTACCTATCACCTGCCTGTCACCTGCCCATCAGAGTACCCGAGTACCTGTCACCTGCCTATCGGAGTACCCGAGTACCTGCCACCTGCCTATCGGAGTACCCGAGTACCTGCCACCTGCCCAACAAAGTACCCGAGTACCTGTCACCCTTCATACAGCCACCATGTCCAAGTCCAAAAAGGTTTATATACGTCGTCCGTTTAAACCTAAATACCGGTGTTATGGTAGCAGATAGCTGCCATAACCCTGGTATTTTTTTAAACGGTGGACGGTTGGCTTTCCGATAAGGGTGGTCCCAGCGGCGGATTCGCCGTGGGATCACCCTTCCGGGATGGCAGAAGAGGCGCCCCCCCCCCCCCCTCCCGACGCGTTCCGGTCCTTTTCCCCGCTTACCGGACCCGCCGGCAGCGGGGAAAACGATCCGGTCCCGAATCCTCACAGACAGGATGTCGAGTGAGGGCAAGCTTGCCCTCACTTGACTCTATGGTCTTGGAGGACCGGAGCTACGGAAAATGTTGTTGCCTAGCAACCAGTTTAAAGGTCCTTTTTTTTTTTTTTTTTTCATTTTATATTATAATTATTATTTTTTTTTTTTTTTTTCTATCTTTTAGTGTACTTGTGAGATCTGAGGACTTTTTGACCCCAGATCTCACAAAAAAGAGGTCCTGTCGTGCCTATTTCTATTACGAGGAATATTTACATTTCTTTTAATAGAAATAAAAATGATCAATTTTTTTTTTTTTTTTTTTAAACGGTGTAAAAATAAAAAATAATAAATAAAATAAATAGTAAAAAAAAAAAAAAATTAAAGCGCCCTGTCCCCATTAGCTCGCGCGCAGAAGCGAATGCATACAGAAACCCCGCCCACATATGTAAACGGTGTTCAAACCACACATGTGAGGTATCGCCGCGATCGTTAGAGCAAGGGGAATAATTTGAGCCCTAGACCTCCTCTGTAACTCAAAGATGGCAACCTGTAGAAATTTTTAAATTGTCGCCTATGGGGATTTTTAAGTACCAAAGTTTGTCACCATTCCGTGAGCGTGCGCAATTTTGAAACATGACATGTTGGGTATCTATTTACTCGGCGTAACATTATCTTTCACATTATGGAAAAAAATTGGGCTAACTTTACTGGTTTCTTATTTTTTAATTAAAAAAAGTGAATTTTTTCCAAAAAAACTGCGTTTGGAAGACCGCTACGCAAATACGGTGTGATAAAAAATAGTGCAATAATCTCCATTTTATTCTCTAGGGTCTCTGCTAAAAAAAAATATATAATGTTTGGGGGTTCTAAGCAGTTTTCTAGCAAAACAACTGATTTTAGCTTGTAAACACCAAATGTCAAAAATAGGCCTAGGCAAGTGGCTAGGATGCATGATGATGCTCCTTGGATGTTCGGCCCCTCTATATGGCTAGGCTGTGAAAAAGTCTCACACATGTGGTATTGCCATACTCAGGAGGAGTGGCAGAATGTATTTTGGGGTGTCATTTTTGCTGTGTACATGCTATGTGTTAGGAATATCCTATAAATTGACAACTTTGTGTTTTCATTTTTTTTTCATTTTTTTCCCACATTTTCCAAAAACCTGTGGAAAAAAATGATATGTTCAAACGACCCATAATGCCTCATAGAATATACGTTGGAGTGTTTGCTTTCCAAAATGGGGTCATTTTGTGGACTTTTCCATTGTATTGGTGCTCTAGGGCCTTGAAAAGTGTGATAGGTAGTAAGAAAGTTTTATGTGTATTTATGCTCCTAGAACGCCTGAATGTGCTTCTTGGACGTGGAGTCTCTTTTTGTGGCCAGGCTGTGTAAAAGTCTCACACATGTGGTATCACCATACTCGGAAGGAGTAGCAGAATGTATTTTTGGGTGTAATTTTTGCTGTGTACATGCTATGTGTTAGAAATAGCTTATAAATTGACAACTTTGTGGGAAAAAAAAGAAAAAAAAAATTTTTTCTTCATTTTCCCAAGAATTGTGGGAAAAAATTACAACTTCAAAAAACTCACCATGCCTCTTACTAAATACCTTGGACTGTCTACTTTACAAAAAGGGGTCATTTGGTCGGTATTTGTACTGTCCTGACATTTCAGGGCCTCAAGAAAGGAGATAGGCAGTCAGTACATCTGGTGTGATCAATTTTCAGTAATAGGTACCATAGCTTCTAGACTCAATAACTTTCACACAGACTAAATAATATACACTAATTTGGGTTAATTTTACCAGAGACATGTAGCAGTATATATTTTGGCCCAAATGTATGAAGAAAAATTTATTTTTTGCAAAATTTCATAATTGAAACTAAAAAAAAGTGTTTTTTTTTCAAAATTTTTGCTCTTTTTTTGCATATATCACGAAAAAAAAAAACCCCAGTTGTGATCAAATACCACCAAAAGAAAGCTCTATTTGTGTGAAAAAAATGATAAAAATTTTGTTTGGTTATAGTGTAGCATGACTGAGCAATTGTCATTCAAAGTGTGAGAGTGCTGAAAGCTGAAAATTGGTCTGGGCAGGAAGGGTGTCTAACTGCTCTGTATGGAAGCGGTTAAGGTAACTCCTTGGGGACCCCCAGGTCACCAGAACTAGTGTCCCCATTAGATTCCCCCCCCCCCCCATGACGTTTCTGGTAACAACCCAAATTTTTTTTTTTTTTACTTTCAATGATAAATGGTAAATAGGACAAATATAGAGGATTGAGGACTCAGACAGCAATAAAAACCTGACAGATATTTTAATCCCCCTCCACTCTATCCAAAACTAACAAAAAGGTTTTGCCTTTAGTTGTACTTAAAGGAAAAGTCCAGTAAAAAACTAAACAATGCTAAAACTGCTATTTGCCACATTCTAAGACTATTCTATCTAACCCTATAAAAGCTAAAATCACTGTACTTACCTTTTCTACACCCAATACGGTCTGGACCCATGCTGATGTTTCAGCAGTGGCTTCAGCGTGGAGGCGGGTGCAGGAGAGGCACTTGACAACAGAAGCCCCTTAGTAACTCTATGGGTCACGTCACCTCCCATTCACTTCACAGCTATTGTAAGTACAGGGATTTTCTTTTTTTTTTTTCTTTACAAGGTTAGATAGAATAGTCTTAGAAAGTGGCAAAGAGCAGGTTTAGGGTTAGTTTCGACTGGACTTATCCTTTAGGATCAGCAGTATTATAGCTCATAGTGCTTTTCATTAATTGTTCTGCAATTCACTAAAAAAAAGTAGTGAAAACTTTCTGTATTTTAACCACGGCATCCTTAACAGCCAGTGCATTGCTGGTTGTTAAAGAGTAGGCACCCACCATATCCTTAACAAGCATGACTCATCCGCTGTCGGCTTCACTTCCCATCCACGGCTAAAAAAAAAAAAACAAAAGGGCAAAGTGACCCAGTGACATCACTTGGTGACCTCCTCCCCTCCGTCCTCCCCCTTTCCTGTCAGGTTGCATGTTGGGTTAAGCGTCTAGTATGGATTTTGGGGGGGTACCTCATGCCAATTTTTTTTTTTTTTTAACCACTAGCTGCCAAATCAGATACTTAGTATGTCATTTGGTTGGATCACCCCGATACCATTTTTTTTTAGAGCCTACTGTCGACTCTCTTGTAATTGCAATTGGCCACTTGATTGCTATTACAAGCAGTACCTGTCACAAAAGATGTTTACATTCCTTGTGACGGCAACATAATTAAAAAAACTTTTTTTTTTTTTAAAGAAACTGTAAAAATAAAAAAAATGAAATGACTAATTTATATTTAAAAAAAATGGCATTTTTGACTTACCTTAACTACCTGCCATCCGCGCTACAGCCTATATACGGCTGCAGCGCGGACTTGAATTTTCGGGAGGCCGTTTTTAACCACTTGCCGACCGCCGCACGACTATCTACGTCGGCGGTCAGCCCCTCACAGGCCAACTAACGTAGGGCTACGTTGCTTGCTTGTGAGGGTCTAGGGAGCGAGCGCGCGCCGCCGGAGGCGCGCTCCCGCGTGGTCACGGACCCCCCCCCCGCGCGTGTGACCAGCGGACCCGATGTCCGCCGGCCACTCGGCGATCGGCGGGGGAGAAGGAGAATGTCAGGCAGCTTGTGTAAACAAGCCACCTGTCATTCTCCTCGCTGTAAAGACACTGATCACATGGATCTACTATGTAGATCCGTTGATCAGTGTCCTTACAGCTCAAGCCACAGCCAATCACAGTAGAAAGCACGCCCCTAGGGACACACACAGCCCCTCCCTCCCAAATAAAGTTAACCCCTTCACTACCAGTGTATTTTTACAGTAACAGTGCATATATATAGCACTGATTACTGTAGAAATGTCACTGGTAACCCCAAAAATGTCAGTCAAGGGTCCGATCTGTCCGCTGCAATGTCGCAGTACCGCAAAAATAATCGCAGATCGCCGCCATTACGCGTTAAAAAAAAAAAAATGACAAAAATCTTTCCCTTTGTTAGTAAACGCGATAACTTTTGCGCAAACCAATCAAAATACGCTTTTTGCGATTTTTTTTTACCAAACATAGGTAGCATAAAATAAATTGGCCGAAAATGTTAAAAAATTTTGATTTTTACTTTTTTTTTGGGGGGAATTTCATATAAAAAAATGTGAAAAATATTGCTATTTTTGCAAAATTGACGCTCTTTTTTTGTTTATAGCGCGTGATCAAAAAATCGCACAGGTGATCAAATACCACCAAAAGAAAGCTCTGTTTGTGGGAAAAAAAGGACGCCAAATTCGTTTAGGTACAGCGTCGCACGACTGCGCAATTGTCCGTTAAAGTCACGCAGTGCCGAATCGCAAAATACCCCCTGGTCGGAATGGGGGTAAAATCTTCTGGGGCTTAAGTGGTTAAACGGCCTCCCAGAAAGAGTCTCCCCGCGCGCTCCCTGAGCGCGCATCGGGGAGAATCTGTGTCGGCCGTGTCCCTTGGACACAGCCGATCACAGATCGTGGTGAATGGCCAATCACCACGTGATCAAGCCGTCCAATGAGAGATGATCTCATATGTAAACATATGAGATCATCTCTCATCGCCGGCGCTCCTTCCTCACACAGAGCCTGCAGTGTGAGGAAGGAGGGGGAGCCTCACAGCGCCGGGGACACACAGCAATGTAATCAGGGCACTGATCACCAGTGCCCTGATTGCTAAAGGTAAAAACATACACAAATTGCCCCCCCATCAGTGCCCACAGTGCCCCCCATCAATGCCCACAATCAGTGCCCATAGTGCTGCCAGTCAGTGCCTGCTCATCTAGGCACTGATGAGCACTGACTGGCAGCACTATGGGCACTGAGTGTGGGCACTGATGGTGCTGCCCATCAGTGCTCATCAGTGTCCATCAGTGCCATCCGCCAGTGCCCATCAGTGCCGCCTATCAGTGCCCAGCAGTGCCGCCTCTCAGTGCTCAACAGTGCCGCCTATCAATGCCGCCTATCAGTGCGGCATATTAGTACCTCCTCATCAGTGCCCATAAGTGCCACCTCATCAGTGCCCATCAGTGCAGCCTATCAGTGCCCATCAGTGCCGCCTCATCAGCGCACATCAGTGAAGGAGAAAAATTTATTTTCAAAATTTACTCGCAGAAAATAAGAAAAACTTTTTTTTTTTTTTTTTTTTTTTTTCGAAATTTTCTGTCTTTATTCTTTTTTTTGTAAAAAATAAAAAACCCAGAGATGATTAAATACCACCAAAAGAAAGCTTTATTTGTGTGAAAAAAATGATAAAAATTTCATATGGGTACAGTGTAGCATGACCGCGCAATTGTCAGTCAAAGTGTGAAAGCACTGAAAGCTGAAAATTGGCCTGGATGGGAAGGGTGTTTAAGTGCACAGTAGGCAAGTGGTTAAAATCCATTTCTCTGATGTTCAATGACAGACAGAGCTCCTGTCATTCTAGACCATTGGGTTATGCTGCCCTCTACAGGAGTGGGACACTAGGCAGAAAAAACTTCTGGCTACACCCATGGGCAGTCCCAGGGGGTATACTCCCTTTTCCTGCTATAGTCACTCAGTTTGGTTACAAGCAGTGTCAGGAGAATTAGGAGTCCACAGAGGGGTGGGTGCTGTGTCCGTTAATGAACATCAGACAAATGGGTATTACGGTAAGCCAAAAATCCTATTTTCTCTTTCGTTCCTTGACGGACACAGCTCTTGTCATTCTTGACCATTGGGACATTCCAAAGCAGTGTTAAACATGAGGGGTGGGAAACAGCAAAAAATTGCAAAGGCTAAACAGTAGCCAACCAGCCAACAGGGGCTCAACCAAAACAACTGGAACCCACCTGAAAAGGTGGATTTTTTTTTTTTTAATAGACTTACCTGTAAAATCCATTTCATGGAGTACATCACAGGACACAGAGCCATAAATAATTACATATGGGTTACATAGCCACCTTTAGGTGAAGGACACTGGCAATCAATCAGAATTGATGCCCCCCCCCCCTATATAACCCCTCCCACGCAGGAAGTACCTCAGTTTTGTAGCAAGCATTAAAGACCTCATATAAGAGGGGAGGGACCTCTGTGTCCCGTGATGTACTTCAAAAAGTGGATTTTACAGGCAAGTCTGTATTAAAAAATCCATCTTCCTTTTCGTACATCACGGGACACAGAGCCATAACGTATGGGATGTCCCAAAGCAATGCATTTGAGGGGAGGGGGACACCAAAAAAATACCAGCATCTGACCCCAAAAAAAGGATTACACCGCTGCCTGCAGAACATCTGGCCAAATGCAGATTCCTCCTGGACGTTACACTACCTGGTTGCTGCAGCTCGTCTGAGCTGGGGCTCTGAAGCTTTGAGCCGAGCCATTTTGCCACTTCATGTTTGGAGGTTCTTTTGTTTCCAGAGATATCACCATTGCGCATGTGGGCAATTATCCTAGTTCCCCTGCCCCTGTGTGGACTGTGGACACGGCTCTACTGCACCTGGAGTAATTGTCAGTGGGCGGCACGTGTTATGTGGTCAGCTGGGCAGCGTGTGACGTTGCCATGTATGGCCATATGCAATCACACTGCTAGGATGTCCCACACCATGATCTCTGTCTGAACGCCAACTACTCCTTGGATGAGGTGTCGGAATTAAGCCCTATGTGGAATTCACCCTTATCGGCCGTTCCTCTGTGCAGAGACTACTCACCCGCTTTTGAAGTTGGAAACATCTGATGTTAGCCGATCCACACTCTCCCACATTAAGGTTTGACGATACCTGTCAGCTGTTCATCCACCTCTCTCCCCCCGTTCCTGGGTTCCATTGTGTTCACACTTGGGAGTCACCCTTACTGACTTGCAACACAAGCACCCCTCGTTTAGTATATGGGATGACCTGTTGATATATTGTCAATTTCATTGAAGATTTATCTTATAGGACTCTAAATATTTTGTCCATATCCTGCTTAATTTGATTCCTTTTTTTCTCAAGGTGGACAACGGACATACTAACCATACATCAGTCGATTTGATTGGCCAGCAGAGGGAACCAGCCTGTCTATTAAGATATTATCATTATCTATATTTTTGCAATTTACCTATCTTTGCCGAGATTACCCATTGATGTCTATGATATACTGTTTCATATTTGTTTATACTCATTATCTCTATTTGATGGTACTTTGAGTTGATGGTTGTTACCATGCTTGCTCTCCCCCCTAGTGGCATTTTGATTACATTACTTTCATGATTGACGGCGTTGGTGGAATTTGATGCATGAATCTCGAGGTTACTTATTGGCCAATTCTACAGTATGCCGCGGACTTTATTCATGCTCTATCTTTTTCCAGTAGCGTCGCCCATCATAGTATATTTGGCTCTGCTCCTTGCCTAGTTTGGTTACAGTCATTTGGAGATCGATAATCCCCTGGCCAGATATCCAATGACTGCATCCAGCTGAGCTTCTTGCCCCTTTTTTGGTTCCACCCTGCACTTTGGTGGCCCGGTATTCATGTAATTACATGATTTTGATACTTTTTTTATTGCTCATATGGTAGCTGCAGCTAATCCATGCGTATATGTTTGTTTTTAATAACCACGTGGTTAATACTTTGTAGTGGTGAGGTGGAAGGTTTATTTTATTTTTCATTGAAACTGTATGTTCCATTTTTTGATTTAATACATTTTGATACTTTTATTAGTAACTTTTTGGTTTCTGTGCAATTTTTTTTGCAGTTTTTGTTGACCCACATATATTTATACCCCTGCTACTCAATCATATGGCACTTTCCTTGGGCATTCCTTTTCTCTAGTTGTCCAATTTTTTGTATATGCTTTTGTTTTGACATTTGAGTTCCGCTCTTTGAGAATTATTTGAGCGAGTGGGTGCTTTTTGTATTATTAATTTGACCTATTTCTACTTTACCCCCCCCCCCCTTTTTGTTCTTTTGTTCTAGATTCCTCCTGGGTCCCAACATCCACTCGATAGAAACGAATGAACGTATGCACCGACGACCAGGTCACGGCCTTGCAAATCTGAGCCATAGAGGCTTGATGGCGAAGTGCCCAAGAGGCACCTACTCCTCTGATAGAATGTGCCTTAACAGAAAAAGGTGGAACCTTCCCTACTAAACCATACGCCTGAGTAATAACCTGGCGGATCCAATAAGAAATCATAGACTTAGATGCTGCCCATCTCTGTTTCTTGGCCCTTCGGGCAGCACAAATAAGCTCTCGGTCTTAAGAATCAGAGCTGATTTCTCTAAGTAAAACTTAAGTGCACGCATTTAATCAAGATAATGCAATAACTTTTCCTCCTCTGAGTGAGGATCTGGAAAAAAGGAAGGTAGTATAATGTCCTGATTCATATGAAAGGCAGACACCATCTTGGGCAAAAAACCTGGATGTGGATGTAGAATCACCCTATTTTGATGAAATATCAAGAATGGCTCTTTACAAGAAAGACCTGCTAGTTCCGATACCCTTCTAGCCGAAGTTATCGCAATCAGAAAGAACAGTTTTTTGGTCAAAAGATCCAGGGGAACTTGCCCCAGAGGCTCAAAAGGCTGTTTTTGCAAAACTACCAATACCAAATTCAAGTCCCAAGGACACAATGGTGACTTCACAGGTGAAAGCAAACATAACATTCCCCGGACGAAAGTCTGAACCAATGAATGGGAAGCGATCGGTTCCTGGAAGAAAACCGATAAGGCTGAAATCTGCCCTTTGATAGTGCTCAAGGCTTACTTCATATCTATTCCTGCTTGAAGGAAAGCTAGAATTCTCCCAATGATATATTTGCAGGAATGCCATTTCCTGGCCTCACACCAGGCAATATAGGATTTCCAGAATAAATGTTTCTAGAGATTGGTTTCCTAGCATTTATCAGTGTATGAACTGCAGGGCCAGATACACCCCGCTCCTTCAAGATTAAGGCTTCAATAGCCAAGCCGTTAAATTTAGAGACTGTAGAGCAGGGTGGAATATTATACCATGAGAGAATTGGTCCAGACGCAGTGAAAGGGCCCAAGGCCTCATCACTGCCAACCTATGGATTTGTGCAAACCAAACCCCCCTCAGCCATGCCAGAGCTACCAGAATTACTGGTTTCCCTTCTAGCTGGATTCTGCGCAACAGGTTCACAAAAGCATTTACTCCGACTGCAAGTGGATCCATGGTCCTGGACACAAATCTCTTCAATTTTTTGTTGAACCTGGATGCCAACAGATGTACGTCTGGGACTCCCCAGCGTAGGCAGATTGATTGAAAAATTTCAAGGTGTAAGGACCACTCCCCCAGAAACATCTGTTGACGACTCAAAAAGTCTGCAAGCCAGTTCTCTATTCCCAGAATAAAAATTGCTGTCAGGTATGCCACAAACTTCTCTGCCCAAGACAGGATGAAATCCACCTCTTTCTGGGCTGACCGACTCTTTGTGCCTCCTCGATGGTTGATATAAGCCACAGCCGTGGCATTGTCGGATTGTACCCCGAGAGGGTGACCCCGAATCCTGGATGTCCAGAATTTCAAAGCCTGACTGACTGCTCGGATTTCCAAAACATTGATGGGGAGAACTTTCTCTACCCAAGACCATTTCCCCTGGACAGTGGCTTCCTCCAGAACTGCTCCCCAGCTGGAGAGACTGGCATCTGTAGTCACTATTTTCCAGGTCACTGGAAGAAAGGATTTCCCCTTCTCCAGAGTTCTGGTCAACAACCACCAGTTTAGACTCTTACGTACTCTTGGTACCAGAGACATGGACCGGTCTAGAGACTGAACCTTTCTGGCCCAGGTAGACAGAATGTTGTTCTGTAAGGGTCTGGCATGGAATTGCCTTGAATGCGGACACCATCTTCCCCAATAACTTCATGCAAAGACGTATAGAAGGATATCGCATCCTTACTACAGACCGAACCTGATCCTTCAGGTCTGTGACCTTTCTTGCTAGCAAGAATATCTTTGCCTATGCTATGTCCACAAGAAAACCAAGGTATTCCAGACGCTGGATTGGCTGTAATGCTGACTTTACCAAGTTCAGTATCCAACCCAGATGTTCTAGGAACTGCACTTTTGGCTTAGAGCCGAAGCCGATCGATCTATTAGTAATAGATCGTCCAGATATCCTATTATAGATATCCCTCTGGACCTTAAAACAGCCAATACTGGAGCTAGGATCTTTGTGAAAACATTTGGAGTTGTGGCTAACCGAAAGGCAGGGCCACGAACTGAAAATGACGGTTCTCTATTGCAAAGCGTAGGAACCTTTGATGAGCCTGGAATATTGGCACATGAAGATATGCATCCTTGATGTCTATGGATGCTAGAAATTCCCCTCCCTGTAGGTAGGCTACGACTGAACAAATTGACTCCATACAGAAAGTATGAACGTTCAGAAACTGGTTTAAAGCTTTGAGATCCAGAAAAGGTCTCGCATCCCTGTTTGGTTTGGGGACTACGAACAGGTTTGAGTAAAAACCCTTGAACTTTTCGTCCTCTGGAACCTCCATTATCACTTTTTGAGCCTTCAGCTGGTCTAATGCCAGTAAGAGAGACCTTTTTCGGGGATCTGTCGGTATACCGGACCTTATAAACTGGGGATATGGGAACACCCAAAATTCCAGTTTGTACCCCTGTAAAATGGTGGAGATAACCCAGTTGTCTTGGATCAATTCCACCCAAACTTTTGAGAACTGCTGCAGCATTCCCTCCACCCACACGAGTGGGGGCGCCCCTTCACAGAAAGGGCTTAGCAGAAGACTTTGCTAGTTTCTGGGCCCAGGGCTTTTTTTGACTCTGCCCTAAAGGCTTGGTTCCGGATCCAGATGGTTGAGGTCGTCGTCACTGTCTGGAAGTAGAAGCACTGGTAGTATGAGTGCTGGGGTTTTTGAAAGAAGGACGCTGGCTCTTCATTTTCACGGGTAGCAACGTACTCTTCCCTCCCAAGATCTTTTGGATATACTTATCCAGATCATCACCAAAAAGGCGTTCTCACTGAAAAGGGAAGCCAGCCAGTAACTTTTCACATGGCAATTCCTCAGACTAATTCTTTAACCAAAGGATTCAGCGCATATGCACTGATATCAGAGTAAAAATTGTGACATTTGCCTTATGGAGCCTGTAAGAGCATCCACTGCAAAACAAACTGCGAGGTAGATCTGACAGATCTTACATAGACTTTCCTTGAGAAGGAACTGTCTTGGACACTCACTTCATACGGTCTTTTAAAGACTGACAAACTCCTATGGCTGCTACTGCTGGTTGAATCGCAAAACCTGCAACCACAAAGGAGGCTTTCAATAAAGATTTCAACTTTTTACAGTGCCTTGCCAAAGTATTTACCCCCTTGACTTTTTACCTATTTTGTTACATTACAGCCTTAAGTTCAATGTTTTGTTAATCTGAATTTTATGTGATGGATCAGAACACAATAGTCTAAGTTGGTGAAGTGAAATAGGAAAAATATATACATAAAACTATTTTTTAGAAATAGAAAACAGAAAATTGGCATGTGCGTATGTATTCACCCCCTTTGTTATGAAGACCATAAAAAGCTCTGGTGCAACCAATAACTTCAGAAGTCACATATTTAGTGAAATGATGTCAACCTGTGTGCAATCTAAAGGGCCATACACACTATAAGATTTTCTGAAGACTTTTTCCTTTAGATTTACCTTTTCTATGTAGTGCAAGGGCCTGCCAGATTGCATACAAATTGAAAGTGTTTAGGTTTGACCTCATATTATATGGTTTTGGTAAGTCTAAAGGAAAAAGTCTTCAGAAAATCTTATAATGTGTATGGCCCATAAGTGTCACATGATCTGTCATTATATCTACACACCTTTTTTGAAAGGCCCCAGAGGCTGCAACACCTAAGCAAAAGGCACCACTAACCAAACACTGCCATGAAGACCAAGGACCTCTCCAAACAAGTAAGGGACAATGTTGTTGAGAAGTCAGGGTTAGATTATAAAATAATATCCAAATCTTTGATGATCTCCAGGAGTACCATCAAATCTATCATAACCAAATGGAAATAGCATGGCACAACAGCAAACCTGCCAAGAGATGGCTGCACACCAAAACTCATGGACCGAGCAAGGAGGGCATTAATCAGAGAGGCACCACAGAGACCTAAGGTAACCCTGGAGGAGCTGCAGAGTTCCACAGCAGAGACTGGTGTATCTGTACATAGGACAACAATAAGCCGTATGCTCTATAGAGTTGGGCTTTATGGCAGAGTGGCCAGAAGAAAGCCATTACTTTCAGCAAAAAACAAAATTGCATGTTTTGAGTTTGCGAAAAGGCACGTGGGAGACTCCCAAAATGTATGGACGAAGGTTCTCTGGTCTGATAAGACTAGAATTTAACTTTTCTGCCATCAAAAACACTATGTCTGTCACAAACCCAACACATCACATCAGCCAAAGAACACCATCCCCACAGTGAAACATGGCAGCATCATGCTGTGGGGATGTTTTTCAGCAGCCGGGACTGGGAAACTGGTCAGAGTTAAGGGAAAGATGGATGGATGGTGCTAAATACAGGGATATTCTTAAGCAAAACCTGTACCACTCTGTGCGTGATTTGAGGCTAGGACGGAGGTTCGCCTTCCAGCAGGACAATGACCCCAAACACACTGCTAAAGCAACACTCGAGTGGTTTAAGGGGAAAGATTTAAATGTGTTGGAATGGCCTAGTCAAAGCCAAGACCTCAATCCAAAATCTGTGGTCAGACTTAAAGATCGCTGTTCATGAGCACAAATCATCCAACTTGAAGGAGCTGGAGCAGTTTTGCAAGGAGGAATGGGCAAAAATCTCAGTGGTAAGATGTGGCAAGTGCATAGAGACTTATCCAAATCGACTTGGAGCTGTGATTGCCGCAAAAGGTGGATCTACAAAGTATTGACTTTAGGTGGGTGAATAGTTATACACATTGACTTTTTCTGTTATTTTGTCCTATTTGTTGCTTGCTTCACAAAAAAAAAAACATCTTCAAAGTTGTGTGCATGTTCTGTAAATTAAATTATGCAAATCCTCAAACAATCCATGTTAATTCCAGGTTGTGGGGCAACAAAACACAAAAAATGCCAAGGGGGGTGAATACTTATGCGAGGCAATGTATCTGCTGGATCTTTAAAAAACCTGGGCATTATCCACAGGACAGGTTAAACTCTTGTTAACAGCAGAAATGGAAGCATCCACAGTGGGTATATTCCTTTTTTTAGTAAACTTTTTCTCCATAGGATACAATAATGAAAATCTTTTAGGAGAAACAAAAATTCTATCAGGATGGTCCCAATCTTTATACATTTCTTGCTCCAAGATCGGATGTATGGGAAACGTCTGAGGACTATGAGAAGGGCGCAATGAGCCTAGAGGAAAAACAGACTTCAGCTGTCACTAGGGGAGGAAATTTGTATCCAGACCGGACCATTTCAGTAAGAGACTGAATAAACAATCTCTGGGCCTGAGATGTAGAGACTCCTCTGACATGGCTCCCCAGAAGTGGAAACCTCAGCTTGACCTTCCATAGGGTCACCATCAGCTACTTCTCCTACATCCTCTGCCCGATCCTGAACCGAAAGGCTTTCCATGGCCACAGCCAAATCGTCCTTTGTGACGTAGGTTGCAGCAGAAGTACTAGGAGTAGCTACTATGCCTGACAACCGTAATGGCTCAGATTGGCAAGATGCCTCTAGCTCCTCAGAAGGAGTAGACAGACACAGTGGAAACATGGCTAGGACCTTCAAGGCCTGACGGTGGCATCACAGTGCCTTTTCCAACTGTGCCCACCCAGCCCCTTTTCAGGGAGACATTGCTTTAAAGCAAGACAAACTTGAGGTACTATCTTTAAGTGTACTCAAGGCTTGTGCCAAGCTTATACAGCCTAATGCACACAACACTGATTATCCCAAGATACAGGACCTGTTTGTGCCAGTAACAAACACCCACAATGACTCAGGCACTCAGCTGCTGCTGCTCTGTGTTCCTTTCAGCCTCTGATACAGGCTAGTGTGTTGGTAACTGTTCCTTGCAGAACGCGCTCACTTATGCTGTATCGCGCATGTGCGGCATGCTACGTGGCGTCCACGTGCACGCCATTGCGTAAGCACACGCTCGCCATGCAGCGTACACCTGTACTTAAAGGCGAAGATTCCCGCGCATGTGCAAATAGGCCTACGCAATAGACACGTGATCAAGGCAGAGATGAACATGTGGACGCTTATGCGCCAGGATGAAAACAACAACAACCATATGGGGTGAGAGCAGCTTTGACTGAATTTTGTTTGCCACAGCTGATACCTTTCAGGTAATCAGCTCAGGGAAAAAACACAATGTGATAACAATAGGCAAAGAAATAACGATTTAAATCAAGCTTTGCAACAATCTGACAACTGCCTCAACAAGATGTAACTTGCAAGCATAACATCCATAGTCTCATGGAGGGATACATATGGCACATGGTCTCTGTTATCTTATTAAAAGGAACAGTGCATAAAATATTTACAATTTGCAATCATGCCAGCAATTTTTACCTTCAAGGTTTGCTGAATAAGTAAATATTTTAAATTGGACTCACCAGTCCAGCCGCAGAATTCTGCTTCAAACAGAAATCCAATCTTCACCCATCAGGACGAGCTTGGTCTTGGCGACCTTCTAAGACTGGGTCCCCTTATTTTAGAGGGGCCACGGCCTTGGAACTGTAGAGCACCCTGCATGGAGCGCCTTTGGGGTTTGGTATTCCAAGGGTCCGGATCCCAGGGTCCTGCGCCTAAAAAGGACAGCATTACAGGCAAAACCTCGTATCTGCTTCCCGAGGCTTTTTAGTCCATTGACTCTTTAGGATTAATCTGATTGGTAACCCCTTAGATTCCATGATCTTTGATCGGGGTAAACAGCATATTTCTGTCTTCAATTGAAGAAAAAATAAGAAAAATGTGGAGAGACTCTCCACTGTGACCATTACCTTTAGACACTGGCGAAAAAACTGAGGTACTTCCTGTGTGGAAGGGGTTATATAGGGGGGCATCAATTCTGATTGTTTGCCAGTGTCCTTCACCTAAAGGTGGTTATATAACCCATACGTTATGATTTATGGCTCTGTGTCCCATGATGTACAAAAAGAAAAAACAATACATCCTCAAAGAGGATCAGGTCCTTTTAAATAGCAGAGGACCAAAGGTAGGGGATGCCAACAAATGCCAACACATCTACTTCATAAAACTTTGTAAAAGTGTGCACCGACGACCAGGTGGCCGCCTTGCAAACCTACATCATGGGCGCCTGATGATGGAAAGCCCAGGAGGCACTAGGCGCCCTAGTAGAGTGTGCCTTGATAGGGAAAGGAGGAACCTGAGCCCTGATGGAATAGGCCTGAACCACCGTCTGCCTGATCCATCTGTAAATGGTCGCAGAGGATGGGGACAACCCTTTGGGAGGTCCATCTGTGAGCACAAATAGAGAGTCTGACTTTCTGAAAGACTCCGTAGCTGCCAGGTACACCCTAATAGCCCAGACCACATCCAAGGCATGCAAGGCAAGTTCCTTCAGATCTTTAGGCCTGGGAAACAGGGAAGGCAACGCAATGTCTTCATTCAAATGAAAGTCGGAGACCACCTTAGGAAGGAACGATGGACAGGAGCGAAGCAGCACATTATCCTGGTGAATCACCAGTTAAGGTGGACAGGATAATGCCGCCAGTTCCGACCCCCTTCACACAGAGGTGATGGCCACCAAAAAGGCCACCTTCTGGGACAGCGTAAGCAGGGGAATCTGATGAATATTTTCAAAGGGAGGCTTCTGTATAGCTAAAAGCACCAAATTAAGATCCCAAGGTGGCAACGGAGCCCACACTGGAGGAACCAAACCAAGTGTGTGGCCAAAGGTCTCTGGAAAAAGACCGCCAAAGCCGATACCTGGCCCTTGATGGTACTCAAGGCAAATTTCTGTTCAACCCCCCATTGAAGGAAGGTTAAGATCTGAGCCACCGAGAAGGAGCAAGGATGAACCCCAAGAGAATCACACCATGCAATGTACGTACGATGGTAGATCTTCCTAGAAGTAGATTTCTTAGGTTTTAACAACGTAGGAATCACCGACTCAGACAAACCTCTATACTTTTAGCAGCTGGGCGTTCGACAGCCAAGCCATCAAAGCCAGCGACTGTAAAGCAGGATGGAAGATCAGTCCTTGGTACAGCAGATCCTCCCTGAGAGGAAGCTTCCAAGGAACGTCAGCTACCAGACGCACCAGATCGGCGTACCAAGCCCGGCGAGGCCAGTCTGGAGCCACTAAGATGATCGGAACCCCTTCTGCCTTAATCCTGCGTAGAAGTCTTGGCAGAAGCTTGAGAGGGAAGGTGTAAATCAGATGATACTTACCCCATGGGACAACCAGCACGTCTGTGGCGACTGCCAGAGGATCCCTTGACCGAGCCACAAACCTCTGCACCTTTCTGTTGAGCCGAGACGCCAACTGATCCACCTTGGCGGTGCCCGACCGGAGACACAACTGATGAAACCCCTCCGGATAAAGGGTCCAATCCCCTTGGTCCAACACCTGCCGACTGAGGTAATTCGCCTACCAGTTTTCCACCATGGGAATGCGTATGGTAGAGAGGGCTGGAACTAACCGCTCTCCCCACCTTAGAATGCCGGTTACCTCCAGAGCCACCAGGACACTTCTTCTGTCCCCTTGGTGATTGACATAAGCCACGGTGGCGGCATTGTCTTATTGAATGTGCACTGGACATCCCTGAAGACGATCAATCCATTGGTCCAGACACAGTCTGATCGCTCAGCGTTCCAAGACATTGATCGGTAGCCTGGACCCTTGAGAATGCTTGCAGAGGACGCCTCCCCAGCTGGACAGGATGACATCCGAGGAAGGATTTGCCCAACCGAAGCACCGGAGAACGAAGCCATTATATCATGGACTCCTTTGTTCCCTGACTCAGCCAGATCTGATTGTCCAGAGACTGCGGAGTCTTGTCCCATTTGGTCAGACTCTCCCTTTGCAAGGACCTCGAATGGAACTGCCTCGAAGGTAGACACCATGCAATCCTGGAGGAATGACAATCTGTTGGACAGCAGGAGACTAATTGCAGCCTGCAATTTCTGGAGTTTGTCCAGAGGAAGGAGCACTCTGGCTAAGGCCAAGTCCAGAGTCAGACCCAGATAGTCCAGCTTTGTGGACGGAACCAGGGCAGACTTCTGAAAATTCAGAATCCAGCCGAACTCCCACAGAGTTCGTATCGTGATCTCCAGGTTTTCCACTAGAGCAGAAGGAGACTCCGCTCGCAGAAGGAGATCTTGCAAGTAGCCCAGTACCGCGATCCCCCGTTGGCGTAGCGAAGCTAGCACCGGTGCTAACACTTTTGTGAAGACCTAAGGAGCAGAGGCGAGACCAAAGGGTAATGCCACAAACTGATATTGCTCCTCTCCCAAGGCAAAGCGGAGGAAGTGCTGGTGACTGGCACATTATGGAATGTGAAGGTAAGCATTCTTGATTTCAATAGAGGCGAGGAAATCCCCCTGACGCAGGGATGCCACCACTGTGGGAATGGACTCCATTCTGAACTTCTGCACCTGCACAAAGCAGTTCAGCACCTTGAGGTCCAGGATTGGACGCACTTTGCCTTCCTTCCTGGGAACTATAAACAGGTTTGAGTAAAAACCCTGAAAATATTCCGAAGTCAGAACCAGGAAAATCACCCCTTGATGTAACAGGTCTTGTACTGCCCCAAACAGACAGTGTATACGGTCCGGGGACAGGCGCAAGTTGGAAGGAAAGAACCTTGCCAGGGACAAGAGCGAAACTCGATCTTGTAGCCGTACCGTACCCCCCCCCCCCACTCCCAATATGGGTAAAGGCGCACCTTCATGCTGAAGGAGCCTTGTCCATGGGTCTGGAGAAGCCCACTCTCGGCTTGCCAGACCAAGTTCATTTGGATCCTCCAGGGGAGGCCCTGAAAGGCTTCAAGCCTTTATCAGTCGACCCTGAGGGACGAAAAAACGTATTTGCTGAAAAAGGAAGGCCCACGTCTACGATGATGTTCCTTGTCCTTAGTAGCCTGCGCAAGAAAGATACTCTTCCCCCCTGTGAGACCTTTAATGATGTCATCCAGGGAAGCTCCAAACAGGCAATCTCCTTGAAAGGGAAGATTAGTCAAGGCCATTTAGAAGTCTGGTCCACAGACCAGCAATTGAGCCAAAAGACACGCCGAAGGACCACAGCCTAGCCACATCCAAAGAGGCATCACAGATACTGCAGCCCCTGGACCAGCTGGTCTGCAAGCTCAGCAAAGGCAGGGGGCAGCTGTTCTCCCTATAGGCCATGGTGTAGGAGCTTAGCCCACTCGGTCAAAGTTTGCGACACCAGGGCAAATGTAAATACCGGCCTCATTGCCGAATCAGCTAAAGTGTACATAGTGCGGGCCACAGCCTCCGCCTTCCAGGCAGCCAGGTCCTTGAAGGCCGGGGACACCTCAACCGGAATCATGGTTTCCTTGTTTAATCTGGAAACTGGTGGGTCCACCACCGGTGGCACAGTCTACTTCTTAAGAAGAGACCCCTCATATGGGTAAGGCCTAGTAAAATGCTTAAGGAACGCTTTGGTCGTCCCCATTCTTTAGCTACAACTCTGTCAATATAGGCAGGTAAAGGAAACACCTTTTGCTGCTCTGGATGGCTTGTGAGTGCCAAAGGGTACCTGCGCCTCCATCGTAGCTTCAGCTGCATCCTCCATCTACAGGGTCTCACGCACAGATACAATCAGTGCATCCACCAGCGCCTTTTCGTGCATGGACGCAGACGTGGAGGAGTCATCAGAGGACTCCAGGCGCGTGGTCGCAGACCCAGAAGGGTGACCCACGTTCGCGGCGGCGGAATCAGATTCAAGATCTGATGAGACAGATAAAATAGGGGAAGGCAGGGGTCCTTTTTGCTAGCCCGTCGCCCGCAGGCTGCCTCCACCTGGGACACGAGGGACTCCAAAATCGCCGTCAGTGCATGGATGGATGGTTGGGACCTGGAGGCCCCCGCAGCCTCAGAGAGGGGATCAGGTGGGGAAACGTGCTTCAAACACTCCATGTGTCACCGGAGAGGACCCAACTAAAAAATCTAATTCGCCACCCATAGGGCTCCACTGTCATGGCCGCCGCTATTTGCAATGGCAAACCACAAGAAAATGGCCACAGGACTACACAAACATGGCCGCCGTGTATAGGAATACATAGGCTACAACAAAATGGCGGCACCACGAGGCATACAGGGACCCAGAATTGGGAGACCAGGCCTTTCAACAGATCCAGGCAGGGTGGGGAGCCCCCACCAGGTACAACCCCTCGCACAATTGATTGTGCGGTCACCAGCGGTGCACCCCCCCCCCCAGGCCCTGTTTGCCAGTTAGCACCCTGCCCCACCCCAGGAAAGTGGACAGACCACCCAAAAAAATACATACCCGAGGTATGTGGATGGGGGGCAGGATGAGGGACTTGGCGATAGGGGTGTGCTTGTGGGAAGGAGGGGGGCCCAGGGGTCCAACTGTGCCAAGGAGGGGCCCTTGTCCACCCCAAATCCCTCAAGGGGTAGAGGGGGGACAGCTACTCCCCATAACTTGAACTAGGTGGGCACAACTCCAGACAGATCCTACTCTCCATCCAAATTGGGGGGCTGTCGGCCAGGAGGAACGCTGCGACTCAGGTTGAGGCCAGATCGTAGATTTCACAGGAAACATCCAGGAGGAAAACACATTTCTATCTAGAAAATGTTGCCAGGACCAAAGATCCCAGCAAGGAACTAGGTCCTTATTCCTGACTAGGCAGAAAAAGTGAGTATAGCAGGAAGAGGGAGTATGCCCCTGGGACTGCCCATGGGTGAAGCCAAAAGTTTTTTTCTGCCTAGTGTCCTACTCCTGTAGGGGACAGAATAACCTTAATGGTCAAGAATGACAGGAGCTGTGTCCGTCAATGAACAGAGCGACAGTACCCAGATTAGCCCAAGGAGGTTGGTCCCCGCTGTTGCTGCCTACTCCGAGATCTTGAATGTTAGTGGTGGGGAAGGTGACGTGGATGATTACGTGTCTATGGACGTCACATGGGTGGCCACAAGAGCGGAAGAGGAGGGGAGTTCAGAGGGAGAGACGGACCAGCAGATAGGGAGGAGAAGCAGGCGGAACTTGCATTGCACAGGAGGGACGAAGCAGACTGCAAATGTATCAGGAGCGAGCCATCAACCATGTACAGTCACATCAGGCGCTCCCAGGACGCCAACACATGGCTCCACAGTGTGGGCTTTTTTTAATGTGTCTGCTGCTGACAACAGTGTTGCCATCTGCAGCCTTTGCAGTCAACGCATAAGTAGCGGTAAGCCCAAGACTCACCTAGGAACGACCGCCTTAAGAAGGCACCTGAACTCCCATCACCGAGCCCAGTGGGAGCAACGCCGTCAGAACCCACAAAGCCACACTCCAGGCTCTCACCGTCCAGCCTCTTCTCCTCACAATTGTCCTCCACTCCACCTTCCATCATGCTGTCCTCACGTTGTTCTGGAAAAAGGCCCAAATTTTGGAGCGTAAAAAAAATGATGACGCCGGATAAAGCTCTTGCCCAATGTTTGACTGCTGGCTTGTCGGAACTGATAGCCCGCCAACTACTGCCATATCAACTGGTGGACTCGGAGGCCTTTCGTAAATTTGTGGCCATTGGAACACCACAATGGAAGGTCCCAGGCAGGAAATATTTCTAGCAGAAGGGCATTCCAGAGCTGTATGGCCATGTTCAGCGGCAAGTGAATGTATCTCTGGCACACAGTGTCGGTGCCAAGATACATCTGACCACAGACATATGGTCTAGCAAACACGGGCTAACTTTTACTGCCCACTGGGTGAACCTTCTGATGGCCGTCAAGCATGTAAACCGTGGCACCCGTGTAGATTTGGTTTTACCACCACGGATTGCATGCAGGCCTGCCTCTTCTTCTCCTCCTCCTACTCCATCCTCCCTCTCCTCCCCGGCTGACTCCTCCTTTTACGCTGCTACCGTCAGTTCCGCTGCGCCGCCCAAGATCCCCAGAACCTATTCCACATGCCAGGTGAGACGTTGCCATGCTGTGCTGCGTCTGTTGTGCCTGGAAGCCAAGAACCACACTGGTCCTGCACTCCTTTCAGCTTTGCTTTCACAGGCAGATCAGTGGCTGACACCGCACAATTTGACAGTTGGTAAAGTGGTGTGCGACAACGGTGCCTATCTGCTGAGCGAGCTGAAACAGGGCAAAATTACACACGTGCCATGCATGGCACACATCCTGAGCTTGGTGGTGCAGCGATTCATTGCCAAATACCCTGGGGTCCAGGGCGTCTTGCGGCAGGCCAGGAAAATCTCGGGCCATTTCAGAAGATCTTACACAGCCATTGCTCACCTTGCTGACATTCAGCGGCAACACAACCTGCCCCTCAGGCGTCTTATTTGTGACTGCCCAACGCGATGGAACTCAACGTTGCATATACTTGATAGGCTGCTCCAGCAGAAACGTGCGGTTAACGACTACCTGTACAAACTCTGCGGCAGGACAGGTTCTGGGGAGCTCTGGTTTTTTTCATCTCGCCAGTGGCTGCTCATGCACGACGCATGCAGACTTCTGCGGCCATTTGATGAGATCACCAAGCTGGTCAGTCACGGCCAGGGCGCCATCAGTGACATCGTACCTTACGCCTTCTTTCTGGAGCGTGCATTGTGTTGTGTCATTGATCAAGCCGTCGAGGAGCAGGAAGATGAGGAAGTCGCAATGTTGGATGAATTCCCGGGGGGTGCTACTCCATCTGAGACAAGTCAACAACAGGAGTCTGAGGAGGAGTCAGAGGAGGATGGTGCCGGGGCAGATGAGGAGGAGCAAGAAGAGCATGCTTTAAACCTGTCTATGATCCCTGGTGTTGTCCGTGGATGGGGGGAGGAGAACGAGGACGATATTATCCTGGATGATGAGCTGTAGCCAGGCCACTACACCGTGTCCAGTTTAGTGTGAATGGGGGCCTTCATACTCCAGTGTTTTAAGGGGGACCCCCGTATAAAAAGAATAAAGGGCAAGGACCAGTACTGGGTGGCAATGTACTTAGACCCCCGGTACAAACAAAAAATGGCGGAAATGTTACCACCATCACAGAGGGCGGTTAGAATGCAGCACTTCCAGGCCTTGCTGCGAGAAATGCTGAATTTTGCTTTTGCATGTGCTGGCAGAGGAATTTCCACTCACAGAGAAACAGTTGTGGGTAGCAATGCAACAGCGCCTGCAAGAAGAGGGCAGTTTGAAGATGTGTTGGTCACTTCAGGTATGAGATCCTTCTTTCAGCCGACCCATTGACAGCTGTACTCCGGATCCAGCATCAGGGAATGCCTAGACCGACAGGTGTCCGACTACATCGGGTTAACGGCCGATGTGGACGCTCTGAGGAGTGATGAACCCCTGGACTACTAGGTGGGCAGGCTTGACCTCTGGCCAGAGCTTGCACAATTTGCAATGGAACTGTTGGCTTGCCCCCCGTCCAGTGTCCTGTCCGAAAGGACATTTAGCGCAGCAGGGGGGATCGTGACCGATAAGTGCACTCGCCTATTTCATGACAGTGTTGACTACCTCACATTTATAAAAAATGAATGAGGCATGGATCTCTGAGGAATTCAACACATGTGACCAGTAGACACAGTTTGATTACAATTCCTCATGACAGGCCACAAATATCCGCCAGACCCCCATCCACCCACAACAATTCATGGTCCTTGTCTTCGGTAAATACAGCGGCAGAAAAGGCATTTCATGTCCATTGAATGCCTAATTTTTGGGGCCTTTCACAGCCGACACTTACTTCTGTATCCTGTGAATGCCTAATGTACCTTCAGCCACAGAATACAACGTTCTTAGCTGTCAGGTAAACCCATGTGGGCTAATTTTTGGGGCCTGGAATGGCTGACACTTACTTATTTATCCTGTGAATGCCTAATGTACCTTCAGCCACAGAATACAACGTTCTTAGCTGTCAGGTAAACCCATGTTAGCTAATTTTTGGGGCCTTTCATGGCCGACACTTACTTATTTATCCTGTGAATGCCTAATTTACCTTCAGCCACAGAATACAATGATCTTAGCTGTCAGGTAAACCCATGTTGGCTAATTTTTGGGGCCTTTCATGGCCGACACTTACTTATTTATCCTGTGAATACCTAATGTACCTTCAGCCAAAGAATACAACGTTCTTAGCTGTCAGGTAAACCCATGTGGGCTCATTTTTGGGGCCTGGAATGGCCGACACTTACTTATTTATCCTGTGAATACCTAATGTACCTTCAGCCAAAGAATACAACGTTCTTAGCTGTCAGGTAAACCCATGTGGGCTAATTTTTGGGGCCTTTCATGGCCGACACTTACTTATTTATCCCGTGAATGCCTAATGTACCTTCAGCCACAGAATACAACATTCTTAGCTGTCAGGTAAACCCATGTGGGCTAATTTTTGGAGCCTTTCATGGCCGACACTTACTTATTTATCCTGTAAATGCCTAATGTACCTTTAGCCACAGAATACAACGTTCTTAGCTGTCAGGTAAACCCATGTGGGCTAATTTTTGGGGCCTTTCATGGCCGACACTTACTTATTTATCCCGTGAATGCCTAATGTACCTTCAGCCACAGAATACAACATTCTTAGCTGTCAGGTAAACCCATGTGGGCTAATTTTTGGAGCCTTTCATGACCGACACTTACTTATTTATCCTGTAAATGCCTAATGTACCTTCAGCCACAGAATACAACGTTCTTAGCTGTCAGGTAAACCCATGTGGGCTAATTTTTGGGGCCTTTCATGGCCGACACTTACTTATTTATCCTGTAAATGCCTAATGTACCTTCAGCCACAGAATACAACGTTCTTAGCTGTCAGGTAAACCCATGTGGGCTAATTTTTGGGGCCTTTCATGGCCGACACTTACTTATTTATCCTGTAAATGCCTAATGTACCTTCAGCCACAGAATACAACGTTCTTAGCCGTCAGGTAAACCCATGTGGGCTATTTTTTTGGGCCTTTCATGGCCGACACTTACTTATTTATCCTGTAAATGCCTAATGTACCTTCAGCCACAGAATACAACGTTCTTAGCCGTCAGGTAAACCCATGTGGGCTATTTTTTTGGGCCTTTCATGGCCGACACTTATTTATCCTGTGAATGCCTAATGTACCTTTAGCCACAGAATACAACGTTCTTAGCTGTCAGGTAAACCCACGTGGGCTAATTTTTGGGGCCTTTCATGGCAGACACTTACCTAATTATCCTGTGAATGCCTAATATACCTTCAGTCACAGAATACAACATTCTTAGCTGTCAGGTAAACCCATGTGGGCTAATATTTGGGGCCTTTCATGGCAGACACTTGCCTAATTATCCTGTGAATGCCTAATGTACCTTCAGCCACAGAATACAACGTTCTCAGCTGTCAGGTAAACGCCTGTGGGCTAATTTTTGGGGCCTGGAATGGCCGACACTTCTTTATCCTGTGAATGCCTAATTTTTCAGACTGGAATTGAAAATCAATGTTTCTGTAAACGTTCCGCCAAACTGTGGAATGGATGCGGACCCATTTTACAGATGTGTGAATGAACCCTATATGTGTTTGACATGTATTTACCGGCTGCTTAGGGAAAAAAAAATATTTTTATTGCTGTAAAAAAAAAAAAATTTTTAGGGCAACTTTTCCAATTGCAATACTTCTGTTATGACATTGTCCATATGGTGGGACTATTTGTTCACAGCTAGTAAGTCTTTTGTGGCTGCAAATATGACCTAAAGGTTTTTAAAGTTCGCCTCCCATCAAAGTCAATGGGGCCCGCCGCAAACTTGTGGTTCGCAGACATTTGAGACAATACTTTTGACAATATAGTGTACATACAGTGCCTTGCGAAAGTATTCGGCCCCCTTGAACTTTGAGACCTTTTGCCACATTTCAGGCTTCAAACAAAGATATAAAAATGTAATTTTTTGTGAAGAAGCAACAAGTGGGACACAATCATGAAGTGGAACAAAATTTATTGGATATTTCAAACTTTGTTAACAAATAAAAAACGGAAAAATTGGGCGTGCAAAATTATTCAGCCCCTTTACTTTCAGTGCAGCAAACTCTCTCCAGAAGTTCAGTGAGGATCTCTGAATGATCCAATGTTGACCTAAATGACTAATGATGATAAATAGAATTCACCTGTGTGTAATCAAGTCTCCGTATAAATGCACCTGCACTGTGATGGTCTCAGAGGTCCGTTTAAAGCGCAGAGAGCATCATGAAGAACAAGGAACACACCAGGCAGGTCAGAGTTACTGTTGTGGAGAAGTTTAAAGCCGGATTTGGATACAAAAAGATTTCCCAAGCTTTAAACATCCCAAGGAGCACTGTGCATGCGATAATATTGAAATGGAAGGAGTATCAGACCACTGAAAATCTACGAAGACCTGGCCGTCCCTCTAAACTTTCAGCTCATACAAGGAGAAGACTGATCAGAGATGCAGCCAAGAGGCCCATGATCACTCTAAATGAACTGCAGAGATCTACAGCTGAGGTGGGAGACTCTGTCCATAGGACAACAATCAGTCGTATACTGCACAAATCTGGCCTTTATGGAAGAGTGGCAAGAAGAAAGCCATTTCTTAAAGATATCCAAAAAAGTGTTGTTTAAAGTTTGCCACAAGCCACCTGGGAGACACACCAAACATGTGGAAGAAGGTGCTCTGGTCAGATGAAACCAAAATCGAACTTTTTGGCAACAATGCAAAACGTTATGTTTGACGTAAAAGCAGCACAGCTCATCACCCTGAACACACCATCCCAACTGTCAAACATGGTGGTGGCGGCATCATGGTTTGGGCCTGCTTTTCTTCAGCAGGGACAGGGAAGATGGTTAAAATTGATGGGAAGATGGATGGAGCCAAATACAGGCCCATTCTGGAAGAAAACCTGATGGAGTCTGCAAAAGACCTGAGACTGGGACGGAGATTTGTCTTCCAACAAGACAAAGATCCAAAACATAAAGCAAAATCTACAATGGAATGGTTCACAAATAAACATATCCAGGTGTTAGGATGGCCAAGTCAAAGTCCTGACCTGAATCCAATCGAGAATCTGTGGAAAGAACTGAAAAGTGCTGTTCACAAACGCTCTCCATCCAACCTCACTGAGCTCGAGCTGTTTTACATGGAGGAATGGGCAAAGATTTCAGTCTCTCGATGTGCAAAACTGATAGAGACATACCCCAAGCGACTTACAGCTGTAATCGCAGCATAAGGTGGCGCTACAAAGTATTAACTTAAGGGGGCTGAATAATTTTGCACGCCCAATTTTTCAGTTTTTTATTTGTTAAAAAAGTTTGAAATATTCAATAAATTTAGTTCCACTTCATGATTTTGTCCCACTTGTTGATTCTTCACAAAAAATACACAGTTTTATATCTTTATGTTTGAAGCCCGAAATGTGGCAAAAGGTCGAAAAGTTCAAGAGGGCCGAATACTTTCGCAAGGCACTGTAGCTATATCGGTTCAAACTGAACCTGAAAATCTGCTTTAGTACATTTATTTTGCTTATAAAAAAAATTGTGCCTTGTACTTCTTTCTTTTAAAAACTTGAGACATTTTCTTACATAATCCTGCCTAGTGAGAGGGTAGCAAATAAATGCATGTTTGTTAACTTAATAATTGAAAAGTTATTTATTTAATACAGATATAATTGTATTGTTGTCGAGGAGTCTCAGTTCTGGTCTCCTTAAAGCCAACGCCAGCCAAAATTCTTATTTTGATTTAAGAGAGAAGGGATGGGTTAAAGCTAGGGATGCACCGATCTGACTTTTTTGGACCCGATACCGATATCTGGCGTTGTGAAATCGCCGATACCGGAACCGATCCGGAGCTACACACAAAGCAAGCAGCTGCAGTACAGAGCAAAGCCGCTGCTTCATGTGTACGGCTCCTCCATTCACAGGCGGAGTGCATCTGATATCACTCCGCCTGTGAGCCAGACCTATACAGGAAGTAGCGGTTCCCATACTGCACCTAGTAAGGGATGGCTGAGCCATTAACAAGCAAAAACCGGATCGGCCAGTGGATCGGTCAATGTTACCGATCCCCCGATCCATCTAAATTGGCCATATCGGCACCGATATCCGATCCGAATATCGGATCGGTGCATCCCTAGTTAAAGCCTCTACCAGGTTTTTATTGTCACCCATGTCCCTATCAGAATAAGAAGGGTTAGGAAAATCTCTCCATTGGGAAATAAAGCAAAGCACATTTTTAGTAGATTGGATAATGTTCTAAACATGTTTTAATTCTGACTGTGCATTTCTGTCCCAGTGATAACCATTTTCTAGTACATTGTTGAACGGTCAGGAAGTGATAGAAAATCTGACCAGTGGGTTCCTAGATGGAAATAAAAACCTCAAGCAAATTTTAACTCTTCCCCAGTCTATTGAAAATTAACCTGTGTTTTACATGGAGCAGCAACATTTATTTTATTCTACAGAGTATAAAAACTAGTTCTGAACCAAAATGAAAATCAAACTGCAAAAATCCTTTAAAGATCTCTCGTGAGCATTAAAATAAAAACACAGATCTAAAAATTCTTGTATAAATGACCTGTATTCGTTTCTCCAATGATCTGCTATTAAAATATTAAGAAAATCCTTTGTTTATTCCTTGCTTTCCAGCTGCTCTGCTCTCCTGCTAGAAGCCCAATTTGTAAGCATTACTAATGTTGAGCTCAGTTTCTACTGCCCCCTGTTCAGTGAGTGCACCTGTCCCAACCCCTCTGTCATTTTCAAGCAGTGATGGACTCGGCTGGATCTGCCACCTGACGATCCAGCTTTATTGGTGGCAAGAATGCAGATGACCAGGCCACACAGCGTCATTCGTTGTGTGGTGCAGACAGCCAAGCGGAGATGCATTACACTTTGCAGCCCGGCTGCCTGCATCCTAGCAACCAGTTAAGCGGAATCACCAGGTAAACGATGAGGTATCAGCTGTCTTGCCTCCTCCCCCTGCAAACCTAATGATGGTGCTGGTCTCAGAAAAATGCCTAGTGCATAAGACAAGCGGTCAATTACCACTTATTTATCTATTTGCTAGATGTGTGGTTGGACAGCAGTGGAGTACTGAGGGATACTGTCGACCACCACTTAGAAAGACAACACCACCACTTAGAAAGACATGACAAAGTGCTAGATTAACTTTGTGGACTGGAGGACTGGAACAACAACAAAAATATATATGGCCATGGTTCTATGTTATGAACTCTGCTCAAGCTGGTGAAGCCAAACTCCCACAGTCACCGGAGGGATAGGTGCAGGCTGCCAAATCTGAAGCAATGTTTGTATAAAATCAAAGCAGTGACACATTCCCATGTAGCCAACCTAGAGTAGACTTAAAATGGCCTCAGTTCATTAGTCTTAGCCAGAGACTCATAGGCTGAGTCCGTCTTCAAGTCTATGCTACATTGGCTGGGCGGGAGTGCAGTGCCTCTTTGATTTTAAAGTATTTGGCAAGACTATCTTTAAAAGTTATTTTTATGCTATTAGTAAAAAGGCTAAAAAACACCTTTTCCCCTTTAAAGTGGTTGTAAAGGTAGAAGGATTTTTACCTTAGTGCATTCTCTGTATTAATATTTCTCTGCATCTGCTAGGGAGCCCCCCCCAAATTACCCCAATATTGATCCAGCGCTGTGCCAAACTTTCTGCTGTCATACTAGGTCCAAGAGGCGAGAGCAGAGGAAGGGCCAAGCCACGCTGTGTGTGTCTATGGATACACACAGCATGGCCTAGGATCGAGCCCGCAAAAGTGCTCCCAAAGCAAGTGGCTTGCTATGGAGAGCAGTGGGCAAGAGGGAGGAGCCAGGAGCATGGGCAGGGGACCTCAGAAGAGGAGAATTAGGGCCGCTCTGCGTAAAACTATTTCATTGACCAGTATCATCCTGTTCAATCAAATTTCTAGTACCACCATGCCATTGCCCAATATTTAACCAAATGCCTTAGCAACAGAAAATACACTGAAATCAACCAATGTAGAGCCAATATAGATGTGCTGTTTAACAATGCCAAATCTGCCAATAACTTGTAAATGACCATGAGTCCATTGTTAAACTGAGCTGGTTTATTTATCAGTATTCCCTTCTGATAAGCAGATAAAGAACCATTCGTTGAGACCATGCCATGGTGATTACAATATTACACAGCATTCTGATGTCAGTAACAAAATGTGTCTAATTCTTTCCAAAAAACATAATTATAATAACAAGGAAAACACAGATGGATTCTCCACTTGAATCCAATGACAAATTTACAAAAACAAAGTGCAAAAGCTCTGTAAGAAGATGCCATCAGTGCAAGGATAGTGCCAGGAAATAGAGGGTTGTCAGGGTTGGCGAGGCCGCTGCTCCCCCTGGTGTAACAGCCCTTGTAAATGTCCATGGGATAGAGCCCCTTACGGTCATGTATTGCCCATTAATGAAAAGCTGTACTAATAGAAATACGGAGACTGCCAATGATGACCTCCTTCTGAAAATTCTAGCTGTCTGGCTCTCTCTGGTTATAATACTTTAAGACACTGGCCAGGGGCAAGTATGTAGATTAAAAGTCAGAAGAAAGGCAGAATTCCTAATCTCCATACCTATTAAAAGTCATTGATTTACAAAGTAATAAAACCACTGGATGAGCAAGGCAACCATAGACCAAGTATTTTGAGAAGGGGTCAGCAATGTCAGTTTTCAAACTTTCGCACTACAGATTTCCATTTAGGCCAATGAATTCTCTGAAATAGGGTTTAGTTACTCCCGTCTGTGTATCTCCCCTGTTTCCAGGCGAACATATTCCCCGCTACATAAAACAGTCTCCTCTTCTCTCCCACTCAAGCACAAGATCTTTTCATCACAAAGAACGATTCCAGAATCCCCCGTGATGTGGCGTCTCCTCTCCAAGGCACTGGCACTCTCTTGCTCCATACAGTCATGTCGATTCACAAGATGATCTGTTGTAGATACCTCCTGTAGTGATGCTGCTTCTTGCTGAGATAGTGTTAGATCTAAACTTACAGAACTAGCTGCAGGAAAAGGCTGGCTCTCTCCACCTGTGACAGTCTCCTCCAAGATTTCAGAATAGGGTGGTGGAGGTGTGGGTGGGTCCTGGGTCACTTCTTCATATGTAGGCAGTTTGCAGGTTGGCCAGACCTCTGTAGAAAAAAAGTCAGACATGGAAAAACGCCACCAACACATTCCAGCAAAATATATAAAGCTTACCAGTTTACACTGATTTTATATTATTATAGAGGGGGGCATATGATATTTGTATGGTGCCATTATACAAAGTCAGCGTTAATAACCCAATACCTAGGCCAGTGTCTATTCACCTGGAGGTGGCAACATACCCAAGTAATCATGAATATCTAGGTCCTCTGTGTTCCGTCATACAATTATGAATTATTTGAAACCATTAAAAACAATTAAAATAAATTATTTAGTACAACAATCATAGGATTAAGGTTTAATCACATGGGCTAGCCCAAGCAGCATAATTTACAAAACATTTGACAAGATCATCACTTACAAAACATTTGACAAGATCTGAAAAGATTCCTTGAAGACCTTAGGCCTTGTACATATGGACTTCAAACTAAACTCAAGAAAGATAAAAATAACTGGATTTTTGTCTTACCGCAAAATCCTTTACTCAGAGGTTCACTGACAGACACAGCTTCATGTCTTCTAGACACTTGGCTTATGCTGCTCTCTCTTCAGCAGTAGGACTAGGCGGAAACATTTTTGGTTACGCCCTGAGGCAGTCTCAGGGGGTATACCATCACTTCCTGCTATAGGACTTCAGTTTGTAACAAGCAGTGTCAGAAGAATATATAACTCAACCCAACAGAGAGGCGGGTGCTGTGTCCGTCAGTGAACCTCAGAGAAAAGGATTTTACGGTAAGCCAAAAATCCAGTTTTTTCTTTCGTTCATTGGCTGACACAGCTTCATGTCTTCTAGACCCTTGGGATGTCCCAAAGCAGTATCAACATGAGGGGTGGGAAAAACACAGCAAAACATATAATTTCCAACAAGAGCTAAAAATAGCCAACTAGGTAAATCAAGAGCTCAACCAGGAACAAATGGAGCTTACCACCAGAACAAATGCACCCTCAAGAGACGGGAGCCTCTGCAACCGCAGCCTGCAAAACCTTACGGCCAAACGCAGCATCAGAAGATGCAAGTATGTCCACCTTAAAAAACTTTGTGAAAGTGTGTACAGATGGCAGCGTAGCTGCCTTACACACCTGAGCCACTGACGCCTGATGACAGAAGGCTCAGGAGGCACTAAGCGCCCTCATAGAATGTGCTTTGAGAGGGAAAAGGAGGAACCTGACCCTTAATAGAATAGGCCTGCACCACCGTCTGCCTGATCCATCTGAAAATGGTGGCAGCAGATGCAGGCTCCTTACGAGGTCTAGCCCCTAAAGCTGATACACAGACCAGAGAGGGGATGCCTGTAATCTGACTTGTATCTTAGTGCAGATTTCTGGGAAAATAAGAGAGCCAATCACACAAGCAGGAAATTATGTTTCTGGGGTGTGGTCAGTACACATTCTGTGTACAGAACAACTCCAGGTAGCCATATTGCATTTTCTGAAAATTACAACAGCTGCAGATTGAAAAGGAAAGCTTCTTCTTCCTGCATGGCCATGAGGAGTATCCATAACTTATATCAGGGGTGTCAAACTCAATTTAATTGAGGGCCGCACTGGCAATATGATTGCCCTCAAAAGGGGCGATTGTATCTGTAAGACTAGATGTCCAGAGCATCCCCTACCCTTACATAAGACGTCAGGAGCCTCCCCATCAGACGTTGAGTTCCCCACCCTCCCTTACTTTACAGTGCACCACCCTTCACCTTGTGCTGCAGCTGGGAAGAAGCTAGAGGCAGTGCTGGAAAGCAGAAAGCACAGGGTCTGGAGGAGAGGTGCTAGGGCCACATGAAATGGCCCGTAGGGCCAGTTTCGGCCCGCGGGCCTTGTGTTTGACACATGTGACTTATATGAACGCTGGGACAGGAACAACTTTACAGCAAGCTTGGGCTGAGAGTCTATCTGTGCCGGTGTTCCGTGAGAATTACCTACCCGTGGGAAAAACCTACCCTAGTCACTTCCGGTTTACGAAAGTGTCTGTAACGCCGCGGAATTACATTAAAACAGCTCGCCAGAAATATCATGTGATCTCCACTGCTATCCCTGACACTTCCCTGGTCTTGTCTACTAAATATAAAACCGGCGGCGGCTGTATGACAACATAAATCACGGAGCCGCCAGCCGCTTTTATATTTTGTAGACAAGATCAGGGAAGTGACAGGGCAAGGAGCGGAGCTTACTCATATTGCAGTACAGCTGTTTTAATGTACCCGCCGCGATGGTAGGTTTTTTCCACGGAAGAGTCATCATTTCAGACTAGTGCGCATGCGCACTAGGGGCTGTGAGCATGCGCACTGCCAGGGTAGGTTTTTCTCACGGGGTAGGTAATTCTCACGGAACACCGGTTGGTACTAGAGTGGCTGGGGGAGTCAAATTCCATTTGTTGGCTATATACCTGTGACCCCTGCGGGGGTACCTCTAGTTGGGGCGTGCGGTCCTATTTGGGGAGCACGATTGCACCTGCTTGCACGGAGTGATTTCTACCCAATCAAATTACGAATTATATTTTGCACAATTTTTATTTGCACGATTACTGGGGTTAGTGGACTATATATATATTTTTAATAATTTTTTTTATAACAATTTATAAAAATACCTTTTTATATATACATTTTTTTTTTATTTTGGATATTTCTTGTGTTTTTGACATTTTTGTGGTCTGTTGTATTTTTTAGCACTGAATTAACTGTATTAATTAGGTACTCTATTTATAATCAGACAATATTCATTGTACCAATTTGCACCATTGCACTTTATTTTTGTTTCACACATATATATATATATATATATATATTTTTTTTATTTCCTGGAAGTAGATTTCCTAGCTTTTACCAGAATAAGAGCCCTCTGTCCTTCAGCACCAGGCTTTCAATAGCCAAGCTGTTAAAGCCAGCCGCTGTAAAGCAAGATGAAAGATTGGTCCCTGAGACAGAAGATCTTCCTTGAGAGGAAGCTTCCAAGAAATGTCTGCTACCAGCCTTACCAGGCCTGCGTACCAAGACCGGCGAGGCCAGTCTGGTGCCACCAAAATGACTGGAATCCCTTCAGCCTCAAATCTGCGTAGCAGCCTCGACAGAAGTTGTATTGGAGTAAAAGACAATACTAACCCAAAGGGGCCACCACGGCATCTGTAACGTCGGCCAGAGGATCCCCAGACCTTGACATGAATCTCTGCACCTTCCTGTTGAGATGGGAGGCCAACAAGTCCACATCGGGAGTCCCCCACTGGAGACACAATAGATGAAACCCCTCCGGATGAAGGGACCATTCTCCCTGATCCAACGTCTGCCGACTGAGATAGACCGCTTGCCAATTTTCTACCCCCGGAATGTGTACAGCAGAGAGGGCCGGAACATATAGTTCTGCCCACCTCAGAATGTCAGCTACTTTCTTGGCTGCCAGGGAACTCCTTGTGCCACCTTGATGATTGACATATGCCACAGCCATAGCATTGTCTGATTGTATCCTCACCGGGCATCCCTGCAGTTGATCCGTCCACTGAGACAAAGTCTGATCGCCCGAATCTCCAGGATGTTGATCGGCAGCATGGACTCCTCTCAAGTCCGAACACCTTGACCGAATATATTCCTAAGACACCTCCCCACCCGGACAGACTGGCATCCGTTGAAATCACTCCAATACAAGGGAAGAAAGCAATTTCCATGGCAAAATGCCGGGGAGTGGAGCCACCATATCAGAGACCCCCTCGTACCCCGACTTAACATGATCAGATTGTCCAGCGACTGGGAATACTTGTTCCATTTGGCAAGAATCTCTCTTTGCAGAGGTCTTGTATGGAACTGAGCAAAAAGAACTGCCTCGAAAGTGGAGACCATCAGACCCAGAACTTGCATGCAAGTCCTGAGTGACGACTGTTGGACAACAGGAGCCGAATCGCATCCTACAACTTTGGAAGTTTCACCTGAGGAAGAAACAACCGGGCTGACGTGGAGTCTAGCATCAGACCTAAGTAGTCTAGCTTGGTGTCCATCCAAACTCCTGAGGAGATCGCATAGTAATGTCCAAGTCGGCTTCTGGAGCCGAAGAGGACTCTGCACGCAGAAGCAGATCGTTCAGGTAACCCAGTACCGCAATCCCCTTCTGCTGTAGCAAGGCCAGCACTGGGGCCAAAACCTTTGTGAACACCTGAGTCGAGACCAAAAGATAACGCCACAAACTAACAGTGCTCCTCGCCCACGGCAAAACAAAAAAAATGCTGATGCCCAACATATATTGGAATATGAAGGTAAGCGTCCTTGAGATTGATAGAAGCAAGAAGATCCCCTTGATGAAGGAAAGCTACTACCGTGCGGATGGACTCCATCCAAAATTTCAGAACCCACACAAGTGGTTCAGAGCCTTGAGGTCCAAGATCGGGCGAACCTTGCCTTTTTTCCTGGGAACTGTAAACAGATTTGAATAAAAACCTTGAAAACGTTCAGAATCTGGAACCGGTACAATGACTCCTTGTGCTTACAGGTCCTGCACTGCCCCATAGAGGCCCTGTAGCGCAGTGGTCCTCAACCCTGGCCTACAGGGCCCACTAACAGGCCAGATTTTCAAGATAACTGAAATACATCCCAGGTAATATCATTTGCTGCTCAGTGATTGCAGTACTCTAGTCTGCATCTCCCCAAGGTAATACCTAAAATCTGGCCTGTTAGTGGGCCCTGTAGGCCAGGGTTGAGGACCACTGCTGTAGCCGATCATGAGACAGGCGCAAGTTGGAATGAAAGAACCTTGCTGGAGGCAAGGACCAAAACTCGATCTTGTAACTGAACCGAATCAACTCATGGAGCCATTTGTCCTGAATGAACAAGGTCCACGGGTCCAAAAAACTGGATTTTTGACTTACCGTAAAATCCTTTTCTCTTAAGTTCATTGACGGATGCAGTTCTCTCCGATTCATATCAGTAGGGGTAATACTGCCGCCTACAGGAGTAGGACACTAGGCAGAAAAAAGTTCTGGCTACGCCTATGGGCAGTCCCGGAGGGTACACCCTCTCTCTTCCTGCATAGGATGTCAGTTTTGTATCAAAGCAGTGTCAGAAAGTAAAACCAATCAAACTCAAAATAGAGGGGCGGGTACTGCATCCATCAATGAATTTAAGAGAAAAGGATTTTACGGTAAGTCAAAAATGCAGTTTTCTCTATCGTTCATTGACGGACGAAGTTCTCTCTGATTCATATCAGTAGGGACGTCCCAAAGCAGTGCCATAAAATGAGGGGTGGGAACAGCAAAAAAGAACAAATCCCCAAGGCCAAACACAGCCGACCAGGCATCATAGGACTCATCAGAATAAAAGATGAGGCCCACCTGAAAACAAACAGTAAACACCCTCAAGGAAGGCCAAAAGCCCTCCAAACAGTAGCCAGCAAAAAACCTTGCGGCCAAAAAGAGGCATCTGCAGATGCCAGCACATCCACCTTATAAAACGTGGCAAAGGTGTGAACAAACGACTCGTCTTGCAACCTGAAGCACAGATGCCTGTATGGCAAAAAGCCCAGGAAGCACTAGGCGCCCAAGTAGAAAGCGCCGAAACAGGGAAAGGTAGGACTGGACCCATAAATGAAGAAGCCTGCACCACCGACTGTCCGATTCACCTGGAAATAGTCGCAGCAGACACAGGCAGCCCTGTACTTGGACCATCTGTGAGCACAGAGAGCGAATCTGACTACAGGAAGACACAGTAGTCGCCAAGTACCGCTCGAGTGCCCGAACTCCATCCAGAGTATGCAGCGCACATTTAGTAGGATGAGGGGGCTTAGGACACAAGATGGCAACACAATAGCCTAGTGCAAGTGAACACTAGAAACCACCTTCGGAGGAAAGGACGGATCCGGACGAAGTACCACCTGGCCCTATGAACCAACATATAGGGAGAACGACAGGTCAATGTCGCCAGTGTCGACACCCTGCGTGCAGAGTGACAGTAACCAAGAAGGCCACCTTCTGCAATAAGGTAAGCAGGGGAATACCCTCGATACTTGCAAAGGAGGGTCTGGAAGAACCAACTGCACCAATCAAGGTCCCTAGTTGGCGACGGAGGTCGCACCAGAAGAACCAAGTGTTGCACCCCCTGGAAAAAGTTACGCACCAGGGAATGGGCGGCCAACGGCCTGTGGAATAAACAGCCAAGCCGGCAAGCCAGCGACCGTAAAACCGGACGGAAGATCGGCCCCGGAGATAAGAAATCCTCCCTGAGAGGAAGCCTCCAAGGAGAGTCAGCGGCAAGCCTGACGAGGTCGGCGCACCAAGCTCGGCGAGGCCAGTCCGGAGCCACGAGAATGACCGAAATCACTTCCGCCTCGATCCTGCGAAGGATTCTTGGCAGCAACTGGAGAGGAGGAAAGACAGATAGCAGCTGACACTGACCTCGGCCCATCCGTGAGCACTCTCGCACGACCATGCCGGCGTCAGCCTTGTGCAGGTGACCACGCCAAACTTCTTAGCATCGTACATGTTGAACCTAGTGAATGTTCTTGCCTATGACAGAACCCATGGTGCCACCATTGCACCCGCCAGAGGGTCCGGGGAGCGGGCCACGACCTCTGCACTATCCTGTAGATGTGATGCCAACAGGACCACGTCCGGAGTGCTCCCAAACGAAGGCACAACTGCTGGAACGACTCCGGAGGAAGGGACCATAGCCCTGCATCCAGGGCCTGCCAACTGAGGCAAACTGCCTACCAATTGTGTATTTTCCCCACCTGGAAAGGAAACAGCGGATAGAGCCGGAACAAGGCGCTCTGCCCAACGAGAATCATCACTTGCAAGGCCGCAAGGCCACCTTTGGTGCCCCCTTGGTGAATGACACAAGCTACGGTCGCGGCATAGTCAATTGAAAGTGCACCGGACAGCTGCAGTTGCCCGATCCAGTGAACTTACTAGGCAGAAAAAAAACTGACATCCTATGCAGGAAGAGAGAGGGTGTACCCTCCGGGACTGCCCATAGGCGTAGCCAGAACTTTTTCTGCCTAGTGTCCTACTCCTGTAGGGGGCAGTATTACCCCTACTGATATGAATCAGAGAACTGCGTCCGTCAATGAACGATAGAGAAAAAGGGGAAGACGTCCCCCCACCCCAGATGCAGGTGAGGGCACCCCTTCAGGCTGGGGAAGGCTTGTCTGCGGAACCGGTAGTGCTCGCTTTTGACTTACCATTTCAGGGTCTCTTGGAACCTCCCACGAAGTTACGGGTGGATCTCAAACCCTTTTCCTGAGATCCAGGCGGACAAAAGGGCCACTTGTGAGCCAAGAAAAAAGGACCACGTTTACGACGAGGTTCCTTGCCTCAAGTAACCTGCGGAAGTAATGTACTCTTACCTACCATAAGGCTCTTTTGACCTCTTCCATAGAGGCACCGCACAAACGGTCACCTATAAAAGGTAGATCAGTCAGCACCTTTTTAGAAGCCTGGTGGGCCGACCAGTACTTCAGCCAAATAATTCGGCGAAGAATCACCGCCGTCACAGATACCCTGCCAGCCAAAGGGGCTGCACCCAAAGATGCATCACAAATTTACTGTAGCCCCTGGATCAACTGATCCGCCAGCTCAGGAGGGTGTTGACCCCCTTCCAGATCCTGGCGTAACATTTTTGCCCCTTCCGTTAAAGTCTGGGATACCAAGGTGATGGCAAACCCGGCCTCAACATTGAACCTGCCACAGTGAAAAGGTAATGGACCAGAACCTCAGCTCTTTTGTTGACAGGATCCTGCTTGCCTGCTTGCCAGTACCACGTGGAAGGATAATCTCAATTTTCTCTGAAGTGCTGCTGTGCTGGAGTCTGGACCTTAATCTTAACTCCAGGAGGACATGTCACCAAAAACCACCAGGTGTGTCTCTCTCTCTCTGTGTGCTGTGTTCTAGATCTGAACTTCAACCAATGGATCAAGTTCAGGGCTGTTAGAACAGTTGGAGTTCAGTTTTTTTATTCTCTTCTTTTATAAACTTTCATAATATCTCTTCTTATCCTCCTCTTATTTAATGCTTGCAATGCATACCTCAGTGTCAACATTAGAGTGTAAAATAGGTGTAAGGTTGATGATCTCTTACAAAAGCCAATCCTGCCATTCTGAATACAAGCAGAGTGGGCAGGATGGATTTTCTTTTCCGCTCTTTTGTTATCCATTTTATGACAAAGATTGGCTCTGAAAAAAGGAAGGAGACCTACAAATGAACAGGCTCTCTCTCCCCCATGTGTGTGCTATCTGCACATTCATATAACAGTGGGAACATTCTGAGATTTACCCTTAGCTGTATGGAGTGTTGTGCTACTACTTTTGAATGCTGCCCTGAAGGTTATTAATCCCTATTTAAATGTATGCTGCTAACCTGCTACATTGTAGTCCTGCTGAGGAAGTTGTTGACCCTTTCCATGCGATGCTAGGCCTACTGGTCTTAGCTTAAAGTGGTAGTAAACCACAAAAAATCTTCTCCCTGAAAGTCAATGGCATAATGTGCTAATATGCATCGCATACAATATTATTATTATCACATTATTTTTGCGCGGCTCTTTTGTTACATATTTGAATGTATTCTGTGTTAAATTATCTCACAGCAGAGCAGAGTCGCTGCTTATATCACCAATTAGTTGTGGTTTTAATAATGTTTTCCAAGCGCAGTTTTAAATCTTGGAATATATATATATATATATATATATATATATATATATATATATATATATATATATATATAAAATCCAAGATTTAAAACTGCGCTTTCTTTTGTTATTTCTGGCTGGATTTTTGCAAGTTTGAGGCAGTTTTGAAACCTTTAAAGCAGCCAGGAACAACTTAAACCAAAAGCATAGCATGGTAAAATTGTATGCACACTGCAGTACATTTCAGATTGCTGTACTCCGAATGGAAAAGATCATTTATGGGTTACTCCCCCTTGCACATCAATTCTGTTCTTTGCATGGTCTTAATAAGTAAACCTAGGAAAGGTTTTATTTTGTTTTTCTTTAAATAGCCTGTGATGTAAATGGCATGCACTCCAGCTCTCTGGAATCTTAAGTGTGATTTCAGACTGATGCAGAGAACAGGACTTGCATCAAATATTATTTAGAATTCAGTTTGTGCAATCTAGGATATGGTTTGATATATCCTACAAATTTAGCTACCAACTGCAGTATTCTAGGTGCACTGGCTCCCTGGACCTAGTATTTGTGTAGGTTTGGCTAAGTAGATGACTGAGCTGAGGCTCTTCAGTTAGTTTTTGCAAGCCGCTCCCAGAACTTCCACTGTTCGGAGTTAACCACATGTCATCTATAGGACTTAGGGGTTCACAAGTCATTACTATAACAATCCTCAGAGGTTTCATTGTATAACAGATTTAATGGAGGCTAGAAATTACCTAAGGCAGTTGAAGCAGAGGCAGATGGAGCGACCCCCTGGTAGGCCATAAGGCTGATCTCACGCTGTCTCAGCTCCTGCTGATGTCTTATTTTTACTCTACGGTGCCGATATGCACAGCAACAGCCTGCCAGAATGATGAGCGTCCAGGCCAGCCAGAACCCTGGAAAGTAAACATGCCATACTGGAATTAAAAATAGGAAAACATGTAAAAGAATAAAGCACTAAACCATTCTTTTTTTATTCACTTACAATGTGCATATGAACCTGCAAGAAAATGTGACTACTCCAGGAGAGTAAATTCCCTAGTACAGCCTCCTTCCTCTTTGCACATCATAGCCCTTTCCACGTCCGAGAGTTACTGTCGGTGCTGGCCCAGCATCTCCAGCCTCCCCTCACCTCCCTATAACCTTTATGTAGCTGCTAGGGGAGGAGGTAAAAGGGATTACAATTTAGGGTCACTTGAGAGTTTGCTGACTTTACAACCAAGATGGTAGCACAGCAGTCTCCGGGATTTTGGATGTCTACACAAATAATGTCTCTAATTTTACCCCTACCCAGCAGTATGTACTCAATTTTGTTTCATTCCCTGGTGCTTAATTCAGTCTAGAGTGTGGAAAAAAAAATCTCTTCCCATACCCATTTGACCCCCAATAGTTTCTGGCCAGTTCCCAACCACGAGGGCAGCAGAGAAGGGAATAGAGCATTAGGGGAGTTAAGATAGGGCGCGCATGCGATGCGTGAGAAGGGAGAAGTTAGGCGAACCTGTTACTTTGCCCTGCAACCTGAACTAAACCCAACTCTTAAAATGATTGAGTTGGCGTAACATTATCCTTCACATTATAGAAAAAAAAGGAAGCTAACTTTACTGTTTGCATATCTTTTAATTCAAAAAAGTGTATTTTTTCCCACAAAATTGCATTAGTAAGACCGCTGCGCAAATATGGTGTGACAAAAAGTATTGCAACGATCTCCATTTTATGCTCTAGGGTCTCTGCTAAAAAAAAAAAAAATTATATATTTATATTTATATATACACACACATATACAGTCAGGTCCATAAATATTGGGACATCGACACAATTGTAATCTTTACAACAGTTTGTATATGTGCCTCCCACTTTTTAAGGGACCAAAAGTAAATGGGACAATTGGCTGCTCAGCTGTTCCATGGCCAGGTGTGTGTTATTCCCTCATTATCCCATTTACAAGGAGCAGATAAAAGGTCCAGAGTTCATTTCAAGTTTGCTATTGCATTTGGAATCTGTTGCTGTCAACTCTCAATATGAGATCCAAACAGCTGTCACGATCAGTGAAGCAAGCCATCATTAGGCTGAAAAAACAAAACAAACCCATCAGAGAGATAGCAAAAACATTAGGTGTGGCCAAATCAACTGTTTGGAACATCCTTAAAAAGAAAGAATGCACCGGTGAGGTCAGCAACACCAAAAGACCCGGAAGACCATGGAAAAACAACTGTGGTGGATTCTTCGGTATATGACCGAAGAATTCTTTCCCTGGTGAAGAAAACACCCTTCACAACAGTTGGCCAGATCAAGAACACTCTTCAGGAGGTAGGTGTATGTATGTCAAAGTCAACAATCAAGAGAAGACTTCACCAGAGTGAATACAGAGGGTTCACCCCAAGATGTAAACCATTGGTGAGCCTCAAAAACAGGAAGGCCAGATTAGAGTTTGCCACACAGCATCTAAAAAAGCCTTCACAGTTGTGGAACAACATCCTATGGACAGATGAGACCAAGATCAACTTGTACCAGGGTGATGGGAAAGGAAGAGTATGGAGAAGGAAAGGAACTGCTCATGATCCAAATCATACCACCTCATCAGTGAAGCATGGTGGTGGTAGTGTCATGGCATGGGCATGTATGGCTGCCAATGGAACTGGTTCTCTTGTATTTATTGATGAGGCGACTGCTGACAAAAGCAGCAGGATGAATTCTGAAGTGTTTCGGGCAATATTATCTGCTCATATTCAGTCAAATGCTTCAGAACTCATTGGACGGTGAGATCGCATCACAGTGCAGATGGACAATGACCCGAAGCCTACTGCGAAAGCAACCAAAGAGTTTTTTAAGGGAAAAAAGTGGAATGTTATGCAATGGCCAAGTCAATCACCTGACCTGAATCCGATTGAGCATGCATTTCACTTGCTGACGACAAAACTAAGGGGAAAATGCCCCAAGAACAAGCAGGAACTGAAGACAGTTGCAGTAGAGGCCTGGCAGAGCATCACCAGGGATGAAACCCAGCGTCTGGTGATGTCTATGCGTTCCAGACTTCAGGCTGTAATTGACTGCAAAGGATTTGCAACCAAGTATTAAAAAGTGAAAGTTTGATTTATGATTGTTAATCTGTCCCATTACTTTTGGTCCCTTAAAAAGTGGGAGGCACATTTACAAACTGTTGTAATTCCTACACCGTTCACCTGATTTGGATGTAAATACCCTCAAATTAAAGCTGAAAGTCTGCAGTTAAAGCACATCTCGTTTGTTTCATTTCAAATCCACCGTGGTGGTGTATAGAGCCAAAACGATTAGAATTGTGTCGATGTCCCAATATTTATGGACTTGACTGTATGTATGTATGTATGTATGTATGTATGTATATATATATATATATATATATATATATATATATATATATATATATATATATATATATATATATATATATATATATATATATATATATATATATATATATATATATATATATATATATATATATATATAAAAAACAAGCTGCGCTAGAAATTGAAACAGTCCATATGAATGTCCATAGGTGTAAATATAAAGTGATGACACTTGTGCAGGTACCGCTTACCGAATTCCAAACAATTAAGAGCCAAATAGGTGAAGGCAGATGTCTTCAAATAGTGAGGCGCGGTAAACTTCAGAGGACTCCAATATGGTTCTCCTCAGTGAAACATTAATGAAAAAAGAAGAAAAACAACACCATAGTGTAAACCAATAACGAGTAAGGAGTAGATGCTCCAAATAGGTTATGACCTGTGCAGGTACCGCTTACCAGAAATGACTGATTTTGTAGCCAAAATGTAGTATGATGACTCCACCAGGTCTCAAAGGATGAACAGCAAGCCTGCACTCTTGTGATGCAAATCTCCAGAAATGGGTATTATGTAAAAAGGAAAAAAAGGGAAAACGCCATAGCGTAAAGCCAAAAACAATAGGTAATGACACCCGAAATTTGTGAAACTGGAATACCAGTACTGAATGTGGTAATTGGATAGTGAATGAGTGACAACCACCACCAAACTGAGTATATACCCCTTACCAAAATAAAGCAAGAGGAAAATCAGATAGACTCCCCAGTGTGATTGTCCGCTTACCAGATGGGCTAGTATATAAACATGTAGAGATAGGGGGTCCCGATCATGCAACCAAGAGGGCACCAGTAAGGATGGGTACTCTTACCGACTTCAGGTGGTATATGAGCGGGGGTTCAGGGTAACATCAGGCTAACTCCAATAGGACTCCTCCAACCAAGGCTCAGGAAGTATGCCATATAAGTACCTTCTTGCTGTTCTCCTTCGTTTGACATGTGCTGGAGCACATGTCAAACGAAGGAGAACAGCAAGAAGGTACTTATTTGGCATACTTCCTGAGCCTTGGTTGGAGGAGTCCTATTGGAGTTAGCCTGATGTTACCCTGAACCCCCGCTCATATACCACCTGGAGTCGGTAAGAGTACCCATCCTTACTGGTGCCCTCTTGGTTGCATGATCGGGACCCCCTATCTCTACATGTTTATATACTAGCCCATCTGGTAAGCGGACAATCACACTGGGGAGTCTATCTGATTTTCCTCTTGCTTTATTTTGGTAAGGGGTATATACTCAGTTTGGTGGTGGTTGTCACTCATTCACTATCCAATTACCACATTCAGTACTGGTATTCCAGTTTCACAAATTTCGGGTGTCATTACCTATTGTTTTTGGTTTTACGCTATGGCGTTTGCCCTTTTTTTCCTTTTTACATAATACCCATTTCTGGAGATTTGCATCACAAGAGTGCAGGCTTGCTGTTCATCCTTTGAGACCTGGTGGAGTCATCATACTACATTTTGGCTACAAAATCAGTCATTTCTGGTAAGCGGTACCTGCACAGGTCATAACCTATTTGGAGCATCTACTCCTTACTCGTTATTGGTTTACACTATGGTGTTGTTTTTCTTCTTTTTTCATTAATGTTTCACTGAGGAGAACCATATTGGAGTCCTTTGAAGTTTACCGCGCCTCACTATTTGAAGACATCTGCCTTCACCTATTTGGCTCTTAATTGTTTGGAATTCGGTAAGCGGTACCTGCACAAGTGTCATCACTTTATATTTACACCTATGGACATTCATATGGACTGTTTCAATTTCTAGCGCAGCTTGTTTTTTATATTTTTACTTTTGGGGTGTTGGTCGCACTTGAAGTAGCTGCTCCTGTTTTGAATTAGCACAGTTGTTTTTTTTCCTATATATACACATATATATATATATATATATATATATATATATATATATATATATATATATATATATATATATATATATATATATATATAACACGTTTGGGGGTTCTAGGTAATTTTATAGCAAAAAAAATACTGATTTTAAACTTGTAAACAAATGTCAGAAATAGGTATGGTCCTTAAGTGGTTAAAGAGACATTAAACATGTAGATCAGCTTTAACACATACAATAAATAATCATCAACTGCAAACCTGCAATTACCTTGAAAAAAAAAAAAAAGGGATTTTTGACTTACCGCAAAATCTATTTCTCTGATGTTCATTGACGGACACAGCTTCAGATCTTCGTAACCATTGGGTTATACTGCCCCCTACAGGAGGAGGACACTAGGCAGGAAAAAAAAAAGTCTGGCTACGCCCATGGGCAGTCACAGATGGTATTCTCCCTCTCTCGGCTATAGGCACTCAGTTTAGTTATAAGCAGTGTCTGAAGAATTACAACTCCACAGAGGGGCGGGTGCTGTGTCCATCAATGAACATCAGAGAAATGGATTTTATAGCAAGTCAAAAATCCTATTTTCTCTAGCGTTCATTGATGGACACAGCTTCAGATCTTCATAACCGTTGGGACGTCCCAAAGCAATGTTAAACATGGAGGGGTGGGAACAGCAAAAAAATCCCAAGGCTCAACAGTAGCCAACCAGGCAACAGGAGCTCAACCAAAACAACTGGAGCCCATCTGAAAAAACAATACACCTTCAAAGAGAATTCGGTCCTCTCAAAACCTTGCGGCCAAAAGAAGCATCCGCAGATGCCAACACATCCACTTTACAAAATGTTGTGAAAGTATGAACCAAAGACCAAGTGGTCGCCTTGCAAACCTGAGTCACTGACACTTGATGACAGAAAGCCCAGGAGGCACTATGCGCCCGTGTAGAGTGCACCTTAACAGGGAAAGAAGGAACCTCACCCCTGATGGAATAGGCCTGAACCACCGTCTATCTGATCCATCTGGAAAAGGTCGCAGAGGAAGCGGACAACCATTTACGAGGTCCATCCATGAGCACAAAGAGATAGTCTGACTTCCTGAAAAACTCTGTAGCTGCCAGGTACACCCTAATTGCCCGGACCACATCCAAGGCATGCAAGGCAAATTCCTTCAGATGTTTAGGCCTGGGACACAGGGAAGGCAACACAATGTCTTCATTCAAACGAAAATCAGAGACAACCTTTGGAAGGAACGACGGACAGGGGGCGAAGAACCACCTTATCTCTGTAAATAACCAGGTAAGGTGCCGGTAAGGTGCCGCCAGTTCCGACACCCTGCGTGCAGAGCTGATAGCTACCAAAAAGGCCACCTTCTGGGACAGCGCAAGCAGGGGAATCTCCCGAAGATTCTCAAAAGGAGGGTTATAGAAAGCACCAAATTGAGGTCCCAAGGCGGCAACGGAGCCCGCACAGGAGGAACCAAATGTCGGAGACCCTGAAGACCGCCAAAGCTGACACCAGGTCTTTGATGGTACTGAAGGCCAATTTCTGTTCAACTCCCCGTTGAAGGAAGGTTAAGATCATCTGAGCCACCGAGAAGGAGCAAGGATGAACCCCAAGAGACTTACATCACGCAATGTACGTCTTCCACGTACAATGGTAGATCCTCCTAGAAGTATATTTCCTAGCTTTTAACAGTGTAGGGATCACCAAGTCAGATAAACTTCTATCCTTCAACACCTGGTGTTCAACAGCCAAGTAGTCAAAGCCAGCGACTGTAAAGCAGGAAGGAAGATCGGTCCTTGGGACAGCATTCTCCCTGAGAGGAAGCTTCCAAAGGACATCAGCAAGTCTTGGCAGAGGCTTGAGAGGAGGGGGGTAAATTAGACGATATTGACCCCACGGGATCACCAGCGCATCAGTGGTGTCCACCAACGGATCCCTTGACTGACCCACAAACCTCTGCACCTTTCTGTTGAGCAAAGACTCAAACAGATCCACCTAGAGGTGCCCCACCGGAGAAACAACTGATGAAACACCTCCAGATGAAGGGACCACTCTCCATGGTCCGACACCTGCTGACTGAGTTATTCCGCCTGACAGTTTTCCACCCTGGGAATGTGTATGGCAGGGAGGGCTGGAACGAACCACTCTCCCCACCTTAGAATGCCGGCTACCTCCAGAGCCACCAAGACACTTCTTGCGCCCCCTTGGTGATTGACATAAGACACAGCGGTGGCATTGTCCAATTGAATGCACACTGGACATCCCTGAAGACAATCCATCCAATGGTCCAGACAGTTCTGAGTTCCAAGACATTGACTCTTCCAGCGTCCAGATCCCCTGAGCAAAATGCTTGCAGAGGACGCCTCCCCAGCCGGACAGGATGACATCCATGGTGACCACTGTACAATACAAGGGGAGGAAGGATTTGCCGAGCTGAAGCACCGAATAACGAAACCACCACATCAGGGACTCCTACGTTCCCCAACTCAGCCGGATCTGATTGTCGAGAGACTGCAGAGTCTTGTTCCATTTGGTCAGAATCTCCCTTTGCAAGGACCTCGTATGGAACTGTGCAAACGGAATAGCCTCTAAAAAGGTAGACACCATAAAGCCCAGCAACTGCATGCCAGTCTGGAGGGATGACCATCTGTTGGACAGCAGGAGACTAATTGCAGCCTGCAATTTCTGGAGTTTGTCCAGAGGAAGGAGCACTCTGGCCAAGGCCGAGTCCAGAGTCAGACCCAGATAATCCAGCTTTGTGGAAAGAACCAGGGCAGACTTCTGAAAATTCAGAATCCAGCTGAACTCCCTCAAAGTTCGTATTGTAATCTCCAGGTTTTCCACCAGAGCAGAAGCAGACTCTGCTCACAGAAGGAGATTGTTCAAATAGCCCAGTACCGCGATCCCCTGTTGGTGTAGCAAAGCTAGCACCAGGGCTAACACTTTTGAGAAGACCCGAGGAGCAGAGGTGAGACTAAAGGGTAATGCCACAAACTGATAATGCTCCTCTCCCACGGCAAAGCAGAGGAAGCGTTGGTGACTGGCACATATTGGAATGTGAAGGTAAGCATCCTTGATTTCAATAGGAGACGAGGAAATCCCCCTGACGCACCAGAGGCACCACAGGTCCCAGCGCACCAAGCTACCGCTATAGCTGAAAGAGGGAGCCGTTTTGCAGCCACAGGAACTCACCACTACCTACTCAGGTACAGAGACAAGGTGCCAAGCTGTACGTCGTGCGGCGATCATAGAGAAGGAGAACATTCAGGAACTGACACTAGAGGCCCACCGCCGATTCACTGCGCCATAGGCTTCAAAAACATGGCCACCGTTCATATCAATAGGAAACTACAAGAAAATGTCCGCCGAACTACACAAACATGGCCGCCGAGATATACAGCAGCCATCCGCGGCAAAATGGCGGGCCCGCCCGGGACCCCCAGGGTACACTTGGGCAGCAAGGAGGGGTCCTGGCAGAAGCCCCCACAGGACCATTTCTCCCAAAAAATGCGTTTTGAGCAGCCGGCGCCCCCCCCGGCCCCCAGCACCGACTCGACACCCCTACACATACATAACAGGGGGGGGGGCTAAGTATGGGTGAATAGGATGTGGTCCGCAGAGGGACCCTGATAGTAAGGGGAGCGCTATGTGGGAAGGAAGAGCACTTGGAGGTCCAACTAACCCAGGGAGGGGCCCACGTCCACCCTGAAAACCATCAGAGGGGACACTACTCACCACACCTTGGAACCGGGCGGGCACTACTACTGCGCCATCTTGGAATGGGGGTGCTGCGGGCCAGAGGCTCGCTGCGACTCAGTTAGTGACCAGGGCTATGCGTTCTCGCGAGCCGTTTACTCGCCAGCCAGCCCCTGTCCAGTGGGGCTATGTCGCGGCCGACCTAGCGAGGAGCTGAGGTCAGGTCACGCTCGCTGGCCAGACTGGGAAGACCATAAGGATTTAGGATATCCAGTCCGTTGCCCAGTTCAGTAGTTGATTGTAGTTCTCACAGGAGCATAAAATAATAAAAGAAGCAAAAAATTCCATTTAAAAAAGGAAAAAAATAGGGCCAGAGATCCCAGCAAGGAACTAGGTCCTTACTCCTGACTAGGCAGAAAAAAACTGAAGACCTATAGCAGGAAGTAGGGGTATACCCCCTGGGATTGTCCTGTGGGCGTAGTCGAACCTTTTTCCGCCTAGTGTCCTACTCCTGTAGGTAGAAGTATAAACCCAAGGGTCAAAAAGATATGGAGCTGTGTACATCAATGAACGAAAGAGAAATTTGCCATTTCATTTGGAAATGTAGGTCCCAGAGTGTGGGGGAAGAGTGGAGAGGCACAGAATCCAAGTTGCATGAGGTCCAGTGTGAAGTATCCACAGGCAGTGATGATTTGGGGAACCATGTCATCTGCTGGTGGTGGTCCATGTGTTTTATCAAGTCCAAAGTCAGCGCAGCCCTCCAACAGTAAATTCTAGAAAACTTCAGGCTTCCCTCTGCTGACCAGCTTTATGGAGATGCCGATTTCAGCTTCCAGCAGCACTTGGCTAATGCCCACAGTGCAAAAAGTACCAATACCTGTTTTAATAATCATGGTATTATGATTCATTGGCCAGAAAACTCACCTGACCTAAACCCCATAGAGAATCTGTGGGGTATTATCAACAGGAAGATGAGAGACACCAGACCCAACAATGCAGACAAACTGAAGGCCGCTATAAAAGAAACCTGGGCTTCCATAATACCTCAGCAGTGCCACAGGCTGATCGCCTCAATGCCATGCTGCATTAACCACTTCTCACCTAAGGACGTACCTGTACGTCCTTGGGTTTCAGTGGTTATACCGGGATAATGCCTGCACCTACAGGCATCATTCCAGTACCATTATTTTCAGCCAGCGATTATGTAGAAGGCAGAAGTCATCCGAGTGGCTAATCAGCCACTCAATCACTTCTGCGGGTGGCGGAAGGGGCCGCCGCCTCTCCGCTCGCATCATGGAGGCCCCGCAGCGAAGCAGCCTGCGGCGATGGCTGCCTGGGATTGAGAGAGAGGAACTGACGTCATTCCCGTCCCTCCCTGGAAACCGGAAAGGACGAGTATTCGTCACTTCCAGTCCTGCCCCTTTGTTCACCTGGCCACCAGCGGCCAGAGAAACAGACGATCGGCTACACCCATGGGCAGTCCCAGGGGGTATATTCCCTCTCTCTGCTATAGACACTCAGTTTTGTAACAAGCAGTGTCAGGAGAATAATAACTTCACAGAGGGGTGGGTGCCGTGTCAGTCAATGAACATCAGAAAATTGATTTTACGGTAAGTCAAAAATCCCATTGTCTCTATTGTTCATTGACGGACAAAGCTTCTGGTATTCATAACCATTGGGACATACCAAAGCAGTGTTAAACATGAAAAGTGGGAACAACCAAAAAATTCCCCAAGGCTAAACATTAGCCAACCAGGCAACAGAGGCTCAACAAAAACAACCAGAGCCCACCTGAAAAAGACAATACACACTCAAAGAGGATCAGGTCCTCTTAAACAGCAGCCTGCAAAACCTTGCGGCCAAAGGAAGCATCCGCAGATGCCAACACATCCACTTTATAAAACTTTGTAAAAGTGTGCACCAACGACCACCTTGCAAACCTGCGTCACTGACGCCTGATGACAGAAGGTCAAGGATGCACTAAGCTACCTAGTAGAGTGTGCCTTGACAGGGAAAGGAGGAACCTGACCCCTGATAGAATAGGCCTGAACGACCGTCTGTCTGATCCATCTGGAAATGGTTGCAGAGGAAGCAGGCAACCCTTTTCGAGGTCCATCCGTGAGCACAAAAAGAGTGTCTGACTTCCTGATAGACTCCGTAGCTGCCAGATACACCCTATTTGCCTGGACCACATCAAAGGCATGGAAGACAAATTCCTACGGATGTTTAGGCCTGGGACACAGGGAAGGCAACACAATGTCTTAATTTAAATGAAAGCCAGAGACAACCTTTGGAAGGAACGATGGACAGGGGCGAAGAACCACCTTATCTGTAAATCACCAGGTAAGTTGAACGACAGAATAACGCCACCAGATCCGACACCCTGCGCGCAGAAGTGATAGCCACTAAAAAGGCCACCTTCTGGGACAACATAAGCAGGGGAATCTCCCGAATATTTTCAAAAGGAGGCTTCTGCAGAGCTGAAAGCACCAAATTAAGATCCCAAGGTGGCAACGGAGCCCGCACAGGAGGAACCAAATGTCAGACACCCTGAAAAAAGGTACGCACCAGGGTGTGTGTGGCCAAAAGTCATTGGAAGAAGACCGCCAAAGCCGATACCTGGCCCTTGATGGTACTCAAGGCCAATTTCCATTCAGACCCCATTGAAGGAAGGTTAAGATTTGAGCCACTGAGAAAAAGGGAGGAGGAACCCCCAGAGACTCACACCTGGCAATGTACATCTTCCACGTACGATGGTAGTTCTTTCTAGAAGTAGGTTTCCTAGCTTTCAACAGGGTAGGAATCACAGACTCAGATAAACCATTATCCTTCAGCACCTGGCGTTTTACAGCCAAGTCATCAAAGCCAGCGACTGTAAAGCAGGATGGAAGATCGGTCCTTGGGACAGAAGATCCTCCTTGAGAGGAAGCTTCCAAGAACGTCGGCAACCAGCCGCACCAGGCGTACCAGGCCCGGCAAGGCCAGTCCAGAGCCACTAATATGGCCGGAATCCCTTCTGCCTCGATCCTGCATAGAAGTCTGGGCAGAAGCTTGAGAGGAGGGAAGCTGTAAATAAGCCACTACAGACCCCACTGAGCCACTAGTGTGTCTGTGGAGTCAGCCAGAGGATCCCTTGACCGAGCCACAAACCTCTGCACCTTTCTGTTGAGCCGAGGCGCCAACAGATCCACCTCAGGGATGCCCCAACGAAGACATATCAGATGAAACACCTCTGGACGAAGGGACCACTCCCCTTGGTCAAACGCCTGCCAACTAAATTAATCTGCCTGACAGTTTTCCACCCCTGGAATGTGTATGGCGGGGAGGGCTGGAACGAACCACTCTCCTCACCTTAGAATGCCGGCTACCACCAAAGCCGCTAGGACACTCCTTGTGCTCTCCTGGTGATTGACATAAGCCACGGCCGTGGCATTGTCCGATTGAATGCGCACTGGACATCCCTGAAGACGATAAGTCCAATGTTTGAGGCACTCTGATCGCTCAGAGTTCCAAGACATTGCACAGTAGTTTGGACTCTTCCAGTGTCCAGATCCCCTGAGCAGAATTTTTGCCAAGGATACCTCCCCGGCAACACAGGCTGGCATCCGTAGTGCCCACTGTCCAATACAAGGGGAGGAAGGATTTTCCCAGCCGAAGCACAAAGCCACCATATCAGGGACTCTTTCGTTCCCCAGCTCAGCCGGATCCGATTGTCCAGAGACTGCGGATTCTTGTCTCATTTGGCCAGAATCTCCCTTGTGGGGACCTCGTATGGAACTGTGCAAATGGAACTGCCTCAAAGGTACACCATCAGGCCCAACACCAGCATGCAAGTCCGGAGGAATGACCATCTGTTGGACAGCAGGAAACAAATTGCAGCCTGCAGTTTCTGGAATTTGTCCAGAGAAAGGAGCACTCTGGCTAAGGCTGAGTCCAGAGTCAGACCATGATAGTCCAGCTTTGTGGACAGAACCAGAGCAGACTTCTGAAAAATTCAGAATCCAGCTAAACTCCCTCAAGCTCGTATAGGGATTTCCAGGTTTTCCATCAGAGCAATAGGAAACTCCGCTTACAGAAGGAGGTCGTCCAAGCAGCCCAGTACCGCAATCCCCCATTGGCGTAACAACGCTAGCACTGGGGCCAACACTTTTGTGAAGACCCGAGGAGCAGAGGTGAGACCAAAGGGTAAAGCCATAAACTGATAATGCCTCTCTCATGGCAAAGCGGAGGAAGCGCTGGAGACTGACACATATTGGAATGTGAAGGTAAGCGTCCTTGGATGTCAATTGAGTCAAGAAAATCCCAATGATGCAGGGAAGCCACCACTGTGTGAATGAACTGCATTCTGAACTTCTGCACCCGCACAAAGCAGTTTAGTGCCTTGAGGTCCAGCATTGGACGCACCTTACCTTACACCCTGGGAATTGTAAACAGATTTGAGTAAAACCCCTGAAAACGTTCTGAAGCTGGAACCAGGACCATCACCCTTTAAAGTAAAAGATCTTGCACTGCTGCAAAAAGAGCCTGTAAGCAGACCGGGGACAGTCACACGTTGGAAGGAAGAACCTTACCAGAGGGTAAGAAAGAAACTCGATCTTGTAGCCGGACCGAATGACCTCATGGATCCACCTGTCTTGTACCAGAGGAAGGAGCATGGAGTCCACGTGTCCGGGAACCAGCGAAGACGTCCCCCCACCCCTCCATACGGGTGAGGGCGCACCTTCTTGCTTAAGGGGCCTTGTCCGCGGGTCTGGAGAAGCCTGCTCTTTTCTTGCCAGACCAAGTTTGCTTAGATCCTCCAGAGGAGGCTCTGAAGGGCTCTGATCCCTTGTCAGTCGACCCTGATGGACGAAAAAACTTCTTATGTTTATACCGAAAAGGAGGGCTCACGTCTACGACAAGGGTCCTTGCCCTTAGTAGCCTGCCGAAGAATGGTACTCTTCCCCCCCCCCCGTGAGACCTTTAATGATGTCATCCAGGGTAGCACCAAACAGGCGATCTCCTTGAAAGGGAAGATCAGTCAAGGCCTTTTTAGAAGTCTGATCCACAGACCAGCATTTGAGCCAAAAGACGCGCCGAAGGACCATTGCCGAAAGAGAACCGAGCCACTAGGGGAGCCGCATCCAAAGAGGCATCACAGATTAACTGCAGAACCTGGACCAGCTGGTCTGCCAGTTCAGCAAAGCCAGGTCAAGGCGCAAAAGCCTAGCCATTGGTCAGAGTCTGCGACACCAGGGCAATGGTAATTATCGGCCACAGTGCAGAACAAGCCAGCGTAAACATATTGCAGGCCACAGCCTCTGCCTTCATGTCAGCTGGGTCCTTAAAGGCCTCGGACTCTTCAACCAGAGTCATGGTTGCCTTGTTTAGTCTGGAAACCAGAGGGTCCATCACCAGTGGAACAGTCCACTTCTTAGGAAGGGACTCCTCTAAGGGGTTTTGCCTAGCAAATCGCTTAGGGACCCAAAGGGGAAGCTTTAGTCATCCCCAATCTTTAATGAAAATTCTGTCAAAATAGTAGGGGAAAGGGAACACCTTTTCTGCTCTAGATGGCTTGTGAGTGCCAAAGGGAACCTGCGCCTCTGTTGCAGTTGCATCCTCCATCTTTAAGGTCTCACGCACAGCTACAAACAGTGCGTCCACCAGCGCCTTTTCGTACGTGGTTGCAGAAGAGGAGGAATCCTGCTCACCATCTGAGGATTCAGGGCGCGTGGTCGCAGACCCAGCAGGGTGACCCACATCCATGGCAGCTGAATCAGATTCAGGATCTGATGAGTCAGAGGAAGGCGGAGGGCATTTTTTGCCAGCCCGTCGTCCCAAAGCCAATTCCACCTGGGACACAAAGGACTCCAGGACCGCCGTCAGTGCATTGACAGCCTCAGAGAGGGGATCAGGTGAGGAGATGTACTCCAAAGACTCCAGGAGTCATCAGGGGGACCCCACAAAAAAAGTGTAAAACACTGCTAAGGGACAACCCCCACCGCTCTGGCAGCCCACCCGGTTACCAGTCACAGAGCACCAATCGATCCTCAGCAGAGAGGAGGGGACCCCACCAGACCACCCCGCAGAAACCAGGCACTGCAGCCACCAAGAGAATCTGCACTGCACGAGCGGCAATCAGGAAATGAAAGGATCCAGGAGTCAGCACCAGGGTAAGGGGAGGGGCTCCCACTCCCGGAAACGCCACCCAGAAGGCTCCACAGACATAGCCGCCGCCGCTGCTGTTTTCTATGGCAAAACACTGCAATATGGCCGCCAGAAAACACAAACATGGAACATGCATTGCAGCACAAGGCTACAACAAAATGGTGGTACCCGAGGCTCCCAGGAGGAATCCCTAGGCCTCAAGGATATGCCCAGGCAGGATGGAGGGCCCTGGCAGGAGCCCCCCCCCCAGGTACAGCCCCCCCCCGCATAGCCGATTGTCCAATGAGACGGACCAGACCACCCACACAGCCCCAGCGTAAGTGAAGGGGGGGTAGAATGGGGGGACAGATGGGGGGGTGCCTGACAGGAAGGCAGGGGAACCCGGGGGTCCAACCGAGGGGCCCATGTCCACCTCAAAACCCTCTAGGGGGAGAGGAGGGGGACAGCTACTCGCCATACCAGGAACCAGGCGGCACCGCTCCAGACAGAACCCCTCGCCATCTAAATGGGGGCTGTCAGCTAGGAGGAACGCTGCGACTCGGACTGAGACCAGGTCGTAGTGAGGCATTTAACTCGCAGGCCAGCCCCCAACTGGTGGGGCTATGTCGCAGCCATGTAAAACAAAAAACTATCAGCGCAAACCCAACCGTGAATATAAATCAAAATTGCTGTGTCAAACAGTGCCAAAATATGTGCATACATAGTGATATGATGTAAAAATGATATAAAGACCGGCAGCAAACACTAAATTATGTCCACACCTCACAATTAAAATAATCAATATAAAAGAAGTAATGCGCCAGATAAACGTGTTAAATCAAAATCAAGTGTTCATGCATATAAACGTCCATTAGACAGTCCATAAACAAATCGTGCTCTGTGTCCTCAAGTGTTAATAGGAAACCAACACTCCCATAGGATATATCAGACACCTTATGTGCAAATCCCTTCACCAGGTGAATTGGCCTCTCACCTCAACTCAGGACCCAAACTGGTCAGCATCAGCTCGTATACAGATATACAGGACCCAGAGATCTCTTTCCAGCTTGTCAACTCCGGAATGAGGGCATATAATGTGGGGATAAAGAACAAATATAGTGCTCTCTGTTTGCAATATAATGAACCTTTATTCAAATGGCATATGGCCACCAGAAAACACAAACATGGAACATGCATTGCAGCACAAGGCTACAACAAAATGGTGGCACGCCGAGGCTCCCAGGAGGAATCCCTAGGCCTCAAGGGGATATGCCCAGGCAGGATGGAGGGCCCTGGCAGGAGCCACCCCCCCCCCCGCTAGATGGACCAAACCACCCACACAGCCCCAGCGGAAGTGAAGGGGGGGGGGGTAGAATGGGGGGGGACAGATGGGGGGGTGCCTGACAGGAAGGCAGGGGAACCCAGGGGTCCAACCGAGGGGCCCATGTCCACCTCAGAACCCTCCAAAGGGAGAGGGGGGACAGCTATTCGTCATACCAGGAACCAGGCGGCACCACTCCAGACAGAACCCCTTGCCATCTAAATGGGGGCTGTCAGCTAGGAGGAACGCTGCGACTCGGACTGAGACCAGGTCGTATGCGACCTCGCGAGGCATTTAACTCGCAGGCCAGCCCCGTCTGGTGGGGCTATGTCGCAGCTGACCTAGCGCGGAGCTAAGGTCTGCACGGGCTCGCTGGCCAGACTGGGTTGATCACTGGATCTAGATTATCCAGCCCGTCGCCCAGCCCGGCAGTTGATTGTAGATCTCAGAGGAAAAAAACAGAAGAAAAAATGTTATCTAAAAAGAAAAAATTTGCAAAGATCTTAGTCCGTAGGGTTCAAATTTGAGTTGGCCCACCTTTTGCAGCTATAAAAGCTTCACCTCTTTTGGGAAGGCTGTCCACAAGGTTTAGGAGTGTGTCTATGGGAATGTTTGACCATTCTTCCAGAAGTGCATTTGTTCATAAAGGTTCATAAAGAGTCCGGACCTCAACCCAATAGAACACCTTTGTGATGAATTATCGTGGAAACTGCGAGCCAGGCCTTCTCGTCTAACATCGGTGCCTAACCTCACATACAATACTTTTGGTAATATGGTGTTAATGGCTTTGGCTAAAAGGGGGACCATTTATCTCAGCCAATAATGTTCATTAATGTAGACTTTCTACTACAGAAAAAGAAAAAAAAAAATCACTGGTACCAGGGAAACTACAACAGTTAAAAATTGCAATTTTTTAACTGTTACAGTTTCCCTAGTATCAGTAAAGCCTGATGTTTTTCTTTTTCCTTTTCTGTATAAAAAATGTTTGAGGATAGGACTCATTAACAGCCTCTCTTTAGCATAGACTTTCTACTGTCATGGTATCACTGAGTGGAGTCCACTACAGACTTACACCACAGTTCATAGTAGTAAGTGCAGCACTCTGTATCCCCACAGCAGTATCCTATCTCACATCTGTAAGGCTTCCGATCTTCACCAAAGCAGAACTCTCGACCCTGCAACAAAATTGTACTTATATTAGAGGCAGTGACTCAACCAAAAACATAGCTCAGAAATCTCAAAAAAGCAGATAATCTCTAGGAGTGGGTAAAAGTGCACTGAGTGGTCCACGTACATATCAATTAGAAAAATTCAAGGGCACCAAGGTGGGGAGGAGGTATGTAGGGAAACTTAAGTGGTCTCAGAAGATCATAGCATCTTATTTTAGACCTCATTGTTTTTCAAGAGGGCTCAGGATTTGTAATTTACTGGCAACCACCAGCCTGCTTGCACTATTTTCAGAATTAATCTTCAGCAATTTCCTTTTTTAGGGTGGCTCCTTTCCCTTGCATGCATGTTCTTACCCAGGAATAGAGCTAAATGTCTCTTAGCTGTGTGCATCAACACAAACACACAGCCCTAATACCTAGGATGGCAGGCCAATCCTCGGCTCCACCCTCCTACAAGCTAAAGAGTGAAGCTGCAGGCAACTGTGCTGTCCCTTGACAATAGTTCCTCATAGTCAGTATGCATGCTCCTGACCAGAAGTTCAGGGAAACGGCAAGGAGAAAGCTTGGGAGCAAGCCAGCGCCAGGGTTATAAAGGTAAAAATTGTAACTGCTTAGGCAGAAATACTAGAGTAATTTCACTCCCCATAAGCAGGACAGAGGTTTCAGGAAGGAAAATCATTTGATTTCTACATCAACAGCTAGTGTTGATGGGGGAATCCCTCCAATGGACTGATTGTGTTCTTCCGGCAGGGGGAGCCATCTCTGCCAGAAGAACACAATGATTATTGCTAGTGGCTATAATCGCTGGTAATAACCGCATCCCAAAAATCTGACATGCTGGTTGTACCCCAGGTCGATCGATGGATTGACTTAGCTGCATTGGGTACAATCAGCCTGCCCATACATGGTTCGATTCTCAGGCGGTCCCTGCTGAACCAGCCGAGATTCGAACTGTCTAAGGCCCGCATTACCTGGTGTGTAGGGTTTCTTTTGCAAACCTCCTCAGTAAATTCAGAGTTGTCCTGTTACAATCTGCTGCAACAAGCCAGGTTCCTCATTGCTATATTTCCTTTCCTAAGTTATTGGGAGCCAGCTGTCTCTTCCAGGTTCTTGCACTTGGCCCCCAATAACAAGCCACCAAGTCTGTCCTCCAACACTGTGTATCCCTGTTCTTGTAGGCTCCAGGGATATCTGACAAGAATGTCCAGGGAGGCTGCAGGAGCAGGACATATCTTTCTTTCTTCAGCAAGAATGGAAATGGGAAATGTGGGCCGGAGTAAAAAAAAAAAAAAAATCATAAAAACGAAAAAAAAAAAAAATGGCTTTTCAATAATGAAAAGGAAGTAGTTTGGGTCTTGCATGGAGGAAAAGTCCATTTTGGGAGTAAATGTCTGCTTTGAGAAAAACATTACTAGGAACTGTTTGCGTGCGTGACCTGAATGCACTAATGTAAAAATTGCAAAGAGTCCAATACTACTTTGGGCTCATTCACACGAACGGTTGGGAGGTGGTAAAATTCCACAGTTGAGCTGTGCTTTTAACACCCCCCTAACCGCTACACCCTTTAACTGCAGAGGCAGTGGCCAGAGGTGTACACATGGCGTGGCTGTGAGGATTTGCAGCAGGAACTATACCCCTGTCACTTTCAGCAGCCACTAACGTGACCTATTTAAGTGAATAGGGTCACTCTGTAAGCACACCGCAGTGATTAGAAAAAGGTGGTGAGATGTTATCTTTATCTTAGCCATGGGACTGTAATTTTCAGTTCCCATAAAACTATAATTGCGATGCCTTAGCTTTGTAAGCTGAACAGTAAAGGGGAACTAAAGAAAAAAAATACTTACATCTGTTCTGCAACCCAGTGTACATTCTCCAGTGGATTGAGAACCGGCAAGTAGGTGTATTGTACTGCATGTCTTTTCTGCAATAAAGAGCCTGCCTGTCTGCAACCTTTTCTTTTTCTATTTTAGTTCCGCTTTAAAATTCTATGGTATGGTCTTTCTTCCTCAGGGTGCCAATGCACCCCAAAGTCTCTGGACTCTGGGCAATCACCCTGCTCTCATTCCCTAAGGTACACCCCAGGTGTATTAGGACACATGTACATTGGATGTTTAGCCGGTATGCATCCAATCCTGCAGTTTTTGTGCACCCTGGAAGCATCCAGCCCTGCTGCCTGCAGCCTGTCAAAGTCTATGACAGTATAAAATACTATGTGGCTGGATGGTGTACCATTTATGGCTCTTTACATTCAGGGACGTTTACTCTAAATGCAGAATACCTTTATTCAGGGCATAGGTCTTTGATTGTGTAGAGCCCTAAATGCAAGTACCATTCAGTACAGCATGCAGCATCTGTATTGGACAGGCTGCAGGCAGAGAGGCTGGAAGCTGCACCTGTGCTTCTCGGGTGCATAAAAAACAATTAGATCGGACACACAGAGGCTAAGCACCTACAGATGCATCTCATAAAATTAGAATATCAAAAAGTTAATTTATTTCAGTAATTCAATTCAAAAAGTGAAACTCATTTTATATAGATGTGTTACACACAGTGATATATTTCAAGCATTTCTTCATTTTAATTTTTATGGTTATGGCTTACAGTTAGTAAAAGCCCAAAATGCAGTATCTCAGAAAATTAGAATATTACATGAGACAAATTATTGAAATACTGCTTCAATCCGGCGTGTCATGGAGGCGATCAGCCTGTGGCACTGATGAGGTGTTATGGAAGCCCAGGTTGCTTTGATAGCGGCCTTCACCTCATCTGCATTGTTGGGTCTGGTGTCTCATCTTCCTCTTCACAATACCCCACAGATTCTCTATGGGGTTTAACCACTTTAATACAGGGCACTTCCCTCCCTTCCCGCCCAGGCCAATTTTCCCCTTTTAGCGCTGTTGCATTTTGAATGACAATTGCGCGGTCATGCAACACTGTACCTACACCAAATTTATGTCATTTTCCCCCCACAAATAGAGCTTTCTTTCGGTGGTATTTGATCATCTGTGCGATTTTTACTTTTTGCTAAACAAATAAAAAAAGACCGAAAAGTTTAAAAAAAAAAAAAAAAATTTTTGTTTATGTTATACAATTTTGTAAATAAATAATTTTTTTCCTGCACTGATGAGCACTGATGAGACTGCACTGACAGGCACTGATGAGGAGGCACTGATGGGGTGGCACTGATAGGCGGCACTGATAGGCGGCACTGATATGCGGCACTGATATGCGGCACTGATATGCGGCACTGATATGCAGCATTGGTGGGCACTGATAGGCGGCACTGCTGGGCACTGATAGGCGGCATTGATGGGCACTGATAGGTGGCACTGACGGGCACTGATAGGTGGCACTGACGGGCACTAATGGGCACTGATAGGCGGCACTGGTGGGCACTGATGGGCGGCACTGATGGGCGGCACTAATGGGCACTAATGGGCACTGATAGGCGGCACCGGTGGGCAATAATGGGCACTGGTGGGCGACACTTAAGGATGGCAATGATGGGCACTTGTGGGCAGCACTGATAGGGAGGGCACTGGTGGGCAGCACTGATGGGGAGGGCAATGGGGGGCTCCCTGAGCCCTGATTGCCATCCCTGGTGGCCATAGTGGGCATCCCTGGGGTCATAGTGGGCATCCCTGGTGGATCTAGTGGCATCCCCCCCCCCCCCCCCCCCGAGGGTCTGCACTGGTAATCAATGATCTGATTACCAGTGCCGACCCCCCCCCCTGTCAGGGGAGCCGCCGATCGGCGCTCCTTTACTCGTGCCTGTCAGGCACGAACTAAGGAAAGCCGATCAACGGCTGTTCCTATTTACTATGTGACCAGCCGTGATTGGACACGGCTGATCACATGGTAAAGAGCCTCCGTCAGAGGCTCTTTACCGAGATCGGAGATGCAGGGTGTCAGACTGACACCTCGCATCACCGATCGCCGCTCTGCGCGCCCCCGGGGGGCGCCCAGAGCGGAGTTATCCTGCCGCCGTCATATGACGTCCGGTCAGGATAACTCAACCACATTCCCGCCGTCATTTGCCTATAGGGCGGGCGGGAAGTGGTTAAATCAGGCTAGTTTGCTGGCCAATCAAGCATAGCGATACCATGATCATTAAACCAGGTATTGGTACATTTGGCAGTGTGGGCAGGTGCAAAGTCCTGCTGGAAAATGAAATCAGCATCTCCATAAAGCTGGTCAGCAGAGTGAAGCATGAAGTGCTCCAGTGTTTACTGATAAAAGACTGTGCTCACTTTGGACTTGATAAAACACAGTGGACCAACACCAGCAGATTACATGGCTCCCCAACTCATCACTGACTGTAGAAAATTTTGTATTTTATTTGGAAATTAGGGTCCCAGAGTTTGAAGAAGAGTGGAGAGGCACAGAATCCAAATTTCATGAGGTCCAGTGTGAAGTTTCCAATTCAGACAAAAGGAGCCCTGACCAAGTATTGAGTGCATATTATACTGTACATTAGGGATCGATCGAGGGCCAATCTGCACTTTCCCCGATATATCGGAATTGGCCACCAAGGTGACCGATATTGCCAATATTTCGGGGGAAAGTGCTTGTACCAGAGTACCGGCCGTCCCCCCTCCCGCGGCTCGCCCGGGTCTCCCATCCCACTGGGAGACCTGGGCAACCAGCCTGCACAGCCGCCGAAGACCCGATCAAAGCCGCATTCGGCTCTGATCGGGGTTCCATGCAAAAACCCGAAAGTGATGTCCTGACAACACTTCCGGGTACTGGCGCCAGATTCAAAAAATGACACCATTCAAAACAGCCAAACTTGGAGTTTTGAATGGTTTTAAGTGCAGAGGAGGGGTTTTCACTAGCTGTAAGCCATAATTATCAAAATTAAAAGAAAGAAACGCTTAAAATATATCACTATATGTGTAACGCATCAATATAAAGTATATGTTTCTCTTTATGAATTACTGAAAAAAATTTACTTTTTGATGATATTCTAATTTTATGAGATGCACCTGTAGTGTGCATGTGTCCTAATGCCCTGTACACACTATCAGATTATCTGAAGACTTGTCTGCAGACTTACCAAAACCATATAATATGAGGTCAAACCTAAACACTTTCAATTTGTATGCAATCTGGCAGGCCCTTGCACTACATAGAAAAGGTAAATCTGAAGACAAAAGTCTTCAGATAATCTGATAGTGTGTACAGGGCATAAGGCTAGGTTTACATATCTGCACCTCTGTGTAGGTGAGTTTGTGCAGGCTTAGCAGCCCTTCCTTTGAATGTGCTGCTGTACCTGCATGAAACACAGGGAAAGGTCCCTGACCCTTTTGCAAAAACGCTCTCACAGGGCAGTCACACGGAATTACATGATGCTACAGCAGCATGGATTCTTGTGCATTTTCAGATGTACGGAGGTGCCATTAGGAATTATTGTCAACTCTGTGCATCTGCTAAAGAGCAGTGTGCTTTGGATGCAGAATGCATGTGATATACACACCTTCCCAAACCCGCATATTAGAGATCAGCTGAAACATGGCAGCCGAAAAATGTGTTTTCTGCATTCTGCCAATAGAGAAAAAGGTGCTGATAATGGAGCCAAAAACACATGCGATTTTACCATACTTATGGTGTGTTTTTCATAGGTCATGCGACTCAAAAACTGCATCAAAAACGTAATAAGGGTGCATTATTGATGTGCATTTTCAATGCATTTCAACAGGGAGGTGCTTTTTTTTTTTTTTTTAACTGCCCAAAAATGCAGCAAGCAAGACTTTTAACAACACAATGGAAACGTTTTTCTTGCCAATAATAGATTCATATTAATTTAAATTCATGATATTAATTAAAAAGTCAAAATATAATACAATTATATATTTGAATCCCTCCAACTGCCCTATAATGTTCTGCTGGCAGAAAGTGCGGGGGGGGCAGAATACAATGATCACTCCTGGTGGCTGCAGCCTCGCTGGCAATAATCGGGCAAAGAAAACCCCAACAGGCTGGTTGTACAGAAGTCAATTGATGGATCAACCTTTGTACAACCAGCCTGCCCTTAGACAGACTGAAATTTGTCTGGCAACCAGCTAAATTTCTGTCTATGGCTAGGTTCAAGCTTGTGTGGGTACAGAAGGATTTCAAAACGACATGCGCTGCAGATCTGCAGATAGAACATGCTGCTCTTTAGATGATGTGTGTGTGTGTGGGGTGCATTTATTCTTAACGCCACCTTTATGCATCATTAAACGTGATGCGCATTCGCACGCACAAATCGCATGGTGCTGCGGCACTAAGTGCAGTGCTATTTGAAGCACCTCTGCAGCTGGGGCAGGCCATAGAAATTAATGAATGCCTACCTCCTGCAGAACACACAAAGTGCCAACCCAGCAGTGGGCTTGCAGCATCATAGTGAAGAGGCATTTAACTATCATAACAATGGCGGTAAATAAAGCATGGAGGATCAAGCAGCCATCCTTCTAGTACACTGAATGCTATGAGCAACACTCCTGCCTCCAGCTTTATATCATATGATATAGTGAACTAGATGTATACTGATAAATACACGTTAGCAACTACACAATACTTCTGTATGGATGAATAGAAATTCTGACTGCCAATGAGAGACACAATGACATCCACACAGACACAGCTCCACTACTTCCACACACACACACAATGATAGAAAGCAGGAACACGCTACACACATAAGCTGATCCCCTCACTGCCAACTCCTCTCTTCTCATCTTTCTCCAGCCGCTACCACTTCCTGTTCCTTCTCACCGCTTCTCATGATTGGTCAGCCCAACAACTTCCTGCTCGCTGATTGGCCACCCTGTCCTCCTTTTTCTTTTTTTTTTCCCGTCTGAGTAGAGAGTTTGGAAAGAGGACGCTAGAGGGCGCTCCTGGGAGCGGAAGGAGCTGTGTAGAGTAGAAGCGTGTGCTGACAAGCAGAATGAGGTGCTGTAAAGTGGATAAAGGGTGCAGGAGGATATTGTGGAGGTGGAATTTTTTAATCATACTGACGTAACTAGCTGCTAAATTAGACACTGTTGTTGCCAGCAATAGGCTACGATTTGGCATGCAAGTCAAATTGCATGCTAAATCTGAGCCAGCAATGGCATTGTCCCAATCAGTGTGACGCCTACTTTGCAACACCGCAACCATTTTTAAAAGTGATTCTTGCACTACTTTTGGCAATTTCGGGGGTGATTTTAACCACTTCTGGACCGCCCGCCACAGTTTTATGTCGGTACTTTGACTTTAGATACCAGGATAGATAGCTGCCATAACCCTGGTGTTTTTTTAAATGGTGGACGGTCCACTTTAACAAAAGGGTGGTCCCAGCGGTGGATTCGCCGCAAGATCAGTGGCGTACCTAGAGCATTTGGCACCCGGGGCGGATCCCATATCTGGCACCCCCCCCCCCCACTTTAAAATGTAAAAACACCCACAAAAAATTGTAATGTGTTCAAGAATATATTTTTTGAACAAATTTCACAGCCCCCCATCACAGTGGCCCTCAGTCTCCCCCTTTTGCACTCTCTGCCTCCCCTGCACAGTCCTACCTTCAGCATAAATAGATAGCTAATATTATTAGCAATGTGTTTAAGTTTGAGTAATAGATTGGAGACTTGCTAAAGGAGATATTCAGAGACTACAGACATGATACAGGAGATGGTCAGAGACTGCAGACATGATACAGGAGATGGTCAGAGACTACAGACATGATACAGGAGATGGTCAGAGACTGCAGACATGATACAGGAGATGGTCAGAGACTACAGACATGATACAGGAGATGGTCAGAGACTGCAGACATGATACAGGAGATGATCAGAGACTAAGGGCATGATACAGGAGATGGTCAGAGACTGAAGACATGATACAGGAGATGGTCAGAGACTACAGACGTGATACAAGAGATGGTCAGAGACTGAGGACATGATACAGTAGATGGTCAGAGACTGCAGACGTGATACAAGAGATGGTCAGAGACTGCAGACATGATACAGTAGATGGTCAGAGACTGAGGACATGATACAGTAGATGGTCAGAGACTGCAGACATGATACAGTAGATGGTCAGAGACTGCAGACATGATACAGTAGATGGTCAGAGACTGCGGACATGATACAGGAGATGGTCAGAGACTGCAGACATGATGCAGGAGATGCTCAGAAACTGCAGACATGATACAGTAGATGGTCAGAGACTGCAGACATGATACAGTAGATGGTCAGAGACTGCAGACATGATACAGGAGATGGTCAGAGACTGCAGACATTAGTACAGTAGATGGTCAGAGACTGCAGACATGATACAGGAGATGGTCAGAGACTACAGACATGATACAGTAGATTGTCAGAGACGGCAGACATGATACAGGAGATGCTCAGAGACTGCAGACATAATACAACAGATGGTCAGAGACTGCAGACATGATACAGGAGATGCTCAGAGACTGCAGACATGATACAGTAGATGGTCAGAGACTGAGGACATGATACAGTAGATGGTCAGAGACTGTAGACGTGATACAGGAGATGGTCAGAGACTGCAGACATGATAGAGAAGATGGCCAGAGACTGCAGACATGATACAGGAGAAGGTCAGAGACTGCAGACATGATACAGAAGATGGCCAGAGACTGCAGACATGATACAGGAGAAGGTCAGAGACTGCAGACATGATACAGGAGATGGTCAGAGACTGAGGACATGATACAGTAGATGATCAGAGACTGAAGACATGATACAGGAGATGGTTAGAGACTACAGACATGATACAGGAGATGGTCAGAAACTGCAGACATGATACAAGAGATGGTCAGAGACTGCAGACATGATACAGGAGATGGTCAGAGACTGAGGACATGATACAGTAGATGGTCAGAGACTGAGGACATGATACAGTAGATGGTCAGAGACTGAGGACATGATACAGGAGATGGTCAGAGACTGAGGACATGATAGAAGATAGAAGAGCACTAGGGGGGCCGGAGAGCACAGACGAAGCAGAGAGCACTGGAGGAGTTGAAGGGCACGGTGGGGGGGGGGGGCTGGAGAGAACTAAGAGGGGGTTTGGAAAGCATTGTAGGGGGGTTGGAAGGTGCAGGGTGTGGAGAGCACTGGGGGGGACAGGGAGCACTTGGGGGCGAGCAGGGAAAACCATGGGGGTGGAGAGCACTGGGGGGGACAGGAAGCACTTGGGGGGCGGGCAGGGAAAACCAGGGGGTGGAGAGCACTGGGGGGGGGGCAGGGAGCATTTGGGGGTGGGCAGGGAAAACCAGGGGGTGGAGAGCACGGGGGGGGGGACAGGGAGCACTTGGGGGGACAGGGAGCACTAGGGGGGTGGGCAGGGAAAACCAGGGGGGTGGAGAGCACTGGGGGGGACAGGGAGCACTAGGGGGGTGGGCAGGGAAAACCAGGGGGGTGGAGAGCACTGGGGGGGACAGGGAGCACTTGGGGGGCGGGAGAAAGCACTGTGGGGAGCTGAAGAGCATGGGGGGGGGCTAAAGAACAAGGGGGGGGGGTCAGCAAAAGAAGTTGTATAGGAGGGGGATGGGGCAGCTGCATATAGATGAATTGATCTTTCCCTATTTTTCCTGCAGGAGGGAGAGGAGGAGAGTCAGTTATTCAGCAGGCAGCTGCAGGAACAATAAAGAAAGACAATTCCTCTATATGCAGCAGCCCCATCCCCCTCTTATCCAGCACACACACTTGTGCAATGGGCACTCACCTTCTTCCCACCGAGGCTCCGCCCCTTATTCCCGCCGCGGCTCCGCCCCCTTATTCCCGCCGCGGCTGCGCCCCCAGCTAGCAGCACAGACTGAAGAAACTGCCACTGCAGCTGCCTTCACGCTGCGGGATCTGTCTGAACACACAGGCAGGACACCGGCTGACACCCCCCAGAGCACGGCACCCGGGGCGGGCCGCCCCCCCCATTGGTACGCCACTGCGCAAGATCACCCTTATGGGTGGCGGGAGAGGTGCCCCCTCCCACTGCTTCCAGATCGTTTTTCCAGCTACCGAACAATCCGGTCTGCTGTCCCCTCAGGCAGGAAGTCGAGTGAAGACAAGATTGCCCTCACTCGACTCTATGGCCTTGGAGGACCATAGCGACGTCATATGTCCCTTCCTAGCAACCGATTTAAAGAGTCCATTTTTTTTTCAAATGAAAAAAAATACTTTTTTCTTTCTTTCTTAGAGTAGATGTGAGATCTTAGGTCTTTTTGACCACAGATCTAACATTAAAAAGGTCCTGTCATGCTTATTTCTATTACAAGGGGTGTTTACATTCCTTGTAATAGGAATAACAGTGATAAAAACATTTTTTTGTAAATGTGTAAAAATATAAGATTGGAAATTAAGAAAACCGCGCTTCCAGATTACAAAAAAGCAGCCAGCATAAAAAAAAGCTTTAAAATATAAATAAGTCCATGAAAACAGTTTTTTTGATCAAAATTGAAAATTCTTCCACCTTTATGTGTGAGAGAGAGAGACCGACAATATGTGATCTTAAAACAGCTACACCGTCACCACACAGAGCACACTGCCTCTTACCAAAGGGATGGGATCACTGCGCAATGATCAACAGCGCTTTTCATCAATAGGGAGGGGAGAGATAGCGGTGCTTGAAGTGTGTTTGATGGACTCCATATAACAAGCAGACAGATGATTCAATATTGTCCAGCAGGAGGAAGTTTTCACCAAAAAATAATGAGAAAGCTCATGGTGCAGTATATTGTAAAAAGATACTGTTTATTGCGCAAGATAAAATCGCTCACCAGATATAGACCATAATGTGGCAGTGTAATCTAAAACAGGACGGACATCTGATGTATCCTTAACCACAGCAGACCTTCCTGATGTGACGCCAGATGCAAAGCCAGCTCCTGCCTTTAGTATTTGTATCTCCCCTCGGGAAAAAAATGTTGACCATTATTAAAGTATAAGATAAAGATATCTAAATAAAAGATAAAGATAAATAAAGGATAAAATTAATAGAAACATAGAAACATAGAATGTGTCGGCAGATAAGAACCATTTGGCCCATCTAGTCTGCCCAATATATCTGAATCCTATGAATAGTCCCTGGCCCTATCTTATATGAAGGATAGCCTTATGCCTATCCCATGCATGCTTAAACTCCTTCACTGTATTTGCAGCTACCACTTCTGCAGGAAGGTTATTCCATGCATCCACTACTCTCTCAGTAAAGTAATACTTCCTCATATTACTTTTAAACCTTTGCCCCTCTAATTTAAAACTGTGTCCTCTTGTGGTAGTTTTTCTTCTTTTAAATATGCTCTCCTCCTTTACCGAGTTGATTCCCTTTATGTATTTAAAAGTTTCTATCATATCCCCTCTGTCTCTTCTTTCTTCCAAGCTATACATGTTAAGGTCCTTTATCCTTTCCTGGTAAGTTTTTTCCTGCAATCCATGTACTAGTTTAGTAGCTCTTCTCTGAACTCTCTCTAGAGTATCTATATCCTTCTGGAGATATGGAAAAAAATTTTTACCAAAAAAAGGAAGAAATAGGAAAAAAAATGAAATCGCCGGTCCCGATAAGCTTGCACGCAGAAGCGAACGCATACGCAAGTCGCTCCCACATGTGTAAACGGTCTTCAAACCACACAGGTGAGGTATCACTGCAATCATTCGAGCGAGAGCAATAATTTGAGCCCTAGACCTTCTCTGTAACTCTAAACTGGTAACCTGCAGAAATTTTTAAAATGTCACCTATGGGGATTTTTAAGTACCAATGTTTGTTGCCATTTCACGAGCGTGCGTAGTTTTGAAGCATGACATGTTGAGTATCTATTTACTCGGGGTAACATTATCTTTCACATTATAGAATAAAATTGGGCTAACTTTACTGTTTTCTTATTTTTTAATTAGTTTGTAAGACCGCTGCGCAAATACGGTGTGATAAAAAATATTGCAACAATCTCCATTTTATTTTCTAGGGTCTCTGCTAAAAAAATATGTATAATGTTTGGGGGTTATAAGTAATTAGTAAAAAAAAATGATTTTAACTTGTATACAACAAGTGTCAGAAAAAGGCCCGGTCAAGAAGTGGTTAATAGACATCTGTGCATGAATCTGCACAGATGTCTTTCAAATCGCCCCCGAACTTGCACTGAAATGCGGCTTAGAATTCATGCAAATTCAGATTATAAACCCACGTTCAATGTGAACTAGGGCTTAAACAGTATTTTTTGCTAGAATATTACTTGTAACCTCCCAAACATTATATATTTTTGTTTTAACAGGTAGACCCTAGGGAGTAAAATAGCGATCTTGCAATTTTTCTATGTCGCATGATATTTGCGCAGCAGTTTTGCAAACCTAATTTTTTGGTAAAAAAACGGAAAATTGATATCAAATACTTACCGTAATTTTCCTTTCCTGATGGACTCAATGGCAGCATACGTTCGGGTAGGCCCCGCCTCCTCTCCTACCTCATAGGACCCCACTCCCATAAATCCTTGCTCCCTTTCAGCATGAGTGTTCTGTAACTAGCCTACTCAGGAATAGTGATGTACCGAACTGTTCGCCGGCGGACAGTTCCCGGCGAACTTAGCATATTCGCGTTCGCCGCTGCGGGCGAACATATGCGATGTTCGGTCCGCCTCCTATACATCATCATTGAGGCAAACTTTGACCCTGAACCTCACAGTCAGCAGACACATTGGAGGCCAATCAGCATACCTCCCTCCCACACCCTCCCACCTCCTATAAATAAGCAAAGGCAGCATCCATCTTAGATCATTTCTGAAGCAGTGTGTTACTGAGAGCAGGGAAAGTGCTGCTGCTGTTATAGCTAGGGACAGTTAGTCAGTAGGGTTGAGCGAACACCTAGATGTCCGTGTTCGACGGGTTCGGCCGAACTTTAAAAAAAAGTCCGGGTCCGTGTCCCGGACTTTTACCGAACTTTTCCCGGACACCGAACCCCATTGAAGTCAATGGGGACCCGAACTTTAAGGCACTAAAATGGCTCTAAAACACCAAAGGAAAGGGCTAGAGTGCTGCAAATGGCAGCAAAACGTAATTAAGAGCATGGCAAGTGCTCTGCAAACAAATGTGGATAGGGAAATAACTTAAAACAACAAAAAAAAACAGAAAAATAAAACAATGTTCTTCTTCATCTCTGAAGGACGAGGCCCATATGGAGTAGGAGGGAGGTTAAGGTGGTGGTGGATGTGGCGGTGACATAGGCGTGCGCACAGGGTGTGCTGGGTGTGCCTGGGCACACCCTAATCACCTAGGGCACATAGCATTGCCAGTGAGGAGATGGGAAAGATCTCCCTGGGACCTGCTCTGCTCTATTTCTCCTTGCCTACAGGTACATGGCCCCGATACATTACTCTCCCTGCTGGCAAACACATGCATGTGTATTTCAACTTTGGGGTGCACACCTTAATGCAATAGGCTGCGCACACCTATGGGCGGTGTAGGTGGAAGCGGCGGTGGAGGAGGACCAGGGCCGGATTAACAGCATCATGGGCTTGGTGCTGAGGATTTTGAAGGGCCTTAGGGCCGTGCCTTGCCATGCACCCAGAGGAGGAAGGGTGCAGCCATGCATGCCTAATTCAACATGGGATGCTGTCTCTGAAGCCCATAAACACATCCATGCATCGCCAACTGTCCCTCCTTGTCCGGCCTTCACGCTGTGTGGGGAGGTTCTGAGGGTGCTGCCTGGGGAAGCGAGCATAGAAGCCAGACTTCTGTGTTTACAAGTGACAGAAGAGCGGTAACAGTGAATATGGCCAACCCGGGGCCTATATAAAAGGTAGGGGCCTGGAGCTGCAGCTCCAATAGCCCCTACATTAATCTGGCCCTGAGGAGGAGGACGAGGTAGCCAACACTGCTTCTTTTCACAAATTTTAAATGAGGGTACACCCCAAAAGAGTGAGAAAGAGCAAAAATGGAACAATGGGTGGGTAAGGTCGGTATCCATTGCTATTCTGCATAAGGTACGGAAAAGTCCCGTGGGATCCATGCCTGGTTCATTTTAATGAACGTGAGCTTGTCCACATTGTCTCTGGACAGGCGGCTGCGCTTGTCTGTTATAACGCCCCCAGCCGTGCTAAATACCCGTTCAGATAATACACTGGCTGCAGGGCACGCCAGCACCTCCAAGGCGTAAAGGGCAAGCTCAGGCCATGTGCCCAATTTGGAGACCCAGAAGTTGAAGGGGGCAGACCCGTCATTCACTACATGTAGGCGTGTGCACACATACTGCTCCACCATGTTGGTAAAATGCTGCCTCCTGCTAAGACGTTCCATCTGAGCTGCTGGTGCTGCTGTTTGTTGTGGCGTGCTGACAAAGCTTTTCCACATTTCGGCCATGCTAACCCTGCCTTCTGAGGTGCTGGCGGTGCCCTGGTTGCGTTGGCGACCTCCTCCTCCTCCTCCTCTGCCTTGTGCTTCCACTGTGGCCCCGCTGTCAGATGGGAATGCCAGCAGCATGGCGTCTACCAGCGTGCGCTTGTACTCGCGCATCTTGCGATCGCGCTCCAGTGAGTGAATTAAGGACGGTACGTTGTCCTTGTAACGGGGATCCAGCAGCGTGGCCACCCAGTAATCAGCACAAGTTAGAATGTGGGCAACTCGGCGGTCGTTGTGGAGACACTGCAGCATGTAATCGCTCATGTGTGCCAGGCTGCCCAGAGGCAACGAAAGGCTGTCCTCTGTGGGAGGTGTATGGTCCGTGTCCACTGTATCCCCCCAGCCACGCACCAGTGATGGCCATGAGCTGGCCTGGGTGCCACCCTGCTGTGAACATGGTTCCATCTCCTCCTCCAGCTCCTCCTCCTCCTCATCCTCCTCATCCTCCAGAACTGTGCCCCTGCTGGACAATTGCGTCCCTGGCGTTTGCGTGTGCAGGAACCCACCCTCGGAGCCCCTTGCGAATGACTGCCCTGAAAGCCTTGGAAATGTTACCTCTTCATCCTCCTCCTCCTCCTCATCCTGTGCCACATCCTCTTCCATCATCGCCCGAATTGTTTTTTCAAGGAGGCATAGAAGTGGGATAGTTAAGCTGAGAACGGCGTCATTGCCACTGGCCATGTTGGTGGAGTACTCAAAACAGCGCAACAAGGCACACAGGTCTCGCATGGAGGCCCAGTTAAATTAAATAGCGGAATAGAAAATATGATCCAAAAAAAGTGTATGTATATCACACGTACACAACCACACTAGGCCCCAATTACTATTGTTTGTACCCCTAAAAGGCTAGATGAGGAGTAGGGGGAGTATGGAACAGGCAGCACCCTCAAACCTTCAGAAGTATGAGATGAACCCCAACAACTTGGAAAGGTGGATCTCTCTCACACGTACCGACACAGACTATCCCGCAATTCAATTGATCCTCAAAGGTTTTTATTGAATAGCGGAATAGGAAATATGATCAAAAAAAGTGTATGTATCTCGCACGTACACAACCACACTAGGCCCCAATTACTATTGTTTGTACCCCTAAAAGGCTAGATGAGGAGTAGGGGGGGGTATGGAACAGGCAGCACCCTCAAACCTTCAGAAGTATGAGATGAACCCCAACAACTTGGAAAGGTGGATCTCTCTCACACGTACCGACACAGACTATCCCGCAATTCAATTGATCCTCAAAGGTTTTTATTGAATAGCGGAATAGGAAATATGATCAAAAAAAGTGTATGTATCTCGCACGTACACAACCACACTAGGCCCCAATTACTATTGTTTGTACCCCTAAAAGGCTAGATGAGGAGTAGGGGGGGTATGGAACAGGCAGCACCCTCAAACCTTCAGAAGTATGAGATGAACCCCAACAACTTGGAAAGGTGGATCTCTCTCACACGTACCGACACAGACTATCCCGCAATTCAATTGATCCTCAAAGGTTTTTATTGAATAGCGGAATAGGAAATATGATCAAAAAAAGTGTATGTATCTCGCACGTACACAACCACACTAGGCCCCAATTACTATTGTTTGTACCCCTAAAAGGCTAGATGAGGAGTAGGGGGGGTATGGAACAGGCAGCACCCTCAAACCTTCAGAAGTATGAGATGAACCCCAACAACTTGGAAAGGTGGATCTCTCTCACACGTACCGACACAGACTATCCCGCAATTCAATTGATCCTCAAAGGTTTTTATTGAATAGCGGAATAGGAAATATGATCAAAAAAAGTGTATGTATCTCGCACGTACACAACCACACTAGGCCCCAATTACTATTGTTTGTACCCCTAAAAGGCTAGATGAGGAGTAGGGGGGGTATGGAACAGGCAGCACCCTCAAACCTTCAGAAGTATGAGATGAACCCCAACAACTTGGAAAGGTGGATCTCTCTCACACGTACCGACACAGACTATCCCGCAATTCAATTGATCCTCAAAGGTTTTTATTGAATAGCGGAATAGGAAATATGATCAAAAAAAGTGTATGTATCTCGCACGTACACAACCACACTAGGCCCCAATTACTATTGTTTGTACCCCTAAAAGGCTAGATGAGGAGTAGGGGGGGTATGGAACAGGCAGCACCCTCAAACCTTCAGAAGTATGAGATGAACCCCAACAACTTGGAAAGGTGGATCTCTCTCACACGTACCGACACAGACTATCCCGCAATTCAATTGATCCTCAAAGGTTTTTATTGAATAGCGGAATAGGAAATATGATCAAAAAAAGTGTATGTATCTCGCACGTACACAACCACACTAGGCCCCAATTACTATTGTTTGTACCCCTAAAAGGCTAGATGAGGAGTAGGGGGGGTATGGAACAGGCAGCACCCTCAAACCTTCAGAAGTATGAGATGAACCCCAACAACTTGGAAAGGTGGATCTCTCTCACACGTACCGACACAGACTATCCCGCAATTCAATTGATCCTCAAAGGTTTTTATTGAATAGCGGAATAGGAAATATGATCAAAAAAAGTGTATGTATCTCGCACGTACACAACCACACTAGGCCCCAATTACTATTGTTTGTACCCCTAAAAGGCTAGATGAGGAGTAGGGGGGGTATGGAACAGGCAGCACCCTCAAACCTTCAGAAGTATGAGATGAACCCCAACAACTTGGAAAGGTGGATCTCTCTCACACGTACCGACACAGACTATCCCGCAATTCAATTGATCCTCAAAGGTTTTTATTGAATAGCGGAATAGGAAATATGATCAAAAAAAGTGTATGTATCTCGCACGTACACAACCACACTAGGCCCCAATTACTATTGTTTGTACCCCTAAAAGGCTAGATGAGGAGTAGGGGGGGTATGGAACAGGCAGCACCCTCAAACCTTCAGAAGTATGAGATGAACCCCAACAACTTGGAAAGGTGGATCTCTCTCACACGTACCAACACAGACTATCCCCCAATTTAACTGATCCCCAAAGGTTTTTGATTAAATAGCGGAATAGAAAATATGATCCCAAAAAAGTGTATGTATATCACACGTACACAACCACACTAGGCCCCAATTACTATTGTTTGTACCCCTAAAAGGCTAGGAGTAGGGGGAGTATGGAACAGGCAGCACCCTCAAACCTTCAGAAGTATGAGATGAACCCCAACAACTTGGAAAGGTGGATCTCTCTCACACGTACCAACACAGACTATCCCCCAATTTAACTGATCCCCAAAGGTTTTTGATTAAATAGCGGAATAGAAAATATGATCCCAAAAAAGTGTATGTATATCACACGTACACAACCACACTAGGCCCCAATTACTATTGTTTGTACCCCTAAAAGGCTAGGAGTAGGGGGAGTATGGAACAGGCAGCACCCTCAAACCTTCAGAAGTATGAGATGAACCCCAACAACTTGGAAAGGTGGATCTCTCTCACACGTACCAACACAGACTATCCCCCAATTTAACTGATCCCCAAAGGTTTTTGATTAAATAGCGGAATAGAAAATATGATCCCAAAAAAGTGTATGTATATCACACGTACACAACCACACTAGGCCCCAATTACTATTGTTTGTACCCCTAAAAGGCTAGGAGTAGGGGGAGTATGGAACAGGCAGCACCCTCAAACCTTCAGAAGTATGAGATGAACCTCAACAACTTGGAAAGGTGGATCTCTCTCACACGTACCAACACAGACTATCCCCCAATTTAACTGATCCCCAAAGGTTTTTGATTAAATAGCGGAATAGAAAATATGATCCCAAAAAAGTGTATGTATATCACACGTACACAACCACACTAGGCCCCAATTACTATTGTTTGTACCCCTAAAAGGCTAGGAGTAGGGGGAGTATGGAACAGGCAGCACCCTCAAACCTTCAGAAGTATGAGATGAACCCCAACAACTTGGAAAGGTGGATCTCTCTCACACGTACCAACACAGACTATCCCCCAATTTAACTGATCCCCAAAGGTTTTTGATTAAATAGCGGAATAGAAAATATGATCCCAAAAAAGTGTATGTATATCACACGTACACAACCACACTAGGCCCCAATTACTATTGTTTGTACCCCTAAAAGGCTAGGAGTAGGGGGAGTATGGAACAGGCAGCACCCTCAAACCTTCAGAAGTATGAGATGAACCTCAACAACTTGGAAAGGTGGATCTCTCTCACACGTACCAACACAGACTATCCCCCAATTTAACTGATCCCCAAAGGTTTTTGATTAAATAGCGGAATAGAAAATATGATCCCAAAAAAGTGTATGTATATCACACGTACACAACCACACTAGGCCCCAATTACTATTGTTTGTACCCCTAAAAGGCTAGGAGTAGGGGGAGTATGTAACAGGCAGCACCCTCAAACCTTCAGAAGTATGAGATGAACCCCAACAACTTGGAAAGGTGGATCTCTCTCACACGTACCAACACAGACTATCCCCCAATTTAACTGATCCCCAAAGGTTTTTGATTAAATAGCGGAATAGAAAATATGATCCCAAAAAAGTGTATGTATATCACACGTACACAACCACACTAGGCCCCAATTACTATTGTTTGTACCCCTAAAAGGCTAGGAGTAGGGGGAGTATGGAACAGGCAGCACCCTCAAACCTTCAGAAGTATGAGATGAACCTCAACAACTTGGAAAGGTGGATCTCTCTCACACGTACCAACACAGACTATCCCCCAATTTAACTGATCCCCAAAGGTTTTTGATTAAATAGCGGAATAGAAAATATGATCCCAAAAAAGTGTATGTATATCACACGTACACAACCACACTAGGCCCCAATTACTATTGTTTGTACCCCTAAAAGGCTAGGAGTAGGGGGAGTATGGAACAGGCAGCACCCTCAAACCTTCAGAAGTATGAGATGAACCCCAACAACTTGGAAAGGTGGATCTCTCTCACACGTACCGACACAGACTATCCCGCAATTCAATTGATCCTCAAAGGTTTTTATTGAATAGCGGAATAGGAAATATGATCAAAAAAAGTGTATGTATCTCGCACGTACACAACCACACTAGGCCCCAATTACTATTGTTTGTACCCCTAAAAGGCTAGATGAGGAGTAGGGGGGGTATGGAACAGGCAGCACCCTCAAACCTTCAGAAGTATGAGATGAACCCCAACAACTTGGAAAGGTGGATCTCTCTCACACGTACCGACACAGACTATCCCGCAATTCAATTGATCCTCAAAGGTTTTTATTGAATAGCGGAATAGGAAATATGATCAAAAAAAGTGTATGTATCTCGCACGTACACAACCACACTAGGCCCCAATTACTATTGTTTGTACCCCTAAAAGGCTAGATGAGGAGTAGGGGGGGTATGGAACAGGCAGCACCCTCAAACCTTCAGAAGTATGAGATGAACCCCAACAACTTGGAAAGGTGGATCTCTCTCACACGTACCAACACAGACTATCCCCCAATTTAACTGATCCCCAGAGGTTTTTGATTAAATAGCGGAATAGAAAATATGATCCCAAAAAAGTGTATGTATATCACACGTACACAACCACACTAGGCCCCAATTACTATTGTTTGTACCCCTAAAAGGCTAGGAGTAGGGGGAGTATGGAACAGGCAGCACCCTCAAACCTTCAGAAGTATGAGATGAACCCCAACAACTTGGAAAGGTGGATCTCTCTCACACGTACCAACACAGACTATCCCCCAATTTAACTGATCCCCAAAGGTTTTTGATTAAATAGCGGAATAGAAAATATGATCCCAAAAAAGTGTATGTATATCACACGTACACAACCACACTAGGCCCCAATTACTATTGTTTGTACCCCTAAAAGGCTAGGAGTAGGGGGAGTATGGAACAGGCAGCACCCTCAAACCTTCAGAAGTATGAGATGAACCCCAACAACTTGGAAAGGTGGATCTCTCTCACACGTACCAACACAGACTATCCCCCAATTTAACTGATCCCCAGAGGTTTTTGATTAAATAGCGGAATAGAAAATATGATCCCAAAAAAGTGTATGTATATCACACGTACACAACCACACTAGGCCCCAATTACTATTGTTTGTACCCCTAAAAGGCTAGGAGTAGGGGGAGTATGGAACAGGCAGCACCCTCAAACCTTCAGAAGTATGAGATGAACCCCAACAACTTGGAAAGGTGGATCTCTCTCACACGTACCAACACAGACTATCCCCCAATTTAACTGATCCCCAAAGGTTTTTGATTAAATAGCGGAATAGAAAATATGATCCCAAAAAAGTGTATGTATATCACACGTACACAACCACACTAGGCCCCAATTACTATTGTTTGTACCCCTAAAAGGCTAGATGAGGAGTAGGGGGAGTATGGAACAGGCAGCACCCTCAAACCTTCAGTATGAGATTGTGTTCACTGTACCCCACAAAGATTGAGTTCACTGCACCCCACAATGATTGTGTTCACTGCACCCCACAAAGATTGTGTTCACTGCACCTCACAAAGATTGTGTTCACTGTACCCCCCAAAGATTGTGTTCACTGCACCCCACAAAGATTCTGTTCACTGTACCCCACAAAGATTGTGTTCACTGCACCCCAAAAAGATTGTGTTCACTGCACCCCAAAAAGGATGTTGTTCACTGCACCCCAAAAAGGATGTTGTTCACTCCACCCCAAAAAGATTGTGTTCACTGCACCCCACAAAGATTGTGTTCACTGCACCCCAAAAAGATTGTGTTCACTGCACCCCAAAAATGATTTTGTTCACTGCACCCCAAAAAGGATTTTGTTCACTGCACCCCAAAAAGGATGTTGTTCACTCCACCCCAAAAAGATTGTGTTCACTGCACCCCAAAAAGATTGTGTTCACTGCACCCCACAAAGGATTTTGTTCACTGCACCCCAAAAAGATTGTGTTCACTGCACCCCAAAAAGGATGTTGTTCACTGCACCCCAAAAAGGATTTTGTTCACTGCACCCCAAAAAGATTGTGTTCACTGCACCCCACAAAGGATTTTGTTCACTGCACCCCACAAAGATTGTGTTCACTGCACACCAAAAAGGATTGTGTTCACTGCACCCCAAAAAGATTTTGTTCACTGCACCCCAAAAAGATTGTGTTCACTGCAGCCCAAAAAGATTGTGTTCACTGCAGCCCAAAAAGATTGTGTTCACTGCAGCCCAAAAAGATTGTGTTCACTGCAGCCCAAAAAGATTGTGTTCACTGCAGCCCAAAAAGATTGTGTTCACTGCAGCTCACACACAGAAAAATGGATGTGGATCACTGACACCTGCCTATCTCCAATCCCACACCACACAGCAATATCGATTGTAGTTTGTAGAACACAGTTTCCCTAAAATTCAGCAGACTCTGTCCCTAACAGGATTGAGAAGAGATCGTAGATCAGGATTGAGTGCAGACCCCACCCCCCACACAGCAATATCGATTGTAGTTTGTAGAAGACACTGACCCTATATAATTCAGCAGACTCTATCCCTAAAATGCCTACAACTCGCCCTGCCTAAACACTCCGACCTGTCCCTCAATTCTATCCGGACACAAATGGTTTTTTCCTGCCTATCTTTCCCTAATCAGCAGCCAGCACGTTGATGTGTGCTCTGTCCCTGAATCTAAGCAGCATAATGACGCCGCTGCGGCTGCCTCGAACTTATAAAGACTTGGTCACATGCTTCAGACGGCCAATCACAGCTACTGAGACATTTGCAGGCATGGCTGGGATGGCTTAAGGCACACCAGTTAAACGATTGTTGATTGGCTGTTGAAAGCCCGCCATGAAAAGAGCGCCAAAGCATGCAAAACCCGGAAATAAAACGACCGAACACGGATTTTTACCCGAACATACAGTAAAGTGTCCGTGTCCGTGTTCGGTTACAAAAAATCCAATTATTCGGTACGAACACGAATAATACAGTCCGTGTTCGCTCAACACTATTAGTCAGTGTTCCCGGTCTTGTTGTTAGCCAGTGTTCTTGGTACACTCCTGCTGTAAGGACAGCACCCCAAAAAGCCCTTCCTAGGGCTGGTATTTGAGTTTTTTTTTGGATATACAGTATATATATATTGTCCCCAAAAAGCCCTGTTTAGGGCTGGTATTTGTGTAATTTTTTTTGTTCTGTGATATATATATATATATATATATATATATATATATATATATCTATTGTCCCCAAAAGCCCTTTTGAGGGCTGGTATTTGAGTATTTTTTTATATATATATATATATATATATATATCTATTGTGCACTGCAGTTACCTGCCCGCTGTGTGTGAGAGGCCACAGACCCACCACAGACTGTACTGTGTGCACACCACACTCATTTCAGGTGGCACAGGCACAGTACCTTGCATTTTAAAAAACATTTTTTTTTCCTCTGTCATAATTGCAGTGAGTGCTGTGTCAGGTCCACAGAGTGTACTGTACCCACTGCAGTTCACTGCCCACCACTGATATATATATATATATACGGTGGCACAGCATCTTGTTGCAAATTGAAAAAAAAAATATTTTTTATTATTGCAGTTGCCTGGGCTGCCAGTGACTGTCAGGTCCACAGAGTGCACTGTGCCCACTGCAGTGCCACTGCGTGCCCACCCACCACTGATATATATACGGTGGCACAGCAGCTTGCAAATTAAAAATATATATATATTTTTTATAATTGCAGTTGCCTGGGTGCCAGTGACTGTCAGGTCCACAGAGTGTACTGTGCCCACTGCAGTGCCACTGCGTGCCCACCCACCACTGATATATACGGTGGCACAGCAGCTTGCAAATTAAAAATATATATATTTTTTTATAATTGCAGTTGCCTGGGTGCCAGTGACTGTCAGGTCCACAGAGTGTACTGTGCCCACTGCAGTGCCACTGCGTGCCCACCCACCACTGATATATACGGTGGCACAGCAGCTTGCAAATTAAAAATATATATATTTTTTTATAATTGCAGTTGCCTGGGTGCCAGTGACTGTCAGGTCCACAGAGTGTACTGTGCCCACTGCAGTGCCACTGCGTGCCCACCCACCACTGATATATACGGTGGCACAGCAGCTTGCAAATTAAAAATATATTTTTTTTTTTTATAATTGCAGTTGCCTGGGTGCCAGTGACTGTCAGGTCCACAGAGTGTACTGTACCCACTGCAGTGCCCACCACTGATATATATACGGTGGCACAGCATCTTGTTGCAAATTGAAAAAAAAAAAAATATTTTTTTATTATTGCAGTTGCCTGGGCTGCCAGTGACTGTCAGGTCCACAGTAGGGCTGCAACGACTAGTCGACGTAGTCGACTCCAAAAAATCATCGATGTGCGTGAAAGGCGTCGACGCGTCAACACGTGACGACACACGCCCCCTGGCCGGCCACAGCGCCGCTCTAGAGAACCGCACAGCTCGCCAGATCAGAGCGATAACTGTAGGTAAGCGGGCGGGGAGGCCCTGGAAGCCCCAGCTGTCACAATAGACTCGGCCGCATCCTCCGGGAGATTGCAGCTCTCAAAATACAGCGGCGCAGCCAATAATGTCACGGCCAAAACCCGCAGCCCGCCCCTTCGGCAGCCACAGGCCAATGAGAGCTGCCGGACATCAGCATGAAGCGGCCATTCACAGAACTGGACCGCAGATATCCTACCAGCCCCACCCACTAGTGGAGTTGGCAACACAACGCTAGGACACACCCACCTAACAAAAGCAGCACATGACCCCATCCACTCATCACTGCAGAGATCTGTAAGCTGACCATTTCCCATGGCAACGCCAGTCATTGTTCTACTACAATTTTCAAGGCAGCATGTTGACATTGGAGCAGATACAACAATCACCTGGGCCATGCATCCTCCAAAAAGCTGACTACATACCATACAACCTGACTGTAGTGTACAACCGCACTGTAACGAGCTGGAAGGAGGTTGTACAAACTACTAACTATGTAGAGCAAGTACCTGTCTTGAATTGGATACAAGAGTGATTGGGTAAATAAAAAAAAAAAAAAAAAAATGTATGTTTTTTTTTTTTTGTTTTTTTTTCCAGATAAAAAAAAAATCGTACTGCCCCCAGATGGCTGCAGCACTGATCCAAGCTGCATCTGTTGTCTGCCACCTGAAAGACCGAAATAATCTTAGTTGTAAACCCTCTTTATATAAAAAACAACAAAACTTGATTATACTTACCTGCTCTGTGCAAAATGATTGCAGAGCAGCCCCGATCCTCTTCTGGGATGCACTGCTGACACTCCGGGGCCCTCCTCAGGTGCCCCCACAGAAAGCCTTCCATGGGGGTAACCGTGCAGGCTTGTTCCCGAGATCCCCTGCTGCATCCAATGACAGACAGCGGTACTTTGGTCCGCCCCCCACATCACTGGATCAATGGCTCCTGCTGCTATCAATCTGTCCAATGAGTAGAGAGAGCAGCTAGAGCCCCTGCGCTCATGCACATTGCTGGATCGGACTCATGAGAAAACAGGGGAACCTGCAGCACAGAAGGTTTTTCACCTTAAGGCATTAACACTTTATGACCATGTGAAGGAGGCCTGAAAGCAAAGCAACAAGCTAGAATAGCTTATTTCTTGCTCTAGAAGCTCCCCTGCAACTGTGTGCAGGATCCCCCAAAGCCTCTAAGGCCCCTTTCACACGGGCAACCTCTGATCTGCGTTTCAACAAGGGATCCGCTTGTGAAATCCCTTGCTGATCAGAAAATAAAGAGGTCTCTGTATTAATTACAGGATTAATTAGCTAATCAAAAAAAACACTCAATTAAGCAAAAAAAAAATAAAATAAAAATAATCGTTAGATTAGTCGACTAATCGTAAATATAATCGATAGATTAGTCGACAGACAAATTAATCGTTAGTTGCAGCCCTAGTCCACAGAGTGTACTGTGCCCACTGCAGTGCCACTGCGTGCCCACCCACCACTGATATATACGGTGGCACAGCAGCTTGCAAATTAAATATATATACATTTTTTTATAATTGCAGTTGCCTGGGCTGCCAGTGTGACTGTCAGGTCCACAGAGTGTACTGTGCCCACTGCAGTGCCACTGCGTGCCCACCCACCACTGATATATACGGTGGCACAGCAGCTTGCAAATTAAATATATATATATTTTTTTATAATTGCAGTTGCCTGGGCTTCCAGTGACTGTCAGGTCCACAGAGTGTACTGTACCCACTGCCCAACACTCCTATAGGGTGGCACAGCACCTTGCACTCATAGTACAACACATTAAAAAAAAAAAAAAATGACAGGCAGAGGCAGGCCACCCCGGAAGGGCCGTCGTGGTCGTGGTGCTGTGATTTCCTTTGGCCCTAGAATAATGCCCAGTGTTCAGAGGCCACAGACCCTGAACTCAAAAAATTCTGAGGACATAGTTGACTGGCTTACACAGGACACCCAATCGTCTACAGCTTCCGCTCGGAACCTTAATGCACCATCATCCTCCAGCTCAGCTTCGGGCACCTCTCAAGTTACCTCTCGCCCGCCCGCCGGCACCACCACCAACACTAGCACCACAGCCGCTTCACTTGATCTGTCAGAGGAGTTATTTACACATGAGTTGGAAGAAATAAGTGATGCGCAACCATTAGTGCCAGAGGATGTAGATAACGGGGATATGTCTCAGTCAGGCAGCATTATACACATGGACATACATTGTGATGGTGATGATGATGTTGTACCTGCTGCTGCTGCCTTTGCTGAGTTGTCAAGTGAAGCGGCTGATGATGACGATGTGTCCGTGGATGTCACCTGGGTGCCTGCTCGAAGAAGAGCAGAAGAAGAGGGGGAAAGTTCAGATGGGGAGACAGAGAGGAGGAGGAGACGACGAGTTGGAAGCAGGGGGAGGTCATCGCAAGGAGCTAGTGGCACAGTCAGACAGCATGTAGATTCGGCAACCGGGGTCAGCCAGACAGCACGCCATTCAACGCAAGCTGTTGCCACCACCAGAATACCGTCATTGCAAAGCTCAACAGTGTGTCATTTTTTTCTGTGTGTCTGCCTCTGATGTCAGCGATGCCATTTGTAACCTGTGCCAAAAGAAACTGAGTCGTGAGTAAGTCCAACACCCACCTAGGTACAACTGCTTTGCGAAGGCACATGATCTCACATCACAAACGCCTATGGGATCAACACATGAGTAAAAGCGGCACACAAACTCAAAGCCACCATCCTCCTCCTGGTCCAGCATCTTCAGCCACGTCAACCACTGCTGTCCTCCTTGCCCCCTGTCAACAACCCGCCCCTCCGCCTCTCACCTTCAGCAGTTCCTGCCCGTCACCTGCCCACAGTCAGGTGTCTGTCAAGGAAATGTTTGAGCGTAAGAAGCCAATCTCACAGAGTCACCCCCTTGCCCGGCGTCTGACAGCTGGCTTGTTGGAACTCTTAGCCCGCCAGCCTTTACCATACAAGTCTGAGGCCTTCAAAAAATTTGTGGCTATTGGCACACCGCAGTGGAATGTACCCGGCCGAAATTATTTTTCACAAAAGGCAATCCCCAACCTGTACTCTATTGTGGAAAAGGAAGTAATGTCATGTCTGGCACACAGTGTTGGGGCAAGGGTCCATCTGACCACTGATAGCTGGTCTGCAAAGCACGGTCAGGGCAGGTATATCACTTACACTGCGCATTGGGTAAACCTGCTGGCGGCTGCCAAGCATGGAATGCGTGGCTCTGCTGCAGAGGAGTTGGTGACACCGCCACGACTTGCAGGCAGGCCTGCTGCCACCTCCTCTACTCCTCCTACTCCATCCTCTTTGCTAACCTCCTCGGCTGAGTCCTCTTCTGCTGTTGCGTCTTGCTCCACACCAACTGCACCCCCCCAGCTCCCCAGGGGCTATTCCACATGCCGGATACGACAGTGTCACGCTGTCTTGGGGTTGACTTGCCTGAAAGCAGAGTCACACCGGACCAGCACTACTGTCCGCCCTGAAAGCACAGGTGGATCAGTGGCTGACCCCGCACCAACTGGAGATCGGCAAAGTGGTGTGTGACAACGGAAGCAATTTGTTGGCAGCATTGAATTTGGGCAAGTTGACACATGTGCCGTGCCGTGAATCTGATTGTACAACGCTTTGTGCAGAAGTACCCAGGCTTACAGGATGTCCTCAAGCAGGCCAGGAAGGTGTGTGGCCATTTCAGGCGTTCCTACACGGCCATGGCGCACTTTTCAGATATTCAGCGGTGAAACAACATGCCTGTGAGGCGCTTGATTTGCGACAGCCCGACACGTTGGAATTAAACGCTGCTAATGTTCGACCGCCTGCTCCAACAAGAAAAAGCAGTCAACGAGTATTTGTATGACCGGGGTGCTAGGACAGCCTCTGCGGAGCTGGGTATTTTTTTGCCACGTTACTGGACGCTCATGCGCAATGCCTGTAGGCTCATGCTTCCTTTTGAGGAGGTGACAAAGCTAGTCAGTCGCACCGAAGGCACCATCAGCGACATCATCCCATATGTTTTCTTCCTGGAGCATGCCCTGCGAAGAGTGCTGGATCAGGCCGTAGATGAGCGTGAAGAGGAAGAGGAAGAGTTGTGGTCACCATCACCACCACCAGAAACAGCCTTACCATCGCTTGCTGGACCTGCGGCAACACTGGAAGAGGAGTCTGAGGAAGAGGAGTCAGAGGAGGAATGTGGCTTTGAGGAGGAGGAACACCAACCACAGCAGGCATCCTAGGGTGCTCGTTGTCACCTATCTGGTACCCGTGGTGTTGTACGTGGCTGGGGGGATGTAACGCTCCTGCGTTTCTTATATGGTGTGGATTTTCAGCTGCAGAAATAGTTCCACGTCAGTTGTCATGTAAGAGATATGCTGAGATACCATTCCCAACCTCAATGACTCATCATGTGTGGAAGGTCTTATTTCAGCCAGTAAATACACACAATTAGCAAGCTGGTTCCTAGAGTGACTTTATATATGTGGTAACACAATGATGAAGGTTTGAGGGATAGGTTGAGTGGAGGTGGTAGGTGATAGACACTTGAAGGTGAGACAGTAGCAGATGGATGCAGGAAGGTTTAACAATGTTGTATGATAGCAGATGATAGAATAGCAGGTGGACATACAAAAGAGATCAACCCAGTGCAGAAAAGTAGCAGTAGTCTCAAGAGCTAGCAATCTAGTTTATGCAGATGCGATAAACAGTCTCTACTATGCAGAGCTAGATAGTGTAAGCTTAGTATAAGTTTATAGAGAATTCCCCTGCGGGGTACTTAGCACTATTAGCGATACAGCCGAAGGGTGGTTCAGGAGAGGCGGATGATCCGGTAGCGGGATACAGGGATCAGCGCAGCGAGGTTCCGTCAGCGAAGTAAGCTTGCAAGCATGGAAGCTTCAAGCAAGGTTAGCATCCAGATAAGGGTGTTTGAACGAACACATGTGAGTGAGAGCCGACGCCTTAAATAGCCATCTAGTCCGGCGCTGAGTGATGACAGCTCCAGTCTTAAAGGTGTATGCGCACCTTTCCAAAAGTAAATGGTAGGGCGCATACACTTGTGGAAAGTGCAATTTAGGGTACCAAAGGTACCGGAACATTACAATACCCCCCCTTTAAGGCCTGCTCCTGAAGGCCTCTGGAGCTGGTTTGTCTGGGTATCTCGCATGAAAATTGCGGATTAATCTAGGGGCATGTATGTCAGAGGTGTTTAGCCAGGTGTCGTCTTGGGGCCCATAGTTCTTCCATCTAACCAAGTACTGAAGTCTTCTTCTGTAGATACGAGAATCCAGAATCTCTTTTATCTCGTATTCTTCTCCACCTTCAACTTGTACAGGAGGGGGAGGTGGAATATTAGGCCTTATTCCTTGGTCCGGAACATGGGGTTTTAGTAGCGACACATGGAAAATGGGATGGATTTTTAGGTCCATTGGCAATGTAAGCTGCACTGCAGCTTTTCCAATAAGTTTCTTGATTGGGAAAGGTCCCAAGAACAGAGGTCCAAGCTTTTTGCTAGGGATCTTCAGTCTCAAGTTTTTTGTTGAGAGCCAAACGAGGTCCCCGATAGTATACTGTGGAGAAGGTCTTCTACGAAGATCATAGTACTTCTTTTGTTGACTGTGAGCGTGTGCAATGGTAGTATTTAGTAAACCCAGAGAATCCTTTATTTGGGAAAGATAGTCTGAGGCTACTGGGTTATTTGAAGGAAGGATGCGTGGAGGGAGAATAGAGGGATGGAACCCATAGTTCAAGTAGAACGGACTCTGCTTGGTTGTACTGTGAGTTGCGTTGTTGTAGGCAAATTCTGCCAGGGGGAGAAGATCCAACCAATCATCCTGTTGGTAAGAAGTGTAACAACGTAAATACTGCTCGATGCATTGGTTGACTCTTTCAGTCTGTCCGTTGGTCTGCGGATGGTAAGGAGAAGTGAGCTTCCGCTCAATCCATAGTATGTGACATAGTTCTTGCCAGAATTTAGAAATAAATTGGGATCCACGGTCAGACAAAAGAGTTTTTGGGATACCATGTAATCTGAAGACATGTTTCATCAGGAGTTCTGCCGTTTGTTTGGACGAAGGTAGTCTGCGAATAGCAATGAAATGTGCCATCTTTGTCAGATGGTCCACTGACACCAAGATGGTATTAAATCCTTTGGAAGGAGGCAATTCTACGATGAAGTCCAATGACAGAACCTCCCATGGAGTTTGGGGTATTGGTAGACTGCATAGTAGGCCGGATGGTCTCGTAGTGTCAATTTTGGACCTGGCACAGACATTGCATGAAGAGACGAATTTTTGTATAGATGTTTTCATGTCAGGCCACCAGAATTGCCGAGAAATCAAATTGAAAGTATTTGTCATACCCATATGTCCTGCCATAGGCACATCATGCGATAATTCCAAGATCTTGGTGCGTAGGGTAGGTGGTATGTAAAGTTTGTCGTTGTAGTAGAGGAAGCCTTCTGCATCGGTATTTAGTTGTGGTGGGGGTGAATCCAACCTTATACCATGCAGAACCTCTTCCTTCAAGGAACGGACAACTCCAATAATGCGTTTGTGAGGTATTATAGGAACGGAAGGAATTTCAAAGTAATTTTCTTCAGTTAGTCGTGATAGTGCATCCGCCTTTTTGTTCTTATCTGCAGGTGTGTAGGTCACTAGGAAGTTAAACCTTAGAAAGAATAGTGACCATCGTACCTGTCGATGCGAGAGAGTTTTGCTAGTCTGAAGATATTGGAGGTTTTTATGGTCCGTGTATATAATTATTGGTAATTGGGTGCCTTCGAGTAAATGTCGCCAATTCTCCAGAGCCAATTTTATAGCAAGCAGTTCCTTCTCACCCACGGGGTAATTTATCTCGGGACTGCTCAGGGATTTAGAAAAAAAGGCGACTGGATGAAGTGGTGAAGTGGGGGTAGGTCGTTGGGAGAGTATTGCTCCTACTGCCAGGTTTGACGCATCTACCTCCAGAATGTATTGGAGGGATGGGTCTGGATGGCGTAATATGGGAGCGGAAGTAAACCTTGTCTTTAACAAGTGGAAAGCCTTATTTGCTTCTTCTGACCATTTAAATGGTATTTTTATGCTAGTGAGCTGTGTGAGGGGTCTCACAATAGCAGAAAAGTTTTTTATGAACTTCCTGTAGAAATTTGAAAATCCCAGGAATCGCTGTAGCGCCTTGCGTGTAGTTGGTGTAGGCCAATCCTGAATGCAGGATATTTTACTCATGTCCATCTCGATTCCTGTTTTGGATATGATGTAGCCTAGATAGAGTACCTCATCTTTATGGAACAAGCATTTCTTCAGCTTCACATAAAGATTATGTGCAAGCAATCTCGATAATACAAGTCTTACATGTCTTATGTGTTCAGACAGGGTCCGTGAATATATAAGTATATCGTCCAGATATACCACAACACAGACATCTAGTAAGTCTTTAAAAATATCGTTTATAAATCGTTGGAAAACTGCAGGGGCATTGCATAGGCCGAATGGCATCACAAGATACTCGAACAATCCGTATCTAGTTCTGAACGCAGTCTTCCACTCGTGTCCATCACGGATTCGAATGAGATTGTATGCTCCTTTCAGGTCTAATTTTGAAAAATAGGTAGCTCCACGCACCTGCTCAATGATCTCAGGGATAAGTGGTAGAGGATAGCGATCTTTTATTGTGATAGCATTCAATTTCCTGTAGTCGATGATAGGTCTGAGACTTGAATCTTTATTGCGAACAAAAAAGAGTCCTGCTGCTGTGGAAGAAGTGGAAGGTCTAATAAAACCTTTTTCCAAGTTCTCATCCAAATAGGTTTTGAGATGGGCAAGTTCATCCTGTGAAAGAGGATAAACATGACCGAACGGCAATTTGCTATTTGGGAGTAGATCAATGCTACAATCACAGTCTCGATGAGGAGGTAATGCTTGAGCATTTTTCTCAAGAAAAACCTCAGAAAGATCCTGATAACATAGTGGTGCAATCTCATCTGTCACCACAGACAGAATCTTCCCGGAAAACGGGAGGTTACACGTTTCCTCGCAATAACAAGAAGGGAAGGTCAAGGACCGTTTCTTCCAATCTATGGTTGGTTGGTGTGTGTGCAACCAGGGAAGTCCCAACACAATGGGAAAGTGGGGTGATGGTATTAAATCGAAGGTAGAAGTCTCCCTATGAGACTTGTTAATAGTGACTAGAAGTGCTTGTGTCTGATCGGTGATCGGACCAGAGGATAACGGAACACCGGTAATAAGACTTACTGAGACAGGTTTGAGTTTAGAAATAATAGGAATTTTATTTAAAGCAGCAAAACATATATCCATATAATTTCCACAAGATCCTGTGTTAATCATGGCCTTAGTAGTAATCCTGTTCTGGTCCCACTGTAATGTCAAAAAAACAGAAATGTAGGGGTTAGTGAATGAAGTTGTCAATCCTCCTAGAGAGACATGTGAACACTCACCCTTCTTTTTGTTGACTAGGGGACAGACGTTTATCTTGTGATCCGGGGATGCACAGTACAAGCAGAGATTTTCATTTCGTCTTTTGGCTTTTTCCATAGTTGATAGCGGTGGGCGTATGGTTCCTATCTCCATAGGAACGGGGTCAACGGCCAGACTCCGAGAGGAAACGGATAATGGCATTCCCATCTTTTCAGCCTTTCTTTCTCGTAGTCTTCTATCTATGGTAATACTGAGTTGTATTAATGCATCCAGGGTTTTTGGCAGATCCGCTCGGGCGAGCTCGTCCTTAACGGCTTCTGATAGGCCAAGCCTAAATTGGGTTTTCAGAGATGCATCATTCCATTCTGAATCAAGGGTCCATCTCTTGAACTCTGCGACAAAGTCTTCCACAGGCCTCCTTCCTTGTTTCAAGGATCTTAACTGAAGATCAGCAGTACTCTGCCTATTGGGGTCATCATATAGGCTAGTGAGCTCTGCCAGGAACAAGGCATAGGAGTTGAGAAGCTGGTCATTTTTCTCAAAAAGAGAATCTGCCCAGGCTCGAGGATCGCTTGATAGGTAAGAAATAATAGTACAAACCTTAATGTGATCAGTAAGGTAGGTACGAGGTTTTAGCTAAAAAAGTAACTCACATGCGTTTTTAAATTCGCGAAATTTTTTGCGATCGCCTGTAAATACCAAAGGGGGATTTATCTTGGGTTCAGGGGACTGAGCAGAGGTAAGTTGTGTCAGTCTAATTACCTGCTGCGACAGAGCCTGATTGTCTTCTTTTAATTCAGCCAGTGCGTGTATTAACGCAGATACTTGCTGTTTTAATTGTGTCACCTGAGTGGCTATTTCTGCTGAATCCATTTTTTAGGTTCGTTCAATCTGTAACGCTCCTGCGTTTCTTATATGGTGTGGATTTTCAGCTGCAGAAATAGTTCCACGTCAGTTGTCATGTAAGAGATATGCTGAGATACCATTCCCAACCTCAATGACTCATCATGTGTGAAAGGTCTTATTTCAGCCAGTAAATACACACAATTAGCAAGCTGGTTCCTAGAGTGACTTTATATATGTGGTAACACAATGATGAAGGTTTGAGGGATAGGTTGAGTGGAGGTGGTAGGTGATAGACACTTGAAGGTGAGACAGTAGCAGATGGATGCAGGAAGGTTTAACAATGTTGTATGATAGCAGATGATAGAATAGCAGGTGGACATACAAAAGAGATCAACCCAGTGCAGAAAAGTAGCAGTAGTCTCAAGAGCTAGCAATCTAGTTTATGCAGATGCGATAAACAGTCTCTACTATGCAGAGCTAGATAGTGTAAGCTTAGTATAAGTTTATAGAGAATTCCCCTGTGGGGTACTTAGCACTATTAGCGATACAGCCGAAGGGTGGTTCAGGAGAGGCGGATGATCCAGTAGCGGGATACAGGGATCAGCGCAGCGAGGTTCCGTCAGCGAAGTAAGCTTGCAAGCATGGAAGCTTCAAGCAAGGTTAGCATCCAGATAAGGGTGTTTGAACGAACACATGTGAGTGAGAGCCGACGCCTTAAATAGCCATCTAGTCCGGCGCTGAGTGATTACAGCTCCAGTCTTAAAGGTGTATGCGCACCTTTCCAAAAGTAAATGGTAGGGCGCATACACTTGTGGAAAGTGTAATTTAGGGTACCAAAGGTACCGGAACATTACAGGGGAAGAACACACCTTCAATGACATCAGTGAGGACGAGGAATTGGACATGAGTAGCTCGGCATCCAACCTTGTGCAAATGGGGTCTTTCATGCTGTCATGCCTGTTGAGGGACCCTCGTATAAAAAGGCTGAAGGAGAACAACCTGTACTGGGTGGCCATGCTACTAGACCCCCGGGATAAGCAGAAAGTCTCTGATATGTTACCTAATTACCGGCAGTCGCAAAGGATGCAGCAGCTACAAAATAAGTTGAAAAGTATGCTTTACACAGCATATAAGGGTGATGTCACAGCACAACGGGAATCCAACAGGGGAAAAGGTGAAAGTAATCCTCCTCCTACCACCACAACCACGCTGGCAAGGACAGGACGCTTTACAGACTTCTTGTTGATGGAGGACATGCAGAGCTTTTTTAGTCCTACGCATCGCCACAGCCCTTCGGGGTCCACCCTCAGAGAACGACTCGACCGACAGGTAGCAGACTACCTTGCCTTAACTGCAGATATCGACACTCTGAGGAGCGATGAACCCCTTGACTACTGGGTGTGCAGGCTTGACCTGTGGCCTGAGCTATCCCAATTTGCCATTGAACTTCTGGCCTGCCCCGCTTCAAGTGTCCTGTCAGAAAGGACCTTCAGCGCAGCAGGAGGTATTGTCACTGAGAAGAGAAGTCGCCTAGGTCAAAAAAGTCTCGATTACCTCACCTTTATTAAGATGAATGAGGCATGGTTCCCAAAGGGACTGACAGTGGGGGATGCATTTGACTAAAAAAGGCCTGATGAGATGCCTTGGGCTAAAAATGGTCCACACGCTGCTGTATTTAATCTCTGCATGCCGGATGACTTACGTGACGTCTCCGCCACCAACTACGCTTCAAGCCGCAATGTTTTAGTGCACTTTCTGCCTTGAAAACCTAAATTTTTCCGGCCGCTGCTATAGCAGCGGCTGCAACAATACCTAATTTTTCATGCATGTGTACAAGCCTAATTTTTCTGGCCTCTGGTGCTACACTGTGGCTGCAAAAAAACAAAAAAAAAGGCACATACATGTGTCAATTCCCCTTTGTGATCGTTACCTTGTTGTGGTGAAGGGGCTTGCGTATCACAATGAAGCAATCACCTCTAGGAGTGTGTTGGCAATGTTGGCACACCCCAGATGATAAGGTCGTTGCTTCATTGTGAACAGACCAAAAGCGATCAGCGTGATAATTTTTCATAGAAAAAACATTAATTTTCTTTAATTTAAAAAAAAGAGGACAGCCTCTGCGGAGCTGGGTATTTTTTGGCCGCATTACTGAATGCTCATGCACAATGGCTGTAGGCTCATGTGTCCTTTTGCGGAGGTGACAAACCTGGTCGGTCGAACCCAAGGCAACATCATCGACCTCATCCCATATGCGTTTTTTCTGGAGCGTGCCCTGCGAAGAGTGCTGGATCAGGCCGTAGATGAGCATGAAGAGGAAGAGTTGTGGTCCCCATCACCACCAGAAGCAGCCTTGTCGTTGTTGATTGCTGGACCTGTGGCAACGCAGAGAGAGGAGTCTGAAGAAGAGAAGTCAGAGGAGGAAGGTGGCTTTGAGGAGGTGGAAGACCAACCACAGCAGGCGTCCCAGGGGGCTTGTTGTCACCTTTCGGGGTCCCTTGGTGTTGTACATGGCTGGGTGGAGGAAGAGACCTTCAATGACGTCAGTGAGGACAAGGAACGGGACATGGCTAGCTTGGTATCCAACCTTGTGCAAATGGGGAGTTTGCGGTTGTGCAAATGGACTGACTGACTGACTGTTGGCCAATGGCTAGGTGACAACTGCACCCTGTTGGAGGCAGGGGGGCAGCGCAAGGTAGTGAATCCGATAGCAGACTGCTGCGGATGGACTGGAACATGAGCCCAAGATTCCCCAGTCTAAGACCCAGCAGGTGTTCACCAGAGCCTCTAGTGGTGAGGATGAACTTGGCTGCAGCTGGGCCCAGGTCGCGGCCCCTGGGGTCCCCCAGGTCACGCTCCGTAGGGAGAGAAGGGAAGCAGCCACTCAGGACACACGGAATGGTGATGGGTAAGCCAAGGTCGGGGTAACAGCCAAACAGGAACAGTCAGAGACAAGCCAAAGTCGGTACACAGTAGATCAAGTACACAGGAAACAGGAAACTAGCAACAGGGAACAGCAAAGCTAGCTGGCTTGCAGTGCACTGGTTAATATAGACTTCCTGTAATGGCCTGGGGTGGAGCCAAACAGGGAGGAGAGATGATAAAAACAGCCAGAAGGAATAGTCTGGCCCTTAATAATGCAGACATGAGGATCAGTAGGAACAGGTAAACTACCAGACATTTATTGCATGTCCATGACAATGGGGAGTTTTGTATGTCAGAGTTTGGTCAGACTGTCACTGTGAAGCGGGCGTAACCCTTACACTATTACACTATAAATATAATAAATAGTGTTGCGCAAGAGTAAAAATCTGCCTAGTTGCTATTTCAACGATATTGGTGACCAATCCAAATTGTACTATGTATGGTGTGCTATCCAAAAATGTAAAATAAAATAAACCTGTGTGATATAAATTGTTGAAAACAGCACTTTATATTTGGTAACACTGTATGATTATTGAAGCAGATTACACATTTATTTATATACTCAGCATTGGAATCACATCAAAACATTGACTTTTCACGAAACAATTTATATCACACAGGTTTATTTTATTTTATTTTACATTTTTGGATAGCACACCATAAACAGTACAATCTGGATTGGTCACCAATATCGTTGAAATAGCAACTAGGCAGGTTTTTACTCTTGCGCAACACTATTTATTGTATTTATAGCACAGAGCACTTTCTGAGGAGTGAGGTGTTTGCGGCAGTTGTAAAATCTAGATTAGGGGGGTAGCTCGCAGGATTCCAATCTGATTTTGAGCAACCCTTACACTACCTGATTGATACAATATACCTGATCGTATACACACACTGGATGTTTTAAAGCACGTTATTCCAAACAATTTGGGAATGTTAGGTGATTTATGCCCTTTATGGAATAAAACCCGACTCTGCGTCAACTACGTAATTTTCCATGGGAGTTTTGCCATGGATCCCCCTCTGGCATGCCACAGTCCAGGTGTTAGTCCCCTTGAAACAACTTTTCCATCACTATTGTGGCCAGAAAGAGTCCCTGTGGGTTTTAAAATTCGCCTGCCTATTGAACTCTATGGCGGTTCGCCCGGTTCGTTAAATGTTCGCGTTCGCCGTTCGTGAACGGAAAATTTTAGGTTCGCGACATCACTACTCACGAATTGGGAGGGGACTCCTGCTGCCATGGAGTCCATCAGGAAAGGAAAATTACGGTAAGTATTTAATATCAATTTTCCGTTTTCCTGACAGACTCCATGTTAGCATACGTTCGGGAAATAACTCGCTATACACTCCCGGGTGGGAAGATGCTGAACAAAGAAAATTTTAATTAGCACCGTCAACTGACAGGACTTGAACGTCAAAATTAACAGAGGATAATGCGGCAGGTTCAACACAATAATGGGAAAGAAAGATGTTGATAGATGACCAAGAGGCTGCCCTGCAGATCACATCAGGAGCGACGTGTTTAGAGACTGCCCAAGACGTAGCAATGCTTCTGGTAGAATGAGCCGTAATCGCCTCCGGAGGAGCCAAGCCCTTTGCTCTATACGCCCACTGAATAGCCTGGAAAATCCACACAGCCACTGCTCTAGAAGAGGCATGCATTCCTCTTTTCTTCCCATGAAGGAGGACAAAAAGAAAATCCGATTGGCGGAAGGAGGATGTAGGTCACCTAAGGGTTTGACCCTAGCATAGGTATTAGGACCACTCTGTCCTGAAAGAAGGTCAGAAAAGGCTCTTTGCAACCTAGATTATGCACTTCAGAGACCCTCTTAGCAGAGGTAATAGCTACCAAAAATACTGTCTTCAGCGTAAGCTGCATGATTGACATGGAAGCAACATCCTCAGAAGAAAAGAAATCCAAGACTAATGGAAGATCCCATTTTGGGAATCTCAGCTTTTTCTGAGGCCTAAGCCTGACTGCGCCTTTGAAAAACTGTTGGACCAGTTGATGTCTTGCCCACGAAACTCCGGTGAAGGCTGAGATGGTGGAGACTTGCACCCGGAGAGAACTGATCGATAGGGAGAGATCCAGACCAGACTGCAAGAAACTCAGGACTTGCTGAATAGTAGGTGTGTCTACTGGACCAGACCCCTGGACTTGATGACTCATGAACCTAGCCCAGATCCTCTCATAGACCCTGTTGGTGCTACCTCTTCTTGAACTCATGAGAGTAGGGATCACCTCTTCTGGGCATCTGAGAGCCTCCAACCTCCCCCTCTCAAGAACCAAACCTTGAGGTGCAGACGTGCTGGACAAGGATGCATCGTAGGACCTTGTGACAGAAGGTCCGGTCTGAGAGGTAGAGGAATTGGATCCCTGAAGCTGAGAAGGGACAGCAGGGGAAACCAGGGCCTGTTGGGCCAGAAGGGAATTATCGCTATGACTTCTACCTCCTCCATCTTCAGTCTCCGAAGGAATTGGAGAACTATTGGCACTGGTGGAAAAGCATATGCAGTTTGGAAATTCCATCTGTCCATGAGGGCATCCACTCCGAAGGCTCGAGGATCCCTGAACCTTGCATAGTATTTCCGAAGCTTCTTGTTGCATGGACTCGCAAAAAGATCCACTTCTGGAGATATTCCCAGAGACAGAACCCAATCGAACACCTCCTGATGGAAGGACCACTCGTTGTTGTCGAGTTGGTATCTGGACAGGAAGTCTGCTTCCACATTCAACACTGCCGGAACAAAGACTGCTGAAAGATTGGCCAGATGTTGCTGGGCCCACGACATGATCGGTTCCGTTTCCTGGAGGAGAGACATGCTGCGAGTTCCTCCCTGCCTCTTGACGTATGCCACTGCTGTGGTGTTGTCCATCCTGAGTAGCACTGAAGCTCCCTGAGTCAGATGGTGGAAAGCCTGAAGGGCTTTGAGGGCAGCTCGCAGTTCTAGAATGTTGGACACCACTCCGTGAACTGGAAAGTTCCACCTGCCTTGTGCTACTTCTGAACGACAGTGGGCTCCCCAACCGGTACTGCTGGCATCAGAGGTTATCTTGATCCAAGTGATTGGGGCAATCGAGTGGCAATTGGTGAGATTTACACAGCGTAACCATCAAGGAAGGCACCCTTTCATGAATGGGGTCAGGGGAATAACCTGTGACATGTTCTCTGACGTCCATTGCTGGAGAAAACCCCTCTGGAAGGGTCTCAGCTTCCACAGAGCCCACTTCACCATGGGCGATGTAGCCACAAGAGTCCCCACTACCTTCAGACACTGGCGGGCAGTGAGACAGGAGGCCGCTAGAGCGAAAGCCACCCTGCCTTGAACCACTGGGATTTTTTCTTTGGGCAGAGAGATGGTGCATTTCACCGTGTCGAACAATGCCCCTAGGAACACTAGCGACTGTGTTGGTACCAGATGGCTCTTCTCGAGATTCAAGATCCACCCGAACTCTCGGAGAGTAGATATCACCTGCACCAGATGTACAAGTAGCTGAGACCTGTCCTGGGACAGAAGAAGGAGGTCGTCCAGATAATAGTGCAACCTGATACCTCTGGTCCTGATGAGAGCTACAACTGCCAATAAGGTCTTGGAAAATGTGCGAGGCGATGTGGACAGCCCGAAGGGGAGACATGTAAACTGCATGTGAGCATGACCGATAGCGAATCGGAGAAACTGATGATATTCTCTTGCCACAGGCACATGAAAATACGCATCTTTCAGGTCTATCGATGCTAGCCAGTCTCCTGGAAGAACCGAATGCTGTATTGTGACCAGGGACTCCATCTTGAATCTCTCTCGACGGATAGATCTGTTGAGGTACGTGAGGTCTATCACAGGCTGCCAAGTGCCGTTCTTCTTGTGGACAAGGAAGAGGGGTGAATAGACTCCCCGATCTCTTTCCGCTTCGTGAACTGGAACAACATCTCGCTGAGCCAATAGGGTGTCTAGATAGCAAAGAAGAACCTTCTTTTTTTCTGATGAAGGAGGAAGAGATGTGGTGATGAACCTGGGTTTGGGAACGTTGTTGAACACCCAAGAGTGCCCTTGGAACACAATATTTAGAACCCAGGGATCCTGGATCGAGGCCGCTTAGACATCTCGAAATTGGAGCAACCTGGCTCCTACCCAGAAAGCCTGGACGGGCCCAACCTCAAAAGGATTTAGTGGCCTCCCGGTCACCAGACGAAGTGCCTTTTGGGCCTTTCTGGAAGGTGTTTTTTCTTGATTTCCAACCTCTTCCGTAGGACTTGCCCGGTCTGTAGCTGCGCGCTTCCCTTGAACGATTAACATTCTGTCTCCTTGGGAAGGAGCGCTTCTGAGCGCCTGGGCGTTTATCCTGAGGGAGGAACCCAGACTTCCCGCACGTAGCCCGAGTTATGGCCGCATCCAATTTGTTCCCAAAGAGGGAAGAACCCTCAAAGGGAATCCTGCACCATGCCTGTTTAGAAGCAGCATCAGCCACCCAAGGACGAAGCCAAAGGGCACGTTTAGCCGTGATTGAAGACAGCATAACTCGGGCTAAAAGGTGAATGGTGTCTATAGATGCCTCTCCCAAGAAGCCGTAGCCATCTTCAGCACCTGAATCGGGGAGCTCCGAAGAACTTCTTCCGAAACTCCTTTAAGAGTATCCTCCAGGGCGTTGATCCAAACTTCCATGGCTTTTGAAATTGTAGCCAAGGCCAAGGCTGGCTTGCAGGCCATGCCGGCTGAAAGATACGCCCGCTTAAGGTCAGCGTCAATCCTCCTATCCAAAGGATCCTTAAACAACGCCGTATCCTCCATCGGAAGAGTGACGTGCTTCACAAGGCGCATCACAGCAGCATCCACACTAGGGGAAGACTCCAGATGCTTCACCTCTTCCTGTTTAAATGGATACAGCTTCGCCATTTTCGTGGTCATGGAATTTTTCCTCTCCACTTTGATCCACTCTTCGGAGATTATGTCTCCCAGCTCCCCTAGGAACGGAAAATTCAAGCGTTCTTTACATAACTGCTTGAAATATTTTCGCTGCTTCGGAGAGGAGACAGCAGGATCTTCCCAATCAAGGGCTTCTCTCACCGCCTTAACTAAAGGGGAGACGAGGTTAAACTCAAACCCTGTACCGGAGTCTTCTGAATCGGACTCAGACTCTGACGGAAGTATAGAAGGATGGCTGGGCTGGGAAGACTCAAAAGGATCCTGAACCAGAAAATCTCTTTCAGGAGAGCGGGATGGCTCTGCAGAAGTACTTGGTCTGTGTAGATCCGCAAGGGAGTCTTTAAGGACTCTACGCACAACCTCCTCAATATGCTGGTCCGACCTTTCCCGTTCACCCGTAGCTTGGGCATAGCAGGGCTTGCACAGGGAGGAGCCATCCAATACTAGGGTACCACACCCCCAACACTTCTTCCCATACATACGCTTCGGGTGGACCTGATGTTTGGCAGAAGAAGAATGGCCATCACCTACTATGGGGGGAGCTGCGTCTGGACCTAGATGAGGAGTGCCGGTGATGCGCTTTAGAGTGTCTGTCTTCACTGCGTGTGCTGGGCTGCTGATCAGACCTAGAAGAGCTGGAGACAGGCATAGAAAGAGACAAGAGCCAATAACACACACAGGTTTCCCCCCCCCCCCTAAATTACCCAGCACATACCTTGTATGAGCGGGCTGGCCACTAGGGGGCGGAGATGCATCCATACTCAAAATAGAAGATGGGCAGTATCCCTTCCCAGCTGGACATAAAAAACAGCAGGCTAAATATTAGTATGAAAATTGCTTGAGAATAGCTATAGGATATAAGATAAGGATTGACATCATACCTTATTAACAGAGCCAGAGACTGGGGGAGGCTGTCATATACGCTGACCTTCCCACCAGCTCTGCAACTTCAGGCAGTTTAAATAGACTGCCTTGCGGCCGCTGGGACTCACCGCGCATGCGCGAGTGACGTCACGCGTCACTCCCGCGCATGCGCGACAAACCCAACCTCCCGGCGGCTACCGCGCATGCGCATACGCACGGCGCAACCCGGAAGTGGCGGGATCCGAACAGGAGACAAGAGCATATCAAAGGTAAAGTAAAAGTTCTCAGAGCGACCTAGGAATGTAAAAACCACTAGGGAGAAACTAGCCACACAAAAGGACATGATATGGCCACAAATATAAAGGAATATGAAATGCAAACAAGCCAACATAGTAAGAAAAGGGTCCCATAACAGGGCTTACCACCCTGACCGGAGCAGGAACGGGTCCAGAGACGCATCACCAGCTGTATCTTCGGGCAATGATAGGCCACCCGCAGCAGTTGGGCTCTCTCGGCCGGACCACCAAGCTCCTGCAAGGGGTCTCTTCTATTGCCCCCTCCATACCCTGCTAAGAGCCAGGGCTTAGCAGAGGCTCCGTGACCCAATCCGGCTTCCAACATATAGGACTGAAATTGTAGGAACATACACCGTATGAATGAGGAGGACAAAAAAGGAACACTGATGCTGAAAGGGAGCAAGGATTTATGGGAGTGGGGTCCTATGAGGTAGGAGAGGAGGCGGGGCCTACCCGAACGTATGCTGCCATGGAGTCTGTCAGGAAATACACTTTAACCACCTCCCACCCGCCGTATATTCAAATGATGGCGCGGGATGCACTCCCGTTCTGGGACATGTGGGCGTGTGGCAATCGCGAGCACGCTGTGTCCCTGGGACACTGCGCGACCATGCTCTTGGTAAAGAGCCGATGATACAGCTCTTTACCCATGTGATTAGCTGTGTCCAATCAGAGCTGATCACATGAAAAAACAGAAGTGCCGGTAATCGACTCTCCTCGACTCACACTGACAAATTGTGAGAAGAGGAGAGCCGATCAGCAGCATTTCCTCGCAGGGGAGACCTGTACACGTGTTTCTCTGCACTCCAGAGCTGTGCGATTTTATGCAATATGTTTGCATAATATCGCAGCTCACAGAAAAGCGTGTAAACTCGCACAAAAACAATTAGAGACCATTAACACTACAACGCACATAAAATCGTGCCTGTATTGCTTTGCGTTTTGGAATGCCACTGTGTGCATTTCTGTGCATTTTCATGTATTCTTAAAATACAACTAAAGGCAAAACGTTTTTTTTAGTTTTTGATAGAATACCTGTCAGTTTTTATTGCTGTCTGTGTCCCTGTTAGGGAGATTCACCCTCTCTATTTGTCCTGTTTACCATTATCATTGACAGTAAAAGAAAATCCCATATTTTGGGTTGTCCCCAGAAAAGTAATAGGGGGTGAAATCTTCCAATGAGGACACTAGTTCCGGTAACCTGGGGGCCACCAAGGAATTCCCTTAATTTACAGAAATTTCCTCCCATTTCCTGGTATGAGACAGGAAGTGAAGGGAAATCTCCACATTGGACACAGATGGCGAAAAAAAATCAGACAGGGCCCTCCCTTGCTCTATTCAAAATGAAAAAAAAAATGTCCTTATAGTTCTACTTTAAGTGCATTTCTGTGTGTTTTTCTGAATATATATTTTTTTCAAAGTCGTGTTTCTTCTGACTAGGTATGGTCGAACGGTTCGTTTGGACCATTGGTTCGACCCGAACATTGGGTGTTCGACATTCTGCCGAATTCCGAACTTTTTGCGGTAAAAGTTCGGAATTCGGGTCACCCGAACCGCCCAAAATGCAATGGGACAGGAAGTGGGCTTTAACCTTCTTAGCGGTATTCCCGAGCGTGACTCGGGGTTAAATTTCAGAGCCAAAAGCGGTAACCCCGAGCCACACTTGGGGTACCGCCAGAAGCATCGCTGGATCCTGTAAGCAGGGTTACTTACCTTGTCACCGGGATCCAGCGATGTGCCCGGCGGTGTCTAGCGGCGGTTCTTCCTCCCGATCGTCTCCGTGCCCCGGCTTCCGTCTCCTGCGACGTGACGTTTGCAGGGGAGTGGAACCGGCGGCAAATTCAAATGTAAAACACACCAAACACACTGATACTTTTCAAAATAAAAAAAATCACATTAGATTGCCCCCCAGTGGCCTTTCCTGCAGTTTTACGTATATATATATACGTGTATATATATATATATATATATATATATATATATATATATATGTATAAGTATATACAGTGGGTACGGAAAGTATTCAGACCTCCTTACATTTTTCACTCTTTTTTATATTTCAGCCATTTGCTAAAATCATTTAAGTTCATTCTTCTTCCTCATGAATGTACACATAGCACCCCATATTGACAGAAAAACACAGAATTGTTGACATTGTTGCAGATTTATTAAAAAAGAAAAACTGAAATATCACATGGTCCTAAGTATTCAGACCCTTTGCTGTGACACTCATATATTTAACTCAGGTGCTTTCCATTTCTTCTGATCATCCTTGGGATGGTTCTACACCTTCATTTGAGTCCAGCTGTGTTTGATTATATTGATTGGACTTGATTAGGAAAGCCACACACCTGTCTATATAAGACCTTCCAGATCACAACGCATGTCAGAGCAAATGAGGATCATGAGGTCAAAGGAACTGCCTGAAGAGCTCAGAGACAGAATTGTGGCAAGGCACAGATCTGGCCAAGGTTACAAAAAGATTTCTGCTGCACTTAAGGTTCCTAAGAGCACAGTGGCCTCCATAATCCTCAAATGGAAGACGTTTGGGACGACCAGAACCCTTCCTAGAGCTGGCCGTCCGGCCAAACTGAGCTCTCGGGGGAGAAGAGCCTTGGTGAGAGAGGTAAAGAAGAACCCAAAGATCACTGTGGCTGAGCTCCAGAGATGCAGTCAGGAGATGGGAGAAAGTTGTAGAAAGTCAACCATCACTGCAGCCCTCCACCAGTCGGGGCTTTATGGCAGAGTGGCCCGACGGAATCCTCTCCTCAGTGTAAGACACATGAAAGCCCGCATGGAGTTTGCTAAAAAACACCTGAAGGACTCCAAGATGGTGAGAAATAAGATTCTCTGGTCTGATGAGACCAAAATAGAACTTTTTGGCCTTAATTCTAAGCGGTATGTGTGGAGAAAACCAGGCACTGCTCATCACCTGTCCAATACAGTCCCAACAGTGAAGCATGGTGGTGGCAACATCATGCTGTAGGGGTGTTTTTCAGCTGCAGGGACAGGACAACTGGTTGCAATCGAGGGAAAGATGAATGCGGCCAAGTACAGGGATATCCTGGACAAAAACCTTCTCCAGAGTGCTCTGGACCTCAGACTGGGCTGAAGGTTTACCTTCCAACAAGACAATGACCCTAAGCACACAGCTAAAATAACGAAGGAGTGGCTTCACAACAACTCCGTGACTGTTCTTGAATGGCCCAGCCAGAGCCCTGACTTAAACCCAATTGAGCATCTCTGGAGAGACCTAAAAATGGCTGTCCACCAACGTTTACCATCCAACCTGACAGAACTGGAGAGGATCTGCAAGGAGGAATGGCAGAGGATCCCCAAATCCAGGTGTGAAAGACTTGTTGCATCTTTCCCAAAAAGACTCCTGGCTGTATTAGATCAAAAGGGGGCTTCTACTAAATACTGAGCAAAGGGTCTGAATACTTAGGACCATGTGATATTTCAGTTTTTCTTTTTTAATAAATCTGCAACAATGTCAACAATTCTGTGTTTTTCTGTCAGTATGGGGTGCTATGTGTACATTCATGAGGAAGAAGAATGAACTTAAATGATTTTAGCAAATGGCTGCAATATAACAAAGAGTGAAAAATTTAAGGGGGTCTGAATACTTTCCGTACCCACTGTATATATATATATATATATATATATATATATATGTATGTATGTATATATATATATATATACGTATATATATGTACGTGTGTGTATATATATATATATATATATATACACACATATATATATATATATATATATATATATATATATATGTATGTATATATATATATATATATATATATATATATATATATATACGCATATATATATATATATATAAAATAAATGTATACAGTTGGTTTGGGCTGCTCATTCACAAGAATTACATGCAAAATAATGGTACCGCTTTCAGCACCTAAAATCCCAAATAATCTTGCCGCCAGGGAGGTTAAAAACCCGTGATGCAGTGTAGTTAGGGTAATATATACCACTATAGTTAGATTCAATAATCTAGTTTTTGTAGGGAGAGTTTTAAGTGTCAGGGTTCCGTCTAGTTAGCACGTTGCACTGCTGATACATCTACAGCAGGTATACGTGCTTGCTAGTCAGCTATTGTGCAAAATACACATCTGCTGTATTTAGCGACAACTTTGGGTCGCATGGCAGTGTGCGTCTTGCAGGTGATTTATACATCGCACAGTTGATAAAGCCTCAGTGACAAGTTAATGCCTGTTCTTGTTGTAAGCATTAAGTCCACTGCAAAAGGCTTTGCTACTCTGCGTCACACACATCTGCTTTATTTAGTGTCAACTTTGGGTCGCATAGCAGTGTGCGTCTTGCAGGTGATTTTCAAATCGCACAGTTGATAAAGCCTCAGTGACAAGTTAACGCCTGTTCTTGTTGTAAGCGTTAAGTCCACTGCAAAAGGCTTTGCTACTATGTGTCACACACATCTGCTTTATTTAGCGACAACTTTGGGTCGCATAGCAGTGTGCGTCTTGCAGGTGATTTTCACATCGCACAGTTGATAAAGCCTCAGTGACAAGTTAACACCTGTTCTTGTTGTAAGCGTTAAGTCCACTGCAAAAGGCTTTGCTACTCTGCATCACACACATCTGCTTTATTTAGTGACAACTTTGGGTCGCATAGTGTAAGGTTGCACCAAAAATAAACATAAATAGGCGTGTAAAAAATTATATATATATATATATATATATATATATAAATATATATATATATATATAAAAAAGATGATACCTTATGGGATAGGTAGCACAGCTCCTAGTGAGTAGTGCTTGGTCTCCTCCGAGTAAGTGCTCAAAAAGTGAGTGTAACATCAATGGTGGTACTTATAGTGACCCACATCCAACGAACCTTCCCAACGTCACGCGGGCATCTGTAAGAAGGGAGGGGAAAAATGACACCCATACCAACGGTATTGGCGCCAAAACCACTCCTGAACAGTGCCGTGAATAGAATAACACGTATCGGTGCGCGGCGTCAGTGATGACGTCACACGCACCATACGCGAGGCGGGAAATGAAGGGGCAACCCAGCACCTGACAACAGAACAACCCAAACAGGGTGGCTTAGTCTCCTTTTTTTTATATATATATAATTTTTTACACACTTATTTATGTTTATTTTTGGTGCAACCTTTGGTTATTTCCCCCTTTTTTCTTTAGTTCAAGACCTATGGTCTTCACTTTTCACACAATTTTCACATATTGCAATTTTTATATTTTTAATCTTTCTATCATATCACTAACAGTTACTTCACTGTGACTACCCTTTTGGGGATCATCTCTAATTGAATCATATAAGATACTTGTTTATACCTTACATACACACTTATTTTTGGTGCAACCTTTGGTTATTTCCCCCTTTTTTCTTTAGTTCAAGACCTATGGTCTTCACTTTTCACACAATTTTCACATATTGCAATTTTTATGTTTTTATATTTTTAATCTTTTTATCATATCACTAACAGTCACTTCACTGTGACTACCCTTTTGGGGATCATCTCTAATTGAATCATATAATTGAATTTTTATATTTTTAATCTTTCTATCATATCACTAGCAGTTACTTCACTGTGACTACCCTTTTGGGGATCATCTCTAATTGAATCATATAAGATACTTGTTTATACCTTACATACACACTTATTTTTGGTGCAACCTTTGGTTATTTCCCCCTTTTTTCTTTAGTTCAAGACCTATGGTCTTCACTTTTCACACAATTTTCACATATTGCAATTTTTATGTTTTTATATTTTTAATCTTTTTATCATATCACTAACAGTCACTTCACTGTGACTACCCTTTTGGGGATCATCTCTAATTGAATCATATAAGATACTTGTTTATACCTCACATACACACTTATAAGGTACTCTACAGCAGCACATTTGAGATATTTAATCATTTTTTTCTTTGCTGATTTACTAGGATGTATCTCCAGATATTATCCAATGGTGGTCCTGCTGACCTTCCGCCACGATCCTCTTCCACAGCTCCCGGGAAGGGGATGTTATTCCCTATGCACCTCCAAACTACCTCATGTGATTTTCGCAATCTTAGCTACTTTATCAGTGCCAACAGGTATATCCCCACTTTCCCCCTTTTTCCTCTCCCTTTCCCCAACCCCCCCCTTTCCCCGCCCCCCTTTATGGCCCTTTGTTATACCATACTCACAACCATGCAATTTTATTATAGACACGCTTATACTTACATGCGTTGCATCTGCTCCTGATGATTGGTTACAACCATGAAACGCGTAGAGCTGTTAAGGATGCCACGTCATGATTATCATGTGTCTACCAACTTTTTATGTATTGTAATGAATTTTAACCCTAATTTATTTATATTATCTATACTGGTGCTAGTCCATATTATCCAATTGGACACCATTGACATCATTATGTGCAATCGTATTATGTTTGCTGCAATGGGCTGTCTCTTATGCATTTCTGAATGTCATCCTCCATTAATGATGTATCCATGTCATTTTGGTTTGATGTAAGATTTATGTATATATCTATTAATTAAATATGATGTTATGTTTTCTATGTATTTATGTTATTTATCAGTCCAGAACATCCGAACTTCCCGAAAGTTCGGCCCGGATTTCAGAACCCCATTGAAATCAATGGGACCCGAACTTCGGTAATCAAAAAACACCATTTTGAAGCCCTAAAACCCAATAAATGTCCCTAAAAAGTGCCTAGGGTTCTGGGCCATGCCCCAGGGACTATTAATCACAAAAAAAAGTTCTTAACAACTGTCATTTTTGATAGAGAGCCAATTATTGAAAAAATTAAAAAAAAAAAAAAAAATTCTTTGGATTTAGTGTCTAAAAAGTGTACCTGTGAAGTTTCAGCTCTGTAGCATGTCCAGAACCATAAAAAAAAGATCGTTTGTATTAGGTCACTTATAGAACAGGGATATGGCTCTGCTATTTTCACACCTTGCCGGTTTAGTAGCAAGCGTTTTTTTGGGCATTTTTTGGGGGACTTTGGAGGCAGGCAAAACATCTGAACTTCTGTGTGGGGGTATATATACATACACCCATATCTGTATATATACACATACACATATTCCAACTGATGGTATAATTGGCATAACTTGTACCATAAGGGGTGTACACTCACCGGACTTGGTGGGTCTTGAATACCGTATAGTAACAAGACCTTACGAGCTTGTGGCTTTCCAAGCCTATAGGTAACTGCTGGGCTCTGTGGTTCACTATGGTCCGTGATACTCCTGTGTTTGGAAACCGATCCTCCAGGTCCAAATCAAGAGAGGGACAAAAAAGTGCTCCGATAGGGCAGTACCATTAAAAAGTGGTGTTTTATTAAATTTGCCGATAGAATATATTGTACAAAATAAAGTTAAGTAAAAGCAATTAAAAACAAGTGAACGCCAGCTATGGGTAAATGCCTGGGAATGGAGAAGCTCGTAAGGTCTTGTTACTATACAGTATTCAAGATCCACCAAGTCTGGTGAGTGTACACCCCTTATGGTACAAGTTATGCCAATTATACCATCAGTTGGAATATTGGAGAAACCTTAATAGGACATTTTTTGCACAAAGATCACAAAGGAACTTTACATTGGGACTGTTATAATACTTTGATAATTTTATTTTAATTATATTTTTATAATGATGTTTTTTAACTTTATCTAGCACTTTGCACTTTTTTATAATTATATATTTTGCCATCACCTTTAGGAAATAAATTTTCCTCACCTTATTGTTCACTATTCAGGTGTGTGAACAAGGAATTGCTCACCCCTGACTAATTAGAAGCAAGCGCTATATTAATCCCTTTGGGATTTAAACTTCTATATACTCTAAACTATAGCAGCTGCTAATTAATATTTATTCACTTATTTATCAATATATTTATACACATCACTAGATACACATTTTATTTATTTATTTAGGCACTTTCTTAATTAGGCTTTCCAGAGGCGCGAGGGTATATACTTATTTAGTATATATCTTTTACACATACACATATATAGGCGTGAAAATAGCAGAAGTCTATGCTTGCGCTAATTAACACCAATATAGCTTCTCTCCTATAACACCTATATATGTGTATGTGTATAAATACATATAAGTGTGTGTGTATATATAACCCTATACAGAAGTTCAGATGTTTTGCCAGGCTCCAAAGACCCCAAAAAAATGCCCAAAAAAAAACGACTGCAAGAACACACCTGGGCATTTTTTTTGGCGCTGGCATTTTTTTGGGCATTTTTTGGGCATCTTTGAAGGCAGGCAAAACATCTGAACTTCTGTGTAGGGGTATATAAACATACACCCATGTCTGTATATATACATATACACATATATAGGTGTGAAAATAGCAGAAATCTATGCTTGCGCTAATTAACCCCCTCCCATCCGCGCTACAGCCTATATACGGCTGCAGCGCGGACTCGAATTTTCGGGAGGCCGTTTTTAAACGGCCTCCAGTGACACGCCCCCCCCGCGCGCTCCCGCGAGCGCGCAGCGGGGAGAATCTGTGTCGGCCGTGTCCCTTGGACACGGCCGATCACAGATCGTGGTGAATGGCCAATCACAGCGGCCATTCACCAGGTGATCAAGCCGTCCAATGAGAGATGATCTCATATGTAAACATATGAGATCATCTCTCATCCCCGGCGCTCCTTCCTCACACAGACACTGCAGTGTGAGGAAGGAGGGGGAGCCGACAGCCGCTGGGGACACAGACAAATGTAATCAGGGCACTGATCACCAGTGCCCTGATTACTGAAGGTAAAAAAACCACACACATTGCCCCCCCATCAGTGCCCACAGTGCCCGCCATCAGTGCCCCCATCAATGCCCACAATCAGTGCCCATAGTGCTGCCAGTCAGTGCCCATCAGTGCCTGCTCATCTAGGCACTGATGAGCACTGACTGGCAGCACTATGGGCACTGAGTGTGGGCACTGATGGTGCTGCCCATCAGTGCTCATCAGTGCCGCCCATCAGTGCTCATCAGTGCCACCCGTCAGTGTCCATCAGTGCCATCCACCAGTGCCCATCAGTGCCGCCTATCAGTGACCATCAGTGCCGCCCCTCAGTGCTGCCTCTCAGTGCCCAGCAGTGCCACCTCTCAGTGCCCAGCAGTGCCACCTCTCAGTGCCCAGCAGTGCCGCCTATCAGTGCCGCCTATCAGTGCCGCCTATCAGTGCCGCCTATCAATGCCGCCTATCAGTGCTCATCAGTGCGGCATATTAGTACCTCCTCATCAGTGCCCATAAGTGCCACCTCATCAGTGCCCATAAGTGCCACCTCATCAGTGCCCATCAGTGCAGCCTATCAGTGCCCATCAGTGCAGCCTCATCAGCGCACATCAGTGAGGGAGAAAAATTTATTTTCAAAATTTACTCGCAGAAAATAAGAAAAACGTTTTTTTTTTTTCAAAATTTTCTGTCTTTTTTCTTTTTTTTTGAAAAAAATAAAAAACCCAGAGATGATTAAATACCACCAAAAGAAAGCTCTATTTGTGTGAAAAAAATGATAAAAATTTCATATGGGTACAGTGTAGCATGACCGCGCAATTGTCATTCAAAGTGTGTGAGCGCTGAAAGCTGAAAATTGGCCTGGATGGGAAGGGGGTTTAAGTGCACAGTAGGCAAGTGGTTAACACCAATATAGCTTCTCTCCTATAACACCTATATATGTGTATGTGTATAAATACATATAAGCGTGTGTGTATATATAACCCTATACAGAAGTTCAGATGTTTTGCCTGCCTCCAAAGACCCCAAAAAAATGCCTGCGCCAAAAAAAATTCCCAGGTGTGTTCTTGCAGGCGTTTTTTTTTTTGGGCATTTTTTTGGGGTCTTTGGAGGCAGGCAAAACATCTGAACTTCTGTATAGGGTTATATATACACACACACACTTGTATGTATTTATACACATACACATATATAGGTGTTATAGGAGAGAAGCTATATTGGTGTTAATTAGCGCAAGCATAGATTTCTGCTATTTTCACACCTATATATGTGTATGTGTATATATACAGACATGGGTGTATGTATATATACCCCTACACAGAAGTTCAGATGTTTTGCCTGCCTTCAAAGACGCCCAAAAAATGCCCAAAAAAATGCCAGCTACAAAAACGCCCAGGTGTGTTTTTGCAGCTGGCGTTTTTTTTTGGGGCATTTTTTTGGGTCTTTGGAGGCAGGCTAAACATCTGAACTTCTGTATAGATCAGGTCAGTTTCTGCACAATCTTTCCTGTTTACTGACCTCATCTTAGCAGCATGGTAGATATTCTTCCTCCCGGGCTCTAGCTGCATGACATCAATGCCCCGCCCCCAGACAGCTGCCTGAATCTTCCGGCGACTGAGAGGATCTGTGTGTGCAGATCCTGTGATAGGAGCCAAGCAGCACTGACAGCTTTGGTGCCCCTCCTCTGCCTCAGCTTGCGGCGCCTGGGCGCAGTGCACCCTGTGCACCTGCCCAGGAGCGGCTCTGGTCTGAACACTGACAAACTGACCCCCCCACCCCTTCAACCTCTGCAGCAATGCTGGCAGCACTCACAACCTCTGGATATGACACTGAGAATGAGCACTCAACTTTTTTGGTCGGCCATGGCGAGGGCTGTTCTGAGTGGAACATGTCCTGTTAAACCACAGTATGGTCTTGGCCACCGTGCTGCAGCTCAGTTTCAGGAATTTGGCAATCTTCTTATAGCCTAGGCCATCTTTATGTAGAGCAACAATTCCTTTTGTTCAGATCCTCAGAGAGCTCTTTGCCATGAAGTGCCATGTTGAACTTCCAGTGACCAGTATGAAAGAGTGAGAGCGATAACACCTAATTTAACACATCTGCTTGCTATTCACACCTGAGACCTTGTAACACTAACGAGTCACATCACACCAGGGAGGGAAAATGGCTAATTGGGCCCAATTTGGACATTTTCATTTAGGGGTGTACTCACTTTTGTTGCCAGCTAATGACTGTGACTGTGTGTTGAGTTATTTTGAGGAGACAGCAAATTTACACTGTAATAGAAGCTTTACACTCACGGCTTTACATTGTAGCAAAGCGTCATTTCTTCAGTGTTGTCACAAGAAAAGATATAATAAAATATTTACAAAAATGTGAGGGGTGTACTCACTTTTGTGAGATACTGTATATATATATATATATATATATATATATATATATACTGTATACACAGTATCTCACAAAATATTTTATTATATCTTTTCATGTGACAACACTGAAGAAATTTCACTTTGCTACAATGTAAAATAGTGAGTGTACAGCTTGTATAACAGTGTAAATTTGCTGTCCCCTCAAAATAATTCAGCACACAGCCATTAATGTCTAGACTGCTGGCAACAAAAGTGAGTACACCCCTAAGTGAAAATGTCCAAATTTGTCCCAAAGTGTCAATATTTTGTGTGGCCACCGATATTTTCCAGCACTGCCTTAACCATCTTGGGCATGGAGTTCACCAGAGCTTAACAGGTTGCCACTAACCTGTGAACACCTCTAAATGATAAACACAACGGTTAGCCATCAACTTGAACAAGCCCCAGTGGCCTAATGGATAAGGCACTGGCCTCCTAAGCCAGGGATTGTGGGTTTGAGTCCCATCTGGGGTGTTTGATATCTTGCTTGTCTCTTTCAATCAGAGACTCTTTACACGCGCTTGCCAAGGTGAGAATGAAAAATAAAACCCTTACAAATTCCCTTTCCTCATGCCTTAACTAATGTGTGGCAATCACTATCTCACTTAAATTAGTTGAGCATCACTCTAGCAGCCTAAAATCATCTATAAGATGCTTACAAGCCTTCTTGTCCAAAGCTGAGTCTCCTGCAATCTTTCTGCCAAACAATGTCTTTAACTGCACAAAAACGAAAAGCTCCTTTCCTCACAAAGGACTTTTGCAATTTGTCCGACGTTCTCCTGACATTCTGTTGTGCCATGCAAATCCGGTGGCCTAAAATCTTGAAGGAAAACGGCCATCTTGACAACTATCGCTGGTAAGGAAGTCATGAAGGCATTTATGCCCTTTTCCTCTCTGTCACATAAGTGTGTTTCCTGATGTATCAACATATATTAATAGCAGTCAGAATCGCTCCTTGGAGGTGTGCCTCCTTTCCTTCCGATGACACGGTGTTATTGCCTTTCTTGAGAATCGCACTGTTAGCCGCTGCTCTGGAACAGGTTCACAAGTCGTCTTGCCGCAAGCAGCCAGAAATCGAATCTCATGTGGATTGGCAGCTTTTCTGCCAAACAGAGCATCAAAATGCTCAACACAGTCACTGGATGGTGGCCTTTCATACGTGTTAAGAACTCTTGTGCTTTAGTAAGACTGGGTATCTACAAGAGGGTCACAGGTACAATCGATGCTGAGACAGAACAGTAAATTTACAGGAGTACACAGCTTCAAAAAGTAAATTTCCAGGAATACACAGCTTCAGAGAGTACAGTTCCAAAAAGTACTTGAAGTAAATGTCCATGGTAATATACAGCTTCAGAACTGTAAGTACCAAACTTGTCTGTGAGTCACCAGAAGCATTACTCTGCATATGAAACCAGCCACCTATTACTGCTTCATTACTGTTACAGCCTTCTGAGGTGATCCAGTTTGAACTAGTTCCAGCACTAGCCACTATTGTAACAACAAATACCTCAGCCCAGCCTGCTTAATAACAGAAGTCACTACTTACAGAGCTGAGCTCTGGCAGATTTCTAACAAGACACCAGAAATACAGTACTTATTATGTCTGACAGAGATCTCACAGAGTTACCTGCATTTAGTCAAGATAAAGCAGACTCCTTACTTCATTCTGCTCGTCCTGTCAGAGCCCCTCACCCATCCTTGAAGGCAAGGGAGGTTTATGAAGCAAGTAAGGAAGAAACTTCTAGTAACCTGACTGCATTATGGGAAAAGACTTTAAGTTGTATAACAGCCACTAATGTAACTAGCAACAATTCTGAGCAATTGAACACTGCTCTCTCAAGGGTTAAGAAGGCATTTGAGAATTATAAAAGACTTTCTGAGAAGTACTATTCTCTATTGTCACATTCCAACATAGAGGAAGCTGCATTGGAATTAAAGGACTTTACTTCTAATGACCAGCAGAGGCATAGCACATATCTTGAAGCAAAGGCACAGATAGAAGGGAGATTGGCACAGCTATATGAGACTATATCCTGTAACTCTGCTTCTTCAAGACACTCAGGAAAATCTTCTAGGTCTGCCCGCTCATATCATAAATCTTCTTCTAAGTCATTGCGGTCCTGCTCTATAAGGTCAATACCGAGCGACCAAATACTCAAAGCTCGCCAAAAGGTTGCAGTAGCCCAGGTTCAAGCCGCCTGCTCTGAAAAAGAAGCAGCCTTCAAAGCAGAAGTTAAATGCAAGGAAGAAGAAGCTAAATGCAAGGAAGCAGAAGCTAAACGCATTCAGGCAAGAATACAAGCAGAAACAGAGGCTCAGCTAGAAATTCTTCAGAAGAATAGAGAAAAGGAAGTAGCTTTAGCAGAGTTATCTGTCTTGGAACAAGCCCTATTGGAAGAAGAAGGAGCAGCTTGTACCAGCTTGGCTGCTTTTCAAGACCCTGTTGAAAGGTCCCTACAGTTTGTCTTAACTCAGAACCACGACAATACAGTCCCACCTACAGTTGGAGATTCTTCTCATAATCATCCAGCAAGTGGATCAGAAGGCAATGTGTCGCCAAAGCAAGCTGGTCAACTAGACACACCTACTAACAGAGACCCTCCACAACTACCACACGTCACAAAATCAAGTGAATCAACCTACGCAGCTCATGTGCCACCACAACCCTATGTGCATAGAGATTACAAGGGCACAGCAGAAGACTACAGAATGAAATCTATACCCCCTTTGATACAGCTCTCTTTAACTTCAAATGCTCAGAGACCTTCAGATGACAGACCCTTACCTAGATTAAACCCGTATGCAACACCTTTCTCTCTACCTACCAGCCAACATCATATACCAACCATGGTCCAAGACGGCGCACCATCAGTAGACCCTGTGGCTATAAAAACTGAAAGCACTGACATTGCAGAGTTCAGCAAGTATATGATTCGACGAGAGTTGATTACAACTGGACTGTCTAGATTTGATGACCGCCCAGAGAACTACAGGAGTTGGAGATCTACATTTAAGGCGGTAACCAAGAACTTGGACATTGAACCTCAAGCAGAACTTGACTTACTAATAAAGTGGTTGGGGCGTCAATCTTCAGAACAAGTAAAGAGACTTAAATCTGTCTACATTTATAACTTTAAAGCATGCCTTGATGCTGCCTGGGAACGTCTAGAACAAGACTATGGGAGCCCCGAAGTCATTGAATCTGCCTTATTCCAGAGACTAAACCACTTTCCTATAATCTCTGTTAAGGACAATCATAAGCTTAGAGAGTTAGGTGATCTCCTTCAAGAACTTGAAATTGCTAAGTTAGATCCTAGTTTACCAGGTCTTAGCTATTTAGACACTGCTCAGGGCGTAAATCCTATTGTAGCAAAGTTGCCTAGTTATCTTCAGGGAAAGTGGACTAGTGTAGGATCAAAGTATAAGTATGAGCATCGTGTTTCCTTCCCTCCCTTTTCTTATTTTTCAGAGTTCGTGCGGAAGGTTGCAAGATCCAAGAATGACCCAAGCTTCTTCTATCCAGTTACAACCACCATTCCTTTAAGTACTTCAAGGGGTATTGCCACCAACGGTAAATTCAAGGATTTAAGGCATCCTATTGCAGTGGGGAAGACCGCGATAGCATCCAACGTCTTAGCTACAGACATCAAAGCTAGCAATCTTAATCAACAGTGTCCTATTCATAATGCGCCACACTCTCTCTCCAAATGTCGTGCATTTAAGGACAAGCCTATTGAAGAACGCAAGTCATTTCTCAAAGAGCATAATATCTGTTTTAAGTGTTGTGCATCCTCCGATCATTTAGCTAGAGACTGTAAGATCGCCATCAGATGTTCTCTCTGCAACAGTGACAAACATGTGGACGCTCTTCATTCAGATCTGTTCAAAAGGAAACCTTCACTCGGCAGCAACCCCAAGACTACATCAGATGATGGCGGGGAGAGAACTGAGCAATATGCCGACCCCGTAACCACAAGGTGTACAGAGGTATGTGGAGAAGGGCTTCATAGCAAGTCTTGTAGCAAGATATGTCTTGTAAGAGTTTTTCCTGAAGGATGTCCACAAAAATCCATAAAAATGTATGCCATACTCGATGATCAGAGCAATCGCTCATTGGCCAGTACAGAATTCTTTGACCTATTCAACATTCAAGGAGAGACCTGGTCCTATACCTTGCAGACATGTGCAGGAAAGGTCAATACTTCTGGAAGAAGAGCCCATGGCTTCGTAGTTGCATCAGAATATGAGGACACAGAGTTTCCTCTTCCAACTCTAATCGAATGTGATCAGCTACCGAACAACAGAGAAGAAATCCCCACACCAGAGGTTGCACGTCATCACCCTCATTTGAGTCACATTGCTAACTACATTCCACCACTTAACAAGGATGTTAAGATTTTGATTCTACTAGGGAGAGACATTCCTAGAGTTCATAAAATAAGAGAGTTATGTAACGGTCCAGATGATGCTCCTCAGGCCCAGAAACTCGATCTGGGATGGGTGATAATAGGAGAAGTCTGCTTAGACCAATCTCACAAGCTCTTGGATGTAGCTTCCTACAAAACTAATGTTACCTGTCAATTGATGAAATGTCCATCGCACTATTATGTGAAGGAAAGACTTGATTTTAAGAACAAAGTTCCATATCAAGCACTCCAAAGCATTAACTGCAAGCTCACTTCTCAAAAGGACTTTGGTGATTCAGTGTACCAGACTACTTGTGATGACAACAAGATTGCTCCTTCAGTCGAAGACAAGGAGCTCATTAAGATTACGGATGAAGAGTTCTTCAAGGACAATTCCAACAATTGGGTAGCTCCAGTACCCTTCCGAGTACCAAGGCTTACTCTCCCTAACAATCGAGAACAAGCTTTAACCAGATTTGCTGCACTGAAGAAAACTCTCCGTAACAAACCTGAGAAGCGAGAGCACTTTCTAGCATTCATGCAGAAGATTTTAGTGCCAGCAGTTGTCCTCACACAAACCATTTGGTTTTCAGAACCCAAGTTTTTAATGGACCAGTCTTCTACAAACTCAGAAGAAGATATCGATTTCCACCTGGAGGATCCAGATACTGATCCGGAAATCCGGCCTGAAGTTGTAGCATTGAGTTCCAACATCTGCTCAAGAAGAAATTTGGAGGATGAAGATGACTCCACAGTTATGGGGGATGGAGCTGATGAATGGATGCAGGCCAAGACTCTGGTTAAGCCTCCGGACCAGCTGGAACTCAGCGAGGCTGAACTTAAGGAGGAATTCACTCGTATCCTGACTGCAAACAACCCTCATGCCCCCCAGAACATTGTGAGGTACAGTTTTAAGGAACTGGCCTACAAACCCATTAGCATCGTGGACCAGCTGGCCGTACACTTCTCCCTGGATGGAAACATGTTAAACGAAGACTCTGATAAAGCGCGGCGACAGATGGCGAAGTTGGGAGTCATTGAAGAGACTCAGACCAACGACTCCACAGAGCCGGGAGACAAAGATACAGATGGGAAGTCTGACGCTCAGGCTAGTGAAGAATGGACAGAAGGTGAGGAAATACCATCCAGGAACAAGAAGGAGAGAAAACTGACCAACCAGTTCAATTATAGCGAGAGAGCGTCCCAGAGCATTAACAAACCCCTGCGGGAGCGAGCTTCTCAGACAGAGCCACCTCCAAGGGCCACCTTCTCCGCCACTGCAAACCAGTGGAAATTCAACCCACCACACGCTTCACACATGGGCGGAGCATGGGAACGTATGATTGGGATGGCAAGGCGCATACTGGATTCTATGTTGCTTGATGTGAGTTCTTCACGTCTTACCCATGAAGTACTTACTACATTCCTTGCTGAGGTCGCAGCAATAATCAACTCAAGACCGCTGACAGCTGTATCCACAGACCCAGAATGTCCAACTGTTTTAACTCCAGCTGCATTATTGAGCCAGAAAATTGGACAGATCCCAGCGCCAAAGAGCATCTTTGATGAAAAGGACATATATAAACGTCAATGGAGATATGCTCAATACCTTGCAGATTGTTTCTGGGACAGATGGAGGAGGGAATACCTCACACTTCTTCAAGGACGTAAAAAGTGGCAAACCCAGAAGCCTAACTTAAAGGAAGGGGACCTGGTTCTTCTAAAAGAAAAGCAAACCAATCGGATCCAGTGGCCAGTTGGAGTTATTTCAAAGGCCATTGCTAGTGATGATGGAAAGGTCCGAAGTGTGGAAGTCAGGATTGTAAAGGACAGGAGCCCAAAAACCTTCCTGAGACCAGTCACTGAGACAGTCCTAATTATGCCTGCTTCCAAAAATTCTGATTCAGTGTTATGTGAAGGAGTCACTTAGATCTCTAGCATAGTTAGCTTAGAGGAGAGGGCTACATAGCATTCTACTGTATGCAATGTTAATTGTATGTTTATGGAAAATAATTGTGTAGTGGTATCTCACGATACCAGGCGGGGAGTGTGCTGCCACGCAGCTTTAACTGTCTAGCAGTTGTTATTACATGTTATGTTATGCTATGTTATTGGTATCTTCCTAGCACCCCTGCTGTTTCTGGCTAGATGGTTTCTCCCATCTCCATTTTCCTGCTGTAACTGCCATTTTGTTTAGTTGTTTTGAGGAGACTGCAGAGTGTGGAAGCTGTGTAACTTCATTGTAAATTTACCTATGGAAAAGCCTCTATGTTTATGCCTTTGCTAACTTGAAGCATAAAGAAGCATTGGAGAACACCTCTGGAGTTTTTATTCATTGAGTAAACTATCTGTTAAAGCCATCATTCAACCTGCTGCACACACTTACAGACTGGGTATCTACAAGAGGGTCACAGGTACAATCGATGCTGAGACAGAACAACAACCCCCTCCTATAACTATGAAGGTGTTTCAGTCTTTGGCTAAAAGTTCATTAGAAAAGTCCAATCTAACATTCTTTAGAAAACAAGTCCAGGCTTGTAATACATCAAAAGGCCTTGCTCTCCATAGCTCTTGCGGTTTTCCATCATTCTGTCCATCATGTAACCACTTTCTCTGGTCTTTCTATGGATCAAATCAGAGACAGCCTGTGGAGTGGAAAACAAAGCGGATTATCTATTTCTTCTAATAATACATATACAGTAGACCCCGGCCCTTCAGCTACAATCTCTCCTCTAACTGACTTCTTGCCTGGATCTGCGCCCAACACTTTTCCACCTGTCTGTATCCACTTCTGCCCCTCCCAAAGAACATCAATAGGGAGGAGAGGAAATATACTGATATTTCCTAGAAGATCACTGCTGTTTATTTTGGAAGGTTTGATATTATAGAGCCTCACCTTCCACTCTTGCTGGGAAGTATCCACTAACCAATCAGAGTCCCAGCCACTGTCCTGAAGCTCATCTGCCAATTCAAATATAACTTCAAACCTTCCTGCCAGATTCCCTCTCATTCCTAGATAGGCTTCAGCTTCAGATACGTCACTCTTGGTTTCTATGTCATGGGAAGCAGTAACTTGGTACCTGTTAAACCCTGTTCTTTCAGGAACCTTGTGTAAATACTGAACTCTGCACTCTAGCTGTGGAATCTGCACCCCAGCCCCAAACCATCCTTTCATATGGTGTGCTTTTGGCTAGTGGCCTAGAATTTAACAACATGACTGCCTGTGTGAGGACCCGATCCCACCCCCTTACATAGGTGTGCGCAGCCTATTGCATTAGGGTGTGCACCCCAAAACTCAGACTCACATGCGTATATATATATATATATATATATATATATATATATATATACACACGCAAACACCCTTATAAATAAATGTGAACATTTAAATGTATCAAAACATTTTTTAAATGTATTAAGTAAATAAATAAAAAACTTTATTTTTGTAACTTATTAAAACATTTAATTGTTTATAGTGGTTGAAGGGCAGTAAAACTCTGCTTTCGAAACATTCTTTTACCACCCCTCAACCGCTACCATCTTTTAGCTGTAGAGGCAGAGGCTGGGCATGTTCCTATGCCACAGCTGCAATTATATCCCCTGTTGCTTTCAGCAGGTGTAGAACCCACTGACTGTGACCCATTCAAATGAATGGTGGCATTCTAAAAGCGCCCCACAACCATGTGCAATGTGGAGTTCAATGGGTAAAGCAGGTGGTGAAGAGGCAATACATTGCCTCCTCACCGTCTCTAAAATGCTCTCTGAAGATCAATCTGTTTGTGGATTGCTCTTCAGAAAACAAAGCATTTGTGAATGAGCCGCTACATATTCCACAGTGGCCACAGTGCTCCCCTCACATCAGAGTCCTACTTTACATCTGAGTCTACAGCATTTCCCCTAAAACCAGAGTCAATAGTGTTTAGTCTATCACAGTTACCCCCCTTAAATCAAGGTTCCCAGAGAGCCTCTCTCACATCAGAATCCCCAGAGTTCCCCTTTACACTGGGAAATTGGATGTAAAGAGTACTGTGGACTCTGGTGTAAAGAGAAACTTTGATATAAGGGGGTCTCTGGTCACCAGCAGACTGCATCAGAATCCCCCTTAATATACAATGCAAAGGGAGACTCTAACACAAAAGGGATCTCTGCAGACTGTGATGTAAGGGGGGCCTCTGATGCGAGGGGGTCTCTGGTTACCACAGAGTTCACAGAGATCCCACTTACATCAGAGTTCCCATTTACCCCAGAGTCTGCAGAGTTCCCCTTTAAACCAGTGTGCCAGACCATAAGCATTTCTAGAAGGGGGTCAGGTCAGCAATAGCCCCTCCCACTTCCCCTGTATGTGTGAGCATTTCCCTCCCCTCCATGGGACTACAAATCTCAGCATAACAGGCTGGGTCCCCATTTCTCAGCTGCTCCCTGGTGCCCCACACAGTGTGACTGAGAATGATTGCACTACACAAGAGGACACCCTCTCTCCCTGCCTGCTGCAGTGCTGCACAGATACTGCCACTGCCAGAGTCTGTGCCCCCACTCTCTCCTTACCAGTGACACATCCTGAGTCCCAGCGGCTCCCCTTTACCTCAGTTGGTTCTTTTGTCGGCAGGGCGGAAGCCAGGAGGCGGAGCACTCGGAGGCCGAGCAGGGAGGAGAAAAGTACATCCTCCTCCTTTGCCTGGGGCGGTCCTAGCAACCAATAATTTTGGACACAGGACAGTGGTGAGCAGCGGTGGCAGCGGGTAGGACTTTAGATGCTAAAAACAATGGAGTTAATGCAGCCCTGATGCCAGAGGCATAACTAGAACCTTCAGGGCCCAGGTGCAAGAAACCATGAAGGCCCCCCCCCGCACTCAACCCTTCCCACTGGTCCCAGGACTCTTTACAGTCCCGCAGCAGATCCCTTTCACATGTTGTGCAGCGGACCCTGCCATGGTGGTGGAAGGCCAAAACCTAGTCGCAAGTGTGACCATTGCAACCCTGATAGTTCTGCCCATGGTGACAGTGTGGACTGAATAGTGTCAGTCAGTAGGGCAGTGGATGGTGTCTGTAGGGCAGTGGACGGTGTCAGTAGGGCAGTGGATGGTGTCTGTTGGGCAGTGGATGATGTCAGTAGAGCAGTGGACGGTGTCAGTAGAGCAGTGGACGGTGTCAGTAGAGCAGTGGACGGTGTCAGTAGAGCAGTGGATGGTGCCTGTAGGGCAGTGGATGATGTCAGTAGAGCAGTGGACGGTGTCAGTAGAGCAGTGGACGGTGTCAGTAGAGCAGTGGACGGTGTCATTAGAGCAGTGGACGGTGTCAGTAGAGCAGTGGACGGTGTCAGTAGAGCAGTGGATGATGTCAGTAGAGCAGTGGACGGTGTCAGTAGAGCAGTGGATGGTGTCAGTAGAGCAGTGGACGGTGTCAGTAGAGCAGTGGATGATGTCAGTAGAGCAGTGGACGGTGTCAGTAGAGCAGTGGACGGTGTCAGTAGAGCAGTGGATGGTGTCAGTAGAGCAGTGGACGGTGTCAGTAGAGCAGTGGATGGTGTCAGTAGAGCAGTGGATGGTGTCATTAGAGCAGTGGACGGTGTCAGTAGAGCAGTGGACGGTGTCAGTAGAGCAGTGGATGATGTCAGTAGAGCAGTGGACGGTGTCAGTAGAGCAGTGGATGGTGTCAGTAGAGCAGTGGACGGTGTCAGTAGAGCAGTGGATGATGTCAGTAGAGCAGTGGATGATGTCAGTAGAGCAGTGGACGGTGTCAGTAGAGCAGTGGACGGTGTCAGTAGAGCAGTGGATGGTGTCAGTAGGGCAGTGGACTGTGTCCCTCTAACTGCTACCTCTGCAGGAGAGCTTGTTCTGTTGAAACAACAGACTTGCTGGCCAGATCACCAAATTAAAATAAAAGAAAGTCTAAACAAGAAAATAAATGTAGCCACCCTATCTAAGAAGGGTACCTGGGCAGTGTTACAGGATGGGGGCAGTGCGACTGGAGGGTGGGGCAGTGTGACAGGAGGGGGGCAGTGTATGATGGGAGGGGGTCAGTATGGGGGGGTCAGTGTGACAGGAGGGGGCAGTATGGGGGACAGCATGATGGGAGGGGGACAGTATGGGGGGACAGTGTGCCAGGAGGGAGCAATATGGGGGGGGGCAGCATGATGGGAGGGGGACAGTATGGGGGGACGGTGTACCAGGAGGGAGCAGTATGGGAGGGCAGCATGATGGAAGGGGGACAGCGTGATGGGAGGGGGGCAGTGGAGGGAAGTATAGGGGAACAGTGTGCCTGGAGGGGGTAGTATGATATGGGGGCAGCACGATGGGAGGAGACAGTGGAGGGCAGTACTGGGAGACAGTGTGCCAGGAGGGGTAGTATGGGGGGGCAACATGATGGGAGGAGGACAGCGTAATGGGAGGGGGGGGCAGTACTGGGGGAGTGTGCAAGGAGGGGGTAGTATGGGGGGGCAGCATGATGGGGAGGGGTCAGTATGGCGGGTACAAAATAACAGGAGGGGGCAGTATGGGAGGGGGCAGTGGAGGGCAGTATGGGGGGTCAGTGTGCCAGGAGGGGGCAGAAAAGGGGGGGGCAGCATGATGGGAGGGGACAAAATAAAAGGAGGGGGCAGAGTGACAGTCAGTAGGACACCAGGCTGGAGCACTACACTCTGCTGTGGCAGACATTGTGTTTGTGTCTTACCAGGCAGAAGGGGCTAGGAGACATTTCTAGCATTTCTCCTACCGTGCCCAGCAGCAGGAACAACATTGAGAGAAGAGGCGGGAGCTGAAGCTGGAGTCAGGGGGCGGAGCTATGAGGCAGTCCTAGGTACGGATGCTTGTCACCATCGTGGAAAGCTAGCAGCAGGCTGGATAGGAGGTCCGGTGGGACGGCATATAGTAACAACCGATCCCGCTCCTGCAGCCACTGAAAGCCCTGCAGGAGTCAAGAAGTGAATAAGGAGATTGGTTCTCCTATGCCGCCCCGCTGGCTCACCTATCCATCCTGATGCTAGCTGTATCCACTATCCAGGATGGTGACACGTAGTCATCTGTACCTAAAACCGCCCCCGACTCCGACACAGGTGTAGACAAATGTGACAGGGGAGCTTCAGCACAGGGCCGGGTCGCACCCCCTATTGTTTTGCCACTGCGGCTGTTGCTACCTCTATAGTCCGGCTACAGTATACCTGACAGCAGGCGGCGGAGTGATATTCAGCTGTCAGTGATGCTGTAGCCGGAACTATAGAGGTAGCATCGGAAAATGCGGCTGCCTGCCTGCTTAATCCGCGGTCAGTGACTTCACTTATAAGAGGTACACAGCCGACTGAATAATAGTCTCACTCACAGCGCTGCCATTATCAATTAGCAGAGGTGCTGAAATAGAGATCCCACACATTCTGCCAGCAAAAAAGCCCTGGGGTGTGCCAGATGTGCCTGGGCATTAGGGTGTGCCCAGGCACACCAGGCGCACCCCGTGCGTACGCCTATGCCCCCTTAGTGTACGTGTGGGTGTAAGTTTGCGTATCTGGTCTTTCAATAGCCCATTGTATCTTTCAATCAAACCAGCTGCCTGTGGATGGTATGGGATGTGGCACAACCAGTACACTCCAGAATCTTTGGCCCATTGCTGTACTATTGATCCGGTGAAGTGTGAGCCGTTATCACTTTGGACTTGTTTGGGACAGCCATACGCAACAACAATTTTCTGTAGCAGTTGAAGTGTTGCGACTTGATCTGCACGTTTGCAAGGATGAACAAACAAAAGTCCTGAATAGGTGTCCACTGCAGTGGAACAATACCTCAGTCCATTGTTTCCCCGGGGCAGGGGACAGATGAAGTCAATCTGCCAAATCTCCGCAGGCCTCTCTCCCCTCTTAATTGACCCGGTGGAGTACTTTTGCAATGGCCATTGTCGCACTTCTCCACACACTGTACAGTTCCCTATTACAGTCCTTATCATGTTTATTGATATGGGCAATCCTCTTTGCTGTGCCCATTCATATGTGGCTTTCTGCCCCAAATGTCCAGATTGCTTGTGGGCCCAGTTGGCCAAGTTCATCAAGACAGGATCAATTGGCACAACTGCATTCACCTTGGCAATTTCGTCTGCCACTCTGTTATAGTTCTCAAAGTCTGGGACCAGGGGCACATGTGCATCAACATGCCCCACATTATGGTGCGGGAGTGAGCTTCCTCCCAGATGAAGTCCCAGACTTCCTTGCCTCCCCACACCACCTGTCCATGAATCAACCATTCAGTGGACTTCCACGTGGGCATCCAAGTTGTCAGTCCTTTAAAGATCGCCCAGCTGTCAGTGTAAATAGTGACATGGGAAGAAAGATCCTCCTGAAAAGTCATCACTACAGCTTTCAACTCTGCATACTGACTGGACCCTCCAATTCCGGTCTCCTGCAGGACTGTGTCTGTACTCGGGTTGTAGGCTGCTGCTGTCCATTTACGCCCAGACGAGGTGACTATGGCTGAACCATCAGTGAACCATGCTGACTCCTTCATCTTATCTGACAGAGACTCAAAGGCTGGAGCCTCGTGAATGGGGGATGGCTGCAGCAAAGGAATTTCTTCTTCTGTATGGGTGCTGGTAAAAATGACAAGACCAGCCAACTGTTTTGAAATGTCTCTTACATCCCCAGCTGCAATACCCCCTCTTTCTTGAAGGTACCACTTCCATTTCATCAGTGTTTGGTTCTGGACTACAGCTGCCCTAGTGGTCACTCAATTATCTCTCACCCATCCTGCTTTTGGCAATGCAGTATGGATGGTGTCCTTTCCTGTAATGGTCTCATCATGCAATATCATTTTTTATTTAAAAAAAGCTCTACCTTTTATCTTTATAAAACCTGTCCTTGAGCTCCAGTCAAATAACTTAGGCAGTGTTTTTTTTTTCTAGGAGTACTTATTAACTACCATTTCTCACTATGAGAGAAAAATACATCTCTTTTTTCTAAGATGAGCAGAATTTTAGAGTTTGGATAACTTGGAGGCCTATTGTACACTGAGGAGAGATGGATGATGGATCATGGATGATGGATCATGGATCATGGATCTTGGATCTAGGTGCGGCAGCTGTGCTCCAGTGGTGCAATCGGTCAGTGCGCGCTACTTATACGGCAGTATCCTTTGAGCAATGCCGAGGTTGTGAGTTCAAACCTCACCTGGAGCATGCTTTTTCTTGCTTTTGGCCTTTTTTGATTGGAAAATGTCATCTGCACTTACACCCTATGACCTCAGAACTTCACCACAATGCTGTAAGCGGCCAAAGAAACTCAAGGTTGTTTTCACCACTGGTGCTTGAATGAGCTCTCTTTCAGTTACACTGAAAACATTTTTTAAATTGTGGACCAAAACTCATAATGACAATCTGCGGCTTCTACTTGTTGAAAAGAGGTGTGGAGAGATTTTCTGTATGACCAAACTCATTCTTCTGACTTTGTAGCTCAAACTGCTTGGAATTCTCTAGGAAGTTTGCAAGGGAAAATAAAAACAAAGACCTTGCCACCCCTACCTTTTAAAAAGAGAGAATGGATGACCTCTAAATTATAAAAACAACGGTTAGCCAGTAACTGAAACAAGTCCCAGTGGCCTAATGGATAAGGCACTAGCTTCCTAAGCCAGGGATTGCGGGTTCGAGTCCCATCTGGGGTGTTTGGTATCTTGCTTGACGCTTTCAACCATAGACTCTTTACACGTGCTTGCCAAGGTGAGTATGAAAAATAAAACCCTTAGAAATTCCCTTAACTAATGTGTGGCAATCACTAGCTCACATAACTTAAGTTAGTTGAGCATCACTCTAGCAGCCTAAAATCATCTAGAAGATGCTTACAAGCCTTCTTATCCAAAACCAAATCTCCTGCAATCTTTCTGCCAAACAACATGTCACGATAGCAGTTGCAATATCATTTTTTATTTCAAAAAAGCTCTACCTTTTATCTTTATAAAACCTGTCCTTGAGCTCCAGTCAAATGACTTTGGCAGTGTTATTTTTTTTCTAGGAGTACTTATAAACTACCATTTCTCACTATGAGAGAAAAATACATTTCTTTTTTCTAAGATGAGCAGAATTTTAGAGTTTGGATAACTTGGAGGCTTATTGTACACTGAGGAGAGATGGATGATGGATCATGGAACTACATGCTGCAGCTGCGCTCCAATGGCGCAATCGGTCAGCGTGCGGTACTTATATGGCAGTATCTGTTGAGCAATGCCGAGGTTGTGAGTTCGAGCCTCTCCTGGAGCATGCTTTTTCTTGCTTTTGGCCTTTTTTGATTGGAAAATGTCATCTAGACTTACACCCTATGACCTCAGAACTTCACCACAATGCTGTAAGCGGCCAAAGAAACTCAAGGTTGTTTTCACCACTGGTGCTTGAATGAGCTCTCTTTCAGTTACACTGATCACATTTTTTAAATTGTGGACCAAAACTCATAATGACAATCTGCGGCTTCTACTTGTTGAAAAGAGGTGTGGAGAGATTTTTTGTATGAGCAAACTTATTCTTCTGATTTTGTAGCTCAAACTGCTTGGAATTCTCTAGGAAGTTTGCAAGGGAAAATAAAAACAAAGACCTTGCCACCCCTACCTTTTAAAAAGAGAGAATGGATGACCTCTAAATGATAAAAACAACGGTTAGCCATTAACTGAAAGAAGCCCCAGTGGCCTAATGGATAAGGCACTGGCCTCCTAAGCCAGGGATTGTGGGTTTGAGTCCCATCTGGGGTGTTTGATATCTTGCTTGTCTCTTTCAACCAGAGACTCTTTACACGAGCTTGCCAAGGTGAGAATGAAAAATAAAACCCTTAGAAATTCCCTTACCTCATGCCTTAACTAATGTGTGGCAATCACTATCTAACATAACTTAAATTAGTTGAGAATCACTCTAGCAGCCTAAAATCATCTAGAAGATGCTTACAAGGCCTTCTTGTCCAAAACCAAATCTCCTGCAATCTTATTGCCAAACAATGTCTTTAACTGCACAAAAACGAAAAGTTCCTTATTCACAAAGGAATTTTGCAATTTGTCCGACGTTCTCCTGACATTCCGTTGTGCCATGCAAATCCGGTGGCCTAAAATCTTGAAGGAAAACGGCCATCCTGACAAGTATCGCTGGAAAGGAAGTCATGAAGGCATTTCTGCCCTTTTCCTCTCGGTCCCATAAGTGTCTTTCCTGACGTATCAACATATATGAATAGCAGGAACAGGTTCACAAGTCTTCTTGCCGCAAGCAGTCAGAAATCGAATCTCATGTCGATTGGCAGCTTTTCTGCCAAACAGAGCATCAAAATGCTCAACACAGTCACTGGATGGTGGCCTTTCATACGTGTTAAGAACTCTTGTGCTTTATCTGGGTTTACCCACAAATTGACCTTGGCATGCTGCTTTTCAATGGTACTTGGTATTACCTGCCACTTCTTGGGTTACAGTGGACCTTTCAATAACTTTTCAAGCATGCATGAATATTTCCCTAACATGTCACGATAGCAGTTGCATTATCATTTTTTATTTCAAAAAAGCTCTACCTTTTATCTTTATAAAACCTGTCCTTGAGCTCCAGTCAAATGACTTTGGCAGTGTTATTTTTTTCTAGGAGTACTTATAAACTACCATTTCTCACTATGAGAGAAAAATACATTTCTTTTTTCTAAGATGAGCAGAATTTTAGAGTTTGGATAACTTGGAGGCTTATTGTACAATGAGGAGAGATGGATGATGGATCATGGATGATGGATGATGGATGATGGATCATGGATGATGGATCATGGATCATGGATCATGGATCATGGATCATGGAACTACATGCTGCAGCTGCGCTCCAGTGGCGCAATCGGTCAGCACGCGCTACTTATATGGCAGTATCTGTTGAGCAATGCCGAGGTTGTGAGTTCGAGCCTCACCTGGAGCATGCTTTTTCTTGCTTTTGGCCTTTTTTGATTGGAAAATGTCATCTAGACTTACACCCTATGACCTCAGAACTTCACCACAATGCTGTAAGCGGCCAAAGAAACTCAAGGTTGTTTTCACCACTGGTGCTTGAATGAGCTCTCTTTCAGTTACACTGATCACATTTTTTAAATTGTGGACCAAAACTCATAATGACAATCTGCGGCTTCTACTTGTTGAAAAGAGGTGTGGAAAGATTTTTTGTATGAGCAAACTTATTCTTCTGACTTTGTAGCTCAAACTGCTTGGAATTCTCTAGGAAGTTTGCAAGGGAAAATAAAAACAAAGACCTTGCCACCCCTACCTTTTAAAAAGAGAGAATGGATGACCTCTAAATGATAAAAACAACGGTTAGCAATTAACTGAAAGAAGCCCCAGTGGCCTAATGGATAAGGCACTGGCCTCCTAAGCCAGGGATTGTGGGTTCGAGTCCCACCTGGGGTGTTTGATATCTTGCTTGTCTCTTTCAACCAGAGACTCTCTACACGCGCTTGCCAAGGTGAGAATGAAAAATAAAACCCTTAGAAATTCCCTTACCTCATGCCTTAACTAATGTGTGGCAATCACTATCTCACATAACTTAAATTAGTTGAGAATCACTCTAGCAGCCTAAAATCATCTAGAAGATGCTTACAAGCCTTCTTGTCCAAAACCAAATCTCCTGCAATCTTATTGCCAAACAATGTCTTTAACTGCACAAAAACGAAAAGTTCCTTATTCACAAAGGACTTTTGCAATTTGTCCGACGTTCTCCTGACATTCCGTTGTGCCATGCAAATCCGGTGGCCTAAAATCTTGAAGGAAAACGGCCATCCTGACAAGTATCGCTGGAAAGGAAGTCATGAAGGCATTTCTGCCCTTTTCCTCTCGGTCCCATAAGTGTCTTTCCTGACGTATCAACATATATGAATAGCAGTCAGAATCACTCCTTGGAGGTGTGCCTCCTTTGCTTCCGAATGCACGGTGTTATTGCCTTTCTTAAGAATCGCACTGTTAGCCGCTGCTCTGGAACAGGTTCACAAGTCTTCTTGCCGCAAGCAGTCAGAAATCGAATCTCATGTCGATTAGCAGCTTTTCTGCCAAACAGAGCATCAAAATGCTCAACACAGTCACTGGATGGTGGCCTTTCATACGTGTTAAGAACTCTTGTGCTTTATCTGGGTTTACCCACAAATTGACCTTGGCATGCTGCTTTTCAATGGTACTTGGTATTACCTGCCACTTCTTGGGTTACAGTGGACCTTTCAATAACTTTTCAAGCATGCATGAATATTTCCCTAACATGTCACGATAGCAGTTGCATTATCATTTTTTATTTCAAAAAAGCTCTACCTTTTATCTTTATAAAACCTGTCCTTGAGCTCCAGTCAAATGACTTTGGCAGTGTTACTTTTTTTCTAGGAGTACTTATAAACTACCATTTCTCACTATGAGAGAAAAATACATTTCTTTTTTCTAAGATGAGCAGAATTTTAGAGTTTGGATAACTTGAAGGCTTATTGTACACTGAGGAGAGATGGATGATGGATGATGGATGATGGATCATGGATCATGGAACATGGAACATGGAACTACATGCTGCAGCTGCGCTCCAGTGGCGCAATCGGTCAGCATGCGGTAATTATATGGCAGTATCTGTTGAGCAATGCCGAGGTTGTGAGTTCGAGCCTCACCTGGAGCATGCTTTTTCTTGCTTTTGGCCTTTTTTGATTGGAAAATGTCATCTAGATTTACATCCTATGACCTCAGAACTTCACCACAATGCTGTAAGCGGCCAAAGAAACTCAAGGTTGTTTTCACCACTGGTGCTTGAATGAGCTCTCTTTCAGTTACACTCATCACATTTTTTAAATTGTGGACCAAAACTCATAATGACAATCTGCGGCTTCTACTTGTTGAAAAGAGGTGTGGAGAGATTTTCTGTATGAGCAAACTTATTCTTCTGACTTTGTAGCTCAAACTGCTTGGAATTCTCTAGGAAGTTTGCAAGGGAAAATAAAAACAAAGACCTTGCCACCCCTACCTTTTAAAAAGAGAGAATGGATGACCTCTAAATGATAAAAACAACGGTTAGCCATTAGCTGAAAGAAGCCCCAGTGGCCTAATGGATAAGGCACTGGCCTCCTAAGCCAGGGATTGTGGGTTCGAGTCCCATCTGGGGTGTTTGATATCTTGCTTGTCTCTTTCAACCAGAGACTCTTTACACGCGCTTGCCAAGGTGAGAATGAAAAATAAAACCCTTAGAAATTCCCTTACCTCATGCCTTAACTAATGTGTGGCAATCACTATCTCACATAACTTAAATTAGTTGAGAATCACTCTAGCAGCCTAAAATCATCTAGAAGATGCTTACAAGCCTTCTTGTCCAAAACCAAATCTCCTGCAATCTTATTGCCAAACAATGTCTTTAACTGCACAAAAACGAAAAGTTCCTTATTCACAAAGGACTTTTGCAATTTGTCCGACGTTCTCCTGACATTCCGTTGTGCCATGCAAATCCGGTGGCCTAAAATCTTGAAGGAAAACGGCCATCCTGACAAGTATCGCTGGAAAGGAAGTCATGAAGGCATTTCTGCCCTTTTCCTCTCGGTCCCATAAGTGTCTTTACTGACGTATCAACATATATGAATAGCAGTCAGAATCACTCCTTGGAGGTGTGCCTCCTTTGCTTCCGAATGCACGGTGTTATTGCCTTTCTTAAGAATCGCACTGTTAGCCGCTGCTCTGGAACAGGTTCACAAGTCTTCTTGCCGCAAGCAGTCAGAAATCGAATCTCATGTCGATTGGCAGCTTTTCTGCCAAACAGAGCATCAAAATGCTCAACACAGTCACTGGATGGTGGCCTTTCATACGTGTTAAGAACTCTTGTGCTTTATCTGGGTTTACCCACAAATTGACCTTGGCATGCTGCTTTTCAATGGTACTTGGTATTACCTGCCACTTCTTGGGTTACAGTGGACCTTTCAATAACTTTTCAAGCATGCATGAATATTTCCCTAACATGTCACGATAGCAGTTGCATTATCATTTTTTATTTCAAAAAAGCTCTACCTTTTATCTTTATAAAACCTGTCCTTGAGCTCCAGTCAAATGACTTTGGCAGTGTTATTTTTTTCTAGGAGTACTTATAAACTACCATTTCTCACTATGAGAGAAAAATACATTTCTTTTTTCTAAGATGAGCAGAATTTTAGAGTTTGGATAACTTGAAGGCTTATTGTACACTGAGGAGAGATGGATGATGGATGATGGATCATGGATAGTGTTGAGCGAACACGGACTGTATTATTCGTGTTCGTACCGAATAATTGGATTTTTTGTACCCGAACACGGACACGGACACTTTACTGTATGTTCGGGTAAAAATCCGTGTTCGGTCGTTTTATTTCCGGGTTTTGCATGCTTTGGCGCTCTTTTCATGGCGGGCTTTCAACAGCCAATCAACAATCGTTTAACTGGTGTGCCTTAAGCCATCCAAGCCATGCCTGCAAATGTCTCAGTAGCTGTGATTGGCCGTCTGAAGCATGTGACCAAGTCTTTATAAGTTCGAGGCAGCCGCAGCGGCGTCATTATGCTGCTTAGATTCAGGGACAGAGCACACATCAACGTGCTGGCTGCTGATTAGGGAAAGATAGGCAGGAAAAAACCATTTGTGTCCGGATAGAATTGAGGGACAGGTCGGAGTGTTTAGGCAGGGCGAGTTGTAGGCATTTTAGGGATAGAGTCTGCTGAATTATATAGGGTCAGTGTCTTCTACAAACTACAATCGATATTGCTGTGTGGGGGGTGGGGTCTGCACTCAATCCTGATCTACGATCTCTTCTCAATCCTGTTAGGGACAGAGTCTGCTGAATTTTAGGGAAACTGTGTTCTACAAACTACAATCGATATTGCTGTGTGGTGTGGGATTGGAGATAGGCAGGTGTCAGTGATCCACATCCATTTTTCTGTGTGTGAGCTGCAGTGAACACAATCTTTTTGGGCTGCAGTGAACACAATCTTTTTGGGCTGCAGTGAACACAATCTTTTTGGGCTGCAGTGAACACAATCTTTTTGGGCTGCAGTGAACACAATCTTTTTGGGGTGCAGTGAACAAAATCTTTTTGGGGTGCAGTGAACACAATCCTTTTTGGTGTGCAGTGAACACAATCTTTGTGGGGTGCAGTGAACAAAATCCTTTGTGGGGTGCAGTGAACACAATCTTTTTGGGGTGCAGTGAACAAAATCCTTTTTGGGGTGCAGTGAACAACATCCTTTTTGGGGTGCAGTGAACACAATCTTTTTGGGGTGCAGTGAACAAAATCCTTTGTGGGGTGCAGTGAACACAATCTTTTTGGGGTGCAGTGAACACAATCTTTTTGGGGTGGAGTGAACAACATCCTTTTTGGGGTGCAGTGAACAAAATCCTTTTTGGGGTGCAGTGAACAAAATCATTTTTGGGGTGCAGTGAACACAATCTTTTTGGGGTGCAGTGAACACAATCTTTGTGGGGTGCAGTGAACACAATCTTTTTGGGGTGGAGTGAACAACATCCTTTTTGGGGTGCAGTGAACAACATCCTTTTTGGGGTGCAGTGAACACAATCTTTTTGGGGTGCAGTGAACACAATCTTTGTGGGGTACAGTGAACAGAATCTTTGTGGGGTGCAGTGAACACAATCTTTGGGGGGTACAGTGAACACAATCTTTGTGAGGTGCAGTGAACACAATCTTTGTGGGGTGCAGTGAACACAATCATTGTGGGGTGCAGTGAACTCAATCTTTGTGGGGTACAGTGAACACAATCTCATACTGAAGGTTTGAGGGTGCTGCCTGTTCCATACTCCCCCTACTCCTCATCTAGCCTTTTAGGGGTACAAACAATAGTAATTGGGGCCTAGTGTGGTTGTGTACGTGTGATATACATACACTTTTTTGGGATCATATTTTCTATTCCGCTATTTAATCAAAAACCTTTGGGGATCAGTTAAATTGGGGGATAGTCTGTGTTGGTACGTGTGAGAGAGATCCACCTTTCCAAGTTGTTGGGGTTCATCTCATACTTCTGAAGGTTTGAGGGTGCTGCCTGTTCCATACTCCCCCTACTCCTAGCCTTTTAGGGGTACAAACAATAGTAATTGGGGCCTAGTGTGGTTGTGTACGTGTGATATACATACACTTTTTTGGGATCATATTTTCTATTCCGCTATTTAATCAAAAACCTTTGGGGATCAGTTAAATTGGGGGATAGTCTGTGTTGGTACGTGTGAGAGAGATCCACCTTTCCAAGTTGTTGGGGTTCATCTCATACTTCTGAAGGTTTGAGGGTGCTGCCTGTTCCATACTCCCCCTACTCCTAGCCTTTTAGGGGTACAAACAATAGTAATTGGGGCCTAGTGTGGTTGTGTACGTGTGATATACATACACTTTTTTGGGATCATATTTTCTATTCCGCTATTTAATCAAAAACCTTTGGGGATCAGTTAAATTGGGGGATAGTCTGTGTTGGTACGTGTGAGAGAGATCCACCTTTCCAAGTTGTTGGGGTTCATCTCATACTTCTGAAGGTTTGAGGGTGCTGCCTGTTCCATACTCCCCCTACTCCTAGCCTTTTAGGGGTACAAACAATAGTAATTGGGGCCTAGTGTGGTTGTGTACGTGTGATATACATACACTTTTTTGGGATCATATTTTCTATTCCGCTATTTAATCAAAAACCTTTGGGGATCAGTTAAATTGGGGGATAGTCTGTGTTGGTACGTGTGAGAGAGATCCACCTTTCCAAGTTGTTGGGGTTCATCTCATACTTCTGAAGGTTTGAGGGTGCTGCCTGTTCCATACCCCCCCTACTCCTAGCCTTTTAGGGGTACAAACAATAGTAATTGGGGCCTAGTGTGGTTGTGTACGTGTGATATACATACACTTTTTTGGGATCATATTTTCTATTCCGCTATTTAATCAAAAACCTTTGGGGATCAGTTAAATTGGGGGATAGTCTGTGTTGGTACGTGTGAGAGAGATCCACCTTTCCAAGTTGTTGGGGTTCATCTCATACTTCTGAAGGTTTGAGGGTGCTGCCTGTTCCATACTCCCCCTACTCCTAGCCTTTTAGGGGTACAAACAATAGTAATTGGGGCCTAGTGTGGTTGTGTACGTGTGATATACATACACTTTTTTGGGATCATATTTTCTATTCCGCTATTTAATCAAAAACCTTTGGGGATCAGTTAAATTGGGGGATAGTCTGTGTTGGTACGTGTGAGAGAGATCCACCTTTCCAAGTTGTTGGGGTTCATCTCATACTTCTGAAGGTTTGAGGGTGCTGCCTGTTCCATACCCCCCCTACTCCTAGCCTTTTAGGGGTACAAACAATAGTAATTGGGGCCTAGTGTGGTTGTGTACGTGTGATATACATACACTTTTTTGGGATCATATTTTCTATTCCGCTATTTAATCAAAAACCTTTGGGGATCAGTTAAATTGGGGGATAGTCTGTGTTGGTACGTGTGAGAGAGATCCACCTTTCCAAGTTGTTGGGGTTCATCTCATACTTCTGAAGGTTTGAGGGTGCTGCCTGTTCCATACTCCCCCTACTCCTAGCCTTTTAGGGGTACAAACAATAGTAATTGGGGCCTAGTGTGGTTGTGTACGTGTGATATACATACACTTTTTTGGGATCATATTTTCTATTCCGCTATTTAATCAAAAACCTTTGGGGATCAGTTAAATTGGGGGATAGTCTGTGTTGGTACGTGTGAGAGAGATCCACCTTTCCAAGTTGTTGGGGTTCATCTCATACTTCTGAAGGTTTGAGGGTGCTGCCTGTTCCATACTCCCCCTACTCCTAGCCTTTTAGGGGTACAAACAATAGTAATTGGGGCCTAGTGTGGTTGTGTACGTGTGATATACATACACTTTTTTGGGATCATATTTTCTATTCCGCTATTTAATCAAAAACCTTTGGGGATCAGTTAAATTGGGGGATAGTCTGTGTTGGTACGTGTGAGAGAGATCCACCTTTCCAAGTTGTTGGGGTTCATCTCATACTTCTGAAGGTTTGAGGGTGCTGCCTGTTCCATACTCCCCCTACTCCTAGCCTTTTAGGGGTACAAACAATAGTAATTGGGGCCTAGTGTGGTTGTGTACGTGTGATATACATACACTTTTTTGGGATCATATTTTCTATTCCGCTATTTAATCAAAAACCTTTGGGGATCAGTTAAATTGGGGGATAGTCTGTGTTGGTACGTGTGAGAGAGATCCACCTTTCCAAGTTGTTGGGGTTCATCTCATACTTCTGAAGGTTTGAGGGTGCTGCCTGTTCCATACTCCCCCTACTCCTAGCCTTTTAGGGGTACAAACAATAGTAATTGGGGCCTAGTGTGGTTGTGTACGTGTGATATACATACACTTTTTTGGGATCATATTTTCTATTCCGCTATTTAATCAAAAACCTTTGGGGATCAGTTAAATTGGGGGATAGTCTGTGTTGGTACGTGTGAGAGAGATCCACCTTTCCAAGTTGTTGGGGTTCATCTCATACTTCTGAAGGTTTGAGGGTGCTGCCTGTTCCATACTCCCCCTACTCCTAGCCTTTTAGGGGTACAAACAATAGTAATTGGGGCCTAGTGTGGTTGTGTACGTGTGATATACATACACTTTTTTGGGATCATATTTTCTATTCCGCTATTTAATCAAAAACCTTTGGGGATCAGTTAAATTGGGGGATAGTCTGTGTTGGTACGTGTGAGAGAGATCCACCTTTCCAAGTTGTTGGGGTTCATCTCATACTTCTGAAGGTTTGAGGGTGCTGCCTGTTCCATACTCCCCCTACTCCTAGCCTTTTAGGGGTACAAACAATAGTAATTGGGGCCTAGTGTGGTTGTGTACGTGTGATATACATACACTTTTTTGGGATCATATTTTCTATTCCGCTATTTAATCAAAAACCTTTGGGGATCAGTTAAATTGGGGGATAGTCTGTGTTGGTACGTGTGAGAGAGATCCACCTTTCCAAGTTGTTGGGGTTCATCTCATACTTCTGAAGGTTTGAGGGTGCTGCCTGTTCCATACTCCCCCTACTCCTAGCCTTTTAGGGGTACAAACAATAGTAATTGGGGCCTAGTGTGGTTGTGTACGTGTGATATACATACACTTTTTTGGGATCATATTTTCTATTCCGCTATTTAATCAAAAACCTTTGGGGATCAGTTAAATTGGGGGATAGTCTGTGTTGGTACGTGTGAGAGAGATCCACCTTTCCAAGTTGTTGGGGTTCATCTCATACTTCTGAAGGTTTGAGGGTGCTGCCTGTTCCATACCCCCCCTACTCCTAGCCTTTTAGGGGTACAAACAATAGTAATTGGGGCCTAGTGTGGTTGTGTACGTGTGATATACATACACTTTTTTGGGATCATATTTTCTATTCCGCTATTTAATCAAAAACCTTTGGGGATCAGTTAAATTGGGGGATAGTCTGTGTCGGTACGTGTGAGAGAGATCCACCTTTCCAAGTTGTTGAGGTTCATCTCATACTTCTGAAGGTTTGAGGGTGCTGCCTGTTCCATACTCCCCCTACTCCTAGCCTTTTAGGGGTACAAACAATAGTAATTGGGGCCTAGTGTGGTTGTGTACGTGTGATATACATACACTTTTTTGGGATCATATTTTCTATTCCGCTATTTAATCAAAAACCTTTGGGGATCAGTTAAATTGGGGGATAGTCTGTGTTGGTACGTGTGAGAGAGATCCACCTTTCCAAGTTGTTGGGGTTCATCTCATACTTCTGAAGGTTTGAGGGTGCTGCCTGTTCCATACTCCCCCTACTCCTAGCCTTTTAGGGGTACAAACAATAGTAATTGGGGCCTAGTGTGGTTGTGTACGTGTGATATACATACACTTTTTTGGGATCATATTTTCTATTCCGCTATTTAATCAAAAACCTTTGGGGATCAGTTAAATTGGGGGATAGTCTGTGTTGGTACGTGTGAGAGAGATCCACCTTTCCAAGTTGTTGGGGTTCATCTCATACTTCTGAAGGTTTGAGGGTGCTGCCTGTTCCATACTCCCCCTACTCCTAGCCTTTTAGGGGTACAAACAATAGTAATTGGGGCCTAGTGTGGTTGTGTACGTGTGATATACATACACTTTTTTGGGATCATATTTTCTATTCCGCTATTTAATCAAAAACCTTTGGGGATCAGTTAAATTGGGGGATAGTCTGTGTTGGTACGTGTGAGAGAGATCCACCTTTCCAAGTTGTTGGGGTTCATCTCATACTTCTGAAGGTTTGAGGGTGCTGCCTGTTCCATACTCCCCCTACTCCTAGCCTTTTAGGGGTACAAACAATAGTAATTGGGGCCTAGTGTGGTTGTGTACGTGTGATATACATACACTTTTTTGGGATCATATTTTCTATTCCGCTATTTAATCAAAAACCTTTGGGGATCAGTTAAATTGGGGGATAGTCTGTGTTGGTACGTGTGAGAGAGATCCACCTTTCCAAGTTGTTGGGGTTCATCTCATACTTCTGAAGGTTTGAGGGTGCTGCCTGTTCCATACCCCCCCTACTCCTAGCCTTTTAGGGGTACAAACAATAGTAATTGGGGCCTAGTGTGGTTGTGTACGTGTGATATACATACACTTTTTTGGGATCATATTTTCTATTCCGCTATTTAATCAAAAACCTTTGGGGATCAGTTAAATTGGGGGATAGTCTGTGTTGGTACGTGTGAGAGAGATCCACCTTTCCAAGTTGTTGGGGTTCATCTCATACTTCTGAAGGTTTGAGGGTGCTGCCTGTTCCATACTCCCCCTACTCCTAGCCTTTTAGGGGTACAAACAATAGTAATTGGGGCCTAGTGTGGTTGTGTACGTGTGATATACATACACTTTTTTGGGATCATATTTTCTATTCCGCTATTTAATCAAAAACCTTTGGGGATCAGTTAAATTGGGGGATAGTCTGTGTTGGTACGTGTGAGAGAGATCCACCTTTCCAAGTTGTTGGGGTTCATCTCATACTTCTGAAGGTTTGAGGGTGCTGCCTGTTCCATACCCCCCCTACTCCTAGCCTTTTAGGGGTACAAACAATAGTAATTGGGGCCTAGTGTGGTTGTGTACGTGTGATATACATACACTTTTTTGGGATCATATTTTCTATTCCGCTATTTAATCAAAAACCTTTGGGGATCAGTTAAATTGGGGGATAGTCTGTGTTGGTACGTGTGAGAGAGATCCACCTTTCCAAGTTGTTGGGGTTCATCTCATACTTCTGAAGGTTTGAGGGTGCTGCCTGTTCCATACTCCCCCTACTCCTAGCCTTTTAGGGGTACAAACAATAGTAATTGGGGCCTAGTGTGGTTGTGTACGTGTGATATACATACACTTTTTTGGGATCATATTTTCTATTCCGCTATTTAATCAAAAACCTTTGGGGATCAGTTAAATTGGGGGATAGTCTGTGTTGGTACGTGTGAGAGAGATCCACCTTTCCAAGTTGTTGGGGTTCATCTCATACTTCTGAAGGTTTGAGGGTGCTGCCTGTTCCATACTCCCCCTACTCCTAGCCTTTTAGGGGTACAAACAATAGTAATTGGGGCCTAGTGTGGTTGTGTACGTGTGATATACATACACTTTTTTGGGATCATATTTTCTATTCCGCTATTTAATCAAAAACCTTTGGGGATCAGTTAAATTGGGGGATAGTCTGTGTTGGTACGTGTGAGAGAGATCCACCTTTCCAAGTTGTTGGGGTTCATCTCATACTTCTGAAGGTTTGAGGGTGCTGCCTGTTCCATACTCCCCCTACTCCTAGCCTTTTAGGGGTACAAACAATAGTAATTGGGGCCTAGTGTGGTTGTGTACGTGTGATATACATACACTTTTTTGGGATCATATTTTCTATTCCGCTATTTAATCAAAAACCTTTGGGGATCAGTTAAATTGGGGGATAGTCTGTGTTGGTACGTGTGAGAGAGATCCACCTTTCCAAGTTGTTGGGGTTCATCTCATACTTCTGAAGGTTTGAGGGTGCTGCCTGTTCCATACTCCCCCTACTCCTAGCCTTTTAGGGGTACAAACAATAGTAATTGGGGCCTAGTGTGGTTGTGTACGTGTGATATACATACACTTTTTTGGGATCATATTTTCTATTCCGCTATTTAATCAAAAACCTTTGGGGATCAGTTAAATTGGGGGATAGTCTGTGTTGGTACGTGTGAGAGAGATCCACCTTTCCAAGTTGTTGGGGTTCATCTCATACTTCTGAAGGTTTGAGGGTGCTGCCTGTTCCATACTCCCCCTACTCCTAGCCTTTTAGGGGTACAAACAATAGTAATTGGGGCCTAGTGTGGTTGTGTACGTGTGATATACATACACTTTTTTGGGATCATATTTTCTATTCCGCTATTTAATCAAAAACCTTTGGGGATCAGTTAAATTGGGGGATAGTCTGTGTTGGTACGTGTGAGAGAGATCCACCTTTCCAAGTTGTTGGGGTTCATCTCATACTTCTGAAGGTTTGAGGGTGCTGCCTGTTCCATACTCCCCCTACTCCTAGCCTTTTAGGGGTACAAACAATAGTAATTGGGGCCTAGTGTGGTTGTGTACGTGTGATATACATACACTTTTTTGGGATCATATTTTCTATTCCGCTATTTAATCAAAAACCTTTGGGGATCAGTTAAATTGGGGGATAGTCTGTGTTGGTACGTGTGAGAGAGATCCACCTTTCCAAGTTGTTGGGGTTCATCTCATACTTCTGAAGGTTTGAGGGTGCTGCCTGTTCCATACTCCCCCTACTCCTAGCCTTTTAGGGGTACAAACAATAGTAATTGGGGCCTAGTGTGGTTGTGTACGTGTGATATACATACACTTTTTTGGGATCATATTTTCTATTCCGCTATTTAATCAAAAACCTTTGGGGATCAGTTAAATTGGGGGATAGTCTGTGTTGGTACGTGTGAGAGAGATCCACCTTTCCAAGTTGTTGGGGTTCATCTCATACTTCTGAAGGTTTGAGGGTGCTGCCTGTTCCATACCCCCCCTACTCCTAGCCTTTTAGGGGTACAAACAATAGTAATTGGGGCCTAGTGTGGTTGTGTACGTGTGATATACATACACTTTTTTGGGATCATATTTTCTATTCCGCTATTTAATCAAAAACCTTTGGGGATCAGTTAAATTGGGGGATAGTCTGTGTCGGTACGTGTGAGAGAGATCCACCTTTCCAAGTTGTTGAGGTTCATCTCATACTTCTGAAGGTTTGAGGGTGCTGCCTGTTCCATACTCCCCCTACTCCTAGCCTTTTAGGGGTACAAACAATAGTAATTGGGGCCTAGTGTGGTTGTGTACGTGTGATATACATACACTTTTTTGGGATCATATTTTCTATTCCGCTATTTAATCAAAAACCTTTGGGGATCAGTTAAATTGGGGGATAGTCTGTGTTGGTACGTGTGAGAGAGATCCACCTTTCCAAGTTGTTGGGGTTCATCTCATACTTCTGAAGGTTTGAGGGTGCTGCCTGTTCCATACTCCCCCTACTCCTAGCCTTTTAGGGGTACAAACAATAGTAATTGGGGCCTAGTGTGGTTGTGTACGTGTGATATACATACACTTTTTTGGGATCATATTTTCTATTCCGCTATTTAATCAAAAACCTTTGGGGATCAGTTAAATTGGGGGATAGTCTGTGTTGGTACGTGTGAGAGAGATCCACCTTTCCAAGTTGTTGGGGTTCATCTCATACTTCTGAAGGTTTGAGGGTGCTGCCTGTTCCATACTCCCCCTACTCCTAGCCTTTTAGGGGTACAAACAATAGTAATTGGGGCCTAGTGTGGTTGTGTACGTGTGATATACATACACTTTTTTGGGATCATATTTTCTATTCCGCTATTTAATCAAAAACCTTTGGGGATCAGTTAAATTGGGGGATAGTCTGTGTTGGTACGTGTGAGAGAGATCCACCTTTCCAAGTTGTTGGGGTTCATCTCATACTTCTGAAGGTTTGAGGGTGCTGCCTGTTCCATACTCCCCCTACTCCTAGCCTTTTAGGGGTACAAACAATAGTAATTGGGGCCTAGTGTGGTTGTGTACGTGTGATATACATACACTTTTTTGGGATCATATTTTCTATTCCGCTATTTAATCAAAAACCTTTGGGGATCAGTTAAATTGGGGGATAGTCTGTGTCGGTACGTGTGAGAGAGATCCACCTTTCCAAGTTGTTGGGGTTCATCTCATACTTCTGAAGGTTTGAGGGTGCTGCCTGTTCCATACCCCCCCTACTCCTAGCCTTTTAGGGGTACAAACAATAGTAATTGGGGCCTAGTGTGGTTGTGTACGTGCGAGATACATACACTTTTTTTGATCATATTTCCTATTCCGCTATTCAATAAAAACCTTTGAGGATCAATTGAATTGCGGGATAGTCTGTGTCGGTACGTGTGAGAGAGATCCACCTTTCCAAGTTGTTGGGGTTCATCTCATACTTCTGAAGGTTTGAGGGTGCTGCCTGTTCCATACCCCCCCTACTCCTCATCTAGCCTTTTAGGGGTACAAACAATAGTAATTGGGGCCTAGTGTGGTTGTGTACGTGCGAGATACATACACTTTTTTTGATCATATTTCCTATTCCGCTATTCAATAAAAACCTTTGAGGATCAATTGAATTGCGGGATAGTCTGTGTCGGTACGTGTGAGAGAGATCCACCTTTCCAAGTTGTTGGGGTTCATCTCATACTTCTGAAGGTTTGAGGGTGCTGCCTGTTCCATACCCCCCCTACTCCTCATCTAGCCTTTTAGGGGTACAAACAATAGTAATTGGGGCCTAGTGTGGTTGTGTACGTGCGAGATACATACACTTTTTTTGATCATATTTCCTATTCCGCTATTCAATAAAAACCTTTGAGGATCAATTGAATTGCGGGATAGTCTGTGTCGGTACGTGTGAGAGAGATCCACCTTTCCAAGTTGTTGGGGTTCATCTCATACTTCTGAAGGTTTGAGGGTGCTGCCTGTTCCATACCCCCCCTACTCCTCATCTAGCCTTTTAGGGGTACAAACAATAGTAATTGGGGCCTAGTGTGGTTGTGTACGTGCGAGATACATACACTTTTTTTGATCATATTTCCTATTCCGCTATTCAATAAAAACCTTTGAGGATCAATTGAATTGCGGGATAGTCTGTGTCGGTACGTGTGAGAGAGATCCACCTTTCCAAGTTGTTGGGGTTCATCTCATACTTCTGAAGGTTTGAGGGTGCTGCCTGTTCCATACCCCCCCTACTCCTCATCTAGCCTTTTAGGGGTACAAACAATAGTAATTGGGGCCTAGTGTGGTTGTGTACGTGCGAGATACATACACTTTTTTTGATCATATTTCCTATTCCGCTATTCAATAAAAACCTTTGAGGATCAATTGAATTGCGGGATAGTCTGTGTCGGTACGTGTGAGAGAGATCCACCTTTCCAAGTTGTTGGGGTTCATCTCATACTTCTGAAGGTTTGAGGGTGCTGCCTGTTCCATACCCCCCCTACTCCTCATCTAGCCTTTTAGGGGTACAAACAATAGTAATTGGGGCCTAGTGTGGTTGTGTACGTGCGAGATACATACACTTTTTTTGATCATATTTCCTATTCCGCTATTCAATAAAAACCTTTGAGGATCAATTGAATTGCGGGATAGTCTGTGTCGGTACGTGTGAGAGAGATCCACCTTTCCAAGTTGTTGGGGTTCATCTCATACTTCTGAAGGTTTGAGGGTGCTGCCTGTTCCATACCCCCCCTACTCCTCATCTAGCCTTTTAGGGGTACAAACAATAGTAATTGGGGCCTAGTGTGGTTGTGTACGTGCGAGATACATACACTTTTTTTGATCATATTTCCTATTCCGCTATTCAATAAAAACCTTTGAGGATCAATTGAATTGCGGGATAGTCTGTGTCGGTACGTGTGAGAGAGATCCACCTTTCCAAGTTGTTTGGGTTCATCTCATACTTCTGAAGGTTTGAGGGTGCTGCCTGTTCCATACCCCCCCTACTCCTCATCTAGCCTTTTAGGGGTACAAACAATAGTAATTGGGGCCTAGTGTGGTTGTGTACGTGCGAGATACATACACTTTTTTTGATCATATTTCCTATTCCGCTATTCAATAAAAACCTTTGAGGATCAATTGAATTGCGGGATAGTCTGTGTCGGTACGTGTGAGAGAGATCCACCTTTCCAAGTTGTTGGGGTTCATCTCATACTTCTGAAGGTTTGAGGGTGCTGCCTGTTCCATACTCCCCCTACTCCTAGCCTTTTAGGGGTACAAACAATAGTAATTGGGGCCTAGTGTGGTTGTGTACGTGTGATATACATACACTTTTTTTGGATCATATTTTCTATTCCGCTATTCAATAAAAACCTTTCTAGGGCAAGATCTTAAATTACAGAAATATGAGGAGACCGTCAAATAAGGGCCGTGGCCTGGGTCGTGGTGCTGCTGGTAGAGCTCCTGTTGCAAGGAGAGGACATGGTCGATCTGTGCCAGCTACACGCACAAGTGAAACACCTTCCTCAAGTGTGAGTAGGCGACAGAACCTGCATCAGTATTTGGTAGGGCATCAAACGCCCCTAGAAGTGATGAGGCCAGAACAAGTTGAGGCGATAGTAGATTGGTTTGCTGCTGACAGTGCCTCCAGTTCCTTCACATTGTCTCCCACCCAGTCTACTGCAGAAAGGTCAGAGTTGGCACCTGCAGCCAATGTCCAACCGTCTTTCACCTCACCCCCTTGCAAATCAGGCCAGCAGTCTGAGCCCCAAGCCATACAGCAGTCTCTTATTCTTTTTGAGGACTCTGTCAGCAGGGTTTCCCAGGGCCATCCACCTAGCCCTGCCCCAGAAGTGGAAGAGATTGAGTGCAGCGATGCCCAACCACTTATTTCTCAAGATGAGTACATGCAAGGATCATCGCAGCACGTCTCCGATGATGACGAAACGCAGGTGCCAACTGCTGCGGCGTTCAGCATTGTGGAGACCGACAAGGAGGGCAGGGGTGAAGACTGGGTGGAAGATGATGTGGAGGACGATGAGGTCCTCGACCCCACATGGAATGAACGTCATGCAGGTGAACTGAGTAGTTTGGAGGAAGAGGCGGTGGTCGCACAGAGCCACCAGCACAGCAGAAGAGGGAGCAGGGTGCAGAAGCGGAGCGGCCGTGCCCTAGACACTACGCCCGCTACTGCCCAACGCAGCAAGGGAACGAGCGCACCAAAGTCAGCTCAAAGGAGTTCTCTAGCGTGGAAGTTCTTTAGAAAATGTGCTGATGACAGGACACGAGTGGTTTGCACCCTGTGCAATCAGAGCTTGAAGCGAGGCATGAACCTTCTCAACCTGAGCACAACCTGCATGATCAGGCATCTAAGTGCAAAGCACGAGCTGCAGTGGAGTACACACCTTCAAAACCAAGAAACGTCTCTGGCTCATCCTGCTTCCTCTTCTGCTGCAGTCTCGGCCGCTCCAGCCACATCTGTAGTGATACCGGCACCTGCCACCCCGCAAACAGACGATCTGTCAGCAACACCACCACCTGGGTCACCAACAACCATCTCCACAATGTCCCGTGGAAGCGTTCAGCTTTCCATCTCCCAAACACTTGAGAGGAAGAGGAAGTACCCCCCTACCCACCCGCGATCCCTGGCCCTGAATGCCAGCATTTCAAAATTATTGGCCTTTGAAATGCTGTCATTCCGTCTGGTGGAGACGCACAGTTTTAAAAACCTTATGTCGGTGGCTGTCCCACAGTACGTCGTGCCCAGCCGCCACTACTTTTCCAGGCAAGCCATCCCTTCCCTGCACAACCAAGTGGGGGAAAAAATCAGGTGTGCACTGCGCAACGCCATCTGTGCCAAGGTCCACCTAACTACGGATACGTGGACCAGTAAGCA